>NC_053488.1:34876651-35176651 GCF_015227805.2 Hirundo rustica | reverse complement strand
AAATCCAACTTAAAGCTTTTAACACATACATGTTAGAAGACTCCTCTTTCCATTCATGCACTTTCAGCAAGAAATATCAGCATTTGTTCAAGTTACTTCAATTCACTCATGAACAAAAATGTGGGAATGGTAAAAGTTAAAAAAAAAAAACAACAAACCACTCCTTGCTAATAAAGTTAAGATTTAATCAAAAGAAGGAAAAATGAGTCAATATTCTTGGACTATGATGCTGTCTGAAATCTAAAACCAGCCACAAAACACCTGTTTCCCCTGCAATTTCCCTGATTTACAAAAGAAAGACTCCAAAGTGAAAAGCAGGAATAAAAAAACCCTCCTGACATTTAACAAGTTTCAGCTCTTCCTAAGAACTGCAGACCTCAATATAAGAAAAATTTTCCATTATTTTGAAAATTATCGCCCAGTGTAATTTAGTAGAAAGGGTATTTCAAACTAGTGATAGCTAGATGAGCTACCAAACAGTTCAAATATGTGAAACAGCTGCATGCAAGCTCTGACATGAGCATTGGACCAAGCATTTATAAGGTACTGAAAACAGGATACAATTAGTTGAGTTTTATGAGTTTAGGCTCTTATGTAAAGAGCTCAAATGAAATATTCAGGCCACTTTCACCAATGTTTTAGGGAACTTCTCAGCTCTGATCTTCTTCAGTTAAAACAGTGCCCACATGGTGATGACAAATATCTATCTGCAAACACTAAAAAAATCAGTTTTCAATAACAAAACTAACCACTACACTAACTTCAAGTCCTGAAGAGGGCTCCAAAGTTTGTGAAAGCTGCATTAATAAACAATTTGTGACAAATACAAAAGTCTTGATAGAAAACTACTACTCTTACCAAAGTCCAGCCTCATCAAAGGAGAAAGAATGGATGCCCAGTTTACAGGTGGATACTGATGGCTTTCTCCAACTAATGCAATTGGTGCCAGTGCTACTTTCACCAGCTCAGCTGAGACAGATTCAGGGCCTGGAACAGAAGATTCGGTCAGAGTCTGAATTTTATACACACATATTTGGTTGATCAGCTCAGGAAAAAAAAAAGTGAACACTGCACTGTAGCTCAAGCTGTAATAAAGAACTGAAAAGTGTTACAAAATCACTGTTACTTTCTTTTGCATCTGAGAATTAGCCATCTCATTTAAAGTGAACAGTTACATTTTTAATCTTCTGTCAAAATGGCTTTTTGTTACTAATAAACAGAAACTTTCTGGTCCCTTGTTCTTGAGTCAGTTTACAAGTCAATTACAGATATTTCTCATCTAGCAAGGTATTTTTGCATTTCTTATTGGGAGAACAGCAAAGTTTTCTGACACTGCTTTTCCTTTCTCATCTTTTAGATGCAGGCCAAAAGAACAGTCAGATAAGAGATAACCTTTGTTACATACCATGTTATGTTAATATAAGTTAACTCAGTCCTCCTGGAATCAAAACATGGGCATTTTAACCTCCATTGAAAGCCAAGTTTGCTTCACAGGACAGCAGTGAGCTCACTTAGCTCCACAAAGGGAGCAATCCTCTATCTTCCTTAGGACTACTCCAAGATGTCTCTTTTACAGGCTTCCTCACGTAAGACCATACTTTCTTCAGGCTTCTTTGCATCTATCACAGCAGTAATCTGTTTAATACCACTCTGTTACAGAGAATCTTAGTACAGCATCACTGAAATCAGGGGCAGCATAAAGTCAGTCTGATGGTGGAGTACTAACTGAGCATACAGCCTAACACTTAAAATGATTTGACTTTCATTCTCATAGGGAAGAAACATAATCTCACCAACAGAGAGGGAAGGGAAAAGGATTTTAAATGTCAAAAATTAGGTGGAGAAAACGAAAGTCCTAACTACATAATATTACTGTATCTTTTTGAGTGTAATTAAATTTCTATTTTAAACACATCACATTAGTGAAGTTCAAATTTGTACTTAGGAAAGTTATCTTAGCAAGCAAAAGCAAGTGTTTAAGGACAGTTTTTACAGACGTAACAAATTTCCCAAAGGAATACTGTAGTTTGATCCTTACCTTTCTTTCCACTTTCAATGGCAAAGTCAATGGCGGCCCTGATAATGCTGTTTACAGGTAAGTAGCTAAAATCTGGAGGAACTGCTAAGATAAAAAGACTGCTTAAATTCTAAAACATCATCAGCAAAAATTATAACTTCTGCTCCCATGTAAATTTAAAGGCCAAATTGAGCCGTGTTTGAGCTAACTGATTCTGTGGGTGACTCAAGAGTATTTAGACCTTAAGACTGATAATGTATTGGCCTTTTCACCTCTAAGACAAGCTAAACACTCCTGGTGGTGAGAAGTGACAGGTCTGAAAAAAAAAAATTCACAGATCAACTGAAAAGCCAAGAATAAAAACATCCTTAAAAGTATATTGGGCACTGCAAGTTGGGCTTTGAAAGGAAGCACTTAAAATTTTAGAAAGTTTAATGCAGCAGAGACATTTGGTATCTAACCTTAGGCATGTATGCATGTATGCACATAGGCATACATAAAAGCAGAAACTTTGAGAGACTTTTCTCTGTGATATTAATCTACATTTTGTATTTTTGATTCCCAATTTAGTTCACACAAAAGTGAACAGCTTCAACTTTACAATAGTTTTTGCTTATTACTGGTATTTCATTAATGACTAATTATCTGGCCTTTATTTTGCCAATGGATATTGAAACAACACTTGAAGTTAGTGATGTATCAGCTACCCTGAAAGGGCACAGAACACTACTTTTATTTCAGCTAACCAGAGATGATCTGTTCTAAAAAGATACTTTTAAAAAGTCAGCTTGGTCTTGTTATAGACTAGTTATTAAGTATTGATTTTTTTTATGCAGTGGGAAGCGCTAAAACAAGCAGTAGATTAATCAGTTCTAAAAGGCATGGAGTAGATGTCAAATATGTGTGCCACAGGAACTGTAAAACCTGTTTACAGTTTATCCTATGAAAAAATAAAGAAGCAATATACAAGTTTGACCAGAACAATTTAGAACCTTACTTTCATACTACAAGTAAATGCAGATGTGGGGGATCCTATTCAGCACACTGATTCCTGCTTCATGCTCCAACCTTTAGGCACACAGACCATGAGATCTCCGATTCAAAGGGTGTCATGTCCTTCACAGGGCTGCCATCTCTAATTTGTAGGATTTAATGTCCCTCACTGTTTTTTTAGTGATATGTTCTTTAAGAAGCAGTAATAAAGCATCTTACCAGATGGCCTGTTCTGGGTAAAAGATGAACAGGACATGTGAAGATGTCCCAGAAGTCTTGCTGCATTTGTCTGAAGACCAATCTGCTCTGAGAAACTAATTATCTGTTGAGACAACAGACCACTAGTTAGACAAATTTTCCTACACTGCCTCATTCAAGCTGGATACAAACACTGGAGTTTCTTTCAAACGGACCTGACTTGTTTGTGCAAGGTATCAAGGTACACTAGGAGGAAACAGAGGCTACCTTCTTACCTGTGTAAGGGTTCTGATCACTTCATTCAGCTTACTTTGAAACTGTGAGGACTGAATGCTGTCAGATTTCAGCTGCAAGAGAAAAATAAAAAAAGGTGAGTTTTGTAAGAGGTAAAAAAATAAGCAATGAACAGAAAAAATTCTGAAAATAGACTACATTTGCACCCATGCCTTTCTCTGGGGAGCAAGGGAGAGAAAAGGGGAAAGCTTACATGGCTGTAGACTTTTCTCCAGTGGCACTGCACATGGGCCATATGATGGCAAAATGGAACAAGCCCCGCTTTGTGCATTACAATTCAATATTGCTTGGTTTGTACCCGACTTGAATTATTGCAAAAGTGTGATGTTTTAGTTTACAGCCATTGCTGTAGGACTGGGGAGAATGCATTCCATCTTGCCTTCTAGCCAAATTTCCCCAGAGATTAGGGGGGTGTGTGTGTATATATATATATAAATATAAATATATATATGAAATAAGAATATATAGGAATAAGCATATTCTCACCTGTATCATGCCTCCTTCAGAACCAACCAGTGCAACCAGCCCACTGACAGCAGCCAGACGCTCCATTGTTGGAGAACCCTGGAAGCATAATTCAGGACCAGTGAGCCAACATGATGACACAAGACTACTGTACGACAAAATGCTTGTTTCTTCCAACTCAAAACCAGTGACTACTGTCACTACTAAATGTCAATTCCAAGAGCCTTTTCAGATCCGACTCCAGCATGGCAGATAATACTAATACCTCTCTTGATGAATGAAAGCTTTATATGGACCTTCCTCCTCACGCCTCCAAATCTGGAATCGTCATGGATTGACAAATCAGTTTTTTCCCTAGCACAATTTCCATTCTACAAAATATACCAGTGTAATTCAACTCAAAATCAGTTTCTTTATTATAATTACCTTCAGCTGCAATTTTAATGTGCAAGATTAGAGTTTGATTTGAAAAACCTAACTTTTCCAGATAAATTGAAATTATTACAATGACTAAGGCACTATAATCACCCTTTTTTCTAGTTTTGATAAGCAGCACCGGATTTCACAAGACATTTTCACTTAATAACCTAGACTTTATCTTTGTTCCAAATTAGTAAAATTGTCCAAATTAAGACCTCATTGAGATAAGCATTTCTCACAGATTTTCCAAGCAGAAGAGAAACACAGATTTTTTTCCCTTTAGCAAATCACTCAAAGTTATACTCTTGCTTCCAAATATCAATCAAACAGCATATTCAGATAGTCATAACTTTTCCTAGCATCACTCCTGCAGAAGCAAGCAAAATTATGTTCCTACTGTTAATTTTAAACTGCACGCCATCTCTTCCCCCTCTCCTCTACCCCCACCCAGGCAAAAAAACCCCAAACAAAAAAACAAGTACAAAACCCAGGATACACATTCAAACTCCTTTACCTCTGCAAGCACAATTTTTATCCAGGCTGGCATTAGTCTGTTACTTAGGTCTTCAGCTTTCCCATGACCACAAGCTGACAATCCATGTACTATTGCACCTAAAGCTAAAGCAAAACTGTAGGTCTGTAAGGTGAAAAGAACTTATTAAAAACAGATTTTACAAAGGAGTCTGTATTCTTTTATACATTTATTATTGAAACACTGCTTACATATTTATTAGTTCCCAAGAATTAGAGGTAATGTCTTTGTCTAGAATACTAGATGCTTTCTTATTTCAAGTGACATGAGATTTTCTGAGATTAAATCTTAGGCACATAGAGCTTTGTTTTACATATTTTCTGACAGGAAGATAAAAACGCCTAGCACATGTCATTAGCTCTGACTTCCTATTTTTCAGATAAACATTCTGAACAGTTGATTAATGTGACACAAGCTTTGATTCAAAATGGTTGCCCCCCCTCACCAGCTCCTTCATTTCCTGGCAAACATTATCTAGAAAAGAACTTGCACTGAAATACTGAGATTATTTTTGGCAATTTGAGGGGTACCCTAGGACACTAGGGATGAAACACACACTTGGGGGAAGCCGTGGCTTTGTTAGTGCATGGTTATGATGCACTGTTTGGTGGTTAAGGGAAAGCAAAAATTCAGAACAGCACAGTTGATGTATTTTCCCACGAAGAAAAAGAGTTTATAGAAATATGCTATAAAAGGAACAATAAATGGCATGTACAGGGACTAAAGAAATCAAACCTAACAATTTCTCTTCCAAAAGCAGTCAAACACATACAACTTGCTTTTATTTCACCTTTTGGTAATCTCTGTACGCATTAATGAATCAAGTGGCAGTCTTAGTAATGGTTACAATGTCTTTGCATGGTATGCAAAATACATTCAGTATATTAGTTAATGATGAAAGCATATCTATATAATTGTCTTGAATTACAGTTCGGTAAAGCAGTATCCAGTATTAAATAGATACAGAGAGAAAGAGAACTGAAGCAAGTCTAAAATACGGAATTATTACCTGCTGATTATTTTCTGCTAAGGTCCGTAGCTTGCTCATAGCATTCTCAGCCTCAGCTGCTTCTATGATTCCAACACTGAAAGCAGAGACACAGCAACAGGCCACAGAATAGGCAAGCACCTGAAAAAAAATTTTATTCCATTAATTTTGTGTCTAATCAAGCTCACTGCAGCAATGGTCACATTGAATAATGGGCCAGCATGATAGAAAAAACATTTATTCCCTTTCTGAAAGATACTTTGTAGATGCTAATAATGTTAAACAAACACAGCTAAAGCTTGGAAGTACTTCTGATTTTACAGAGGTCAAACTCCTGACCTTCCACGGAAATGTAGCTATTCTCTCAACACAAGCATCTGATCATTATTTTTGTAAGCATACTCAGCATGCTCTGCTCTCAAGAGGACTACAAGCAGGTCCACTATGCCAGAAAATGAGCATATAGAACTGTCTCTTACATACAGCCCACAACACCAGCCTCCTGTCCTTGCAGAAGGATTCACCAGCAACATTGCTTTTATGTTCTCCTGCCTTAGCCAAGAAGAATAAGCAAGTGAACTCTGAATTACCAACAAAGCAAGTGTGCCAACTGTTTAGCCTCCTCTGTACCAAAGTAAGGCAGCAGAGCAACATGTGACTCTGAGGGAAGCAGAGAGCACTTGCCTACTGTGCAGGATTGACATCCATTTGACCTGTAGCAAGTAACACGCAGTTTTGCTCTTGCTGCAGCAGGCCAAAATTACTTCTCAAGTATCGGGTTATATCCAAGTCATTTAAGGCTCTGAAAGAGCCTCTCACGCATCTCATATAGTAGCATTCATCCTAGGGTGCTGTTCAAATCTTACAAATCCTTACAGAGGTTTTAATTGCAAAGGGTAGGTTTTGCTTCTCATCCCAAACTATCTCATGATGTTAAACAGCTGCTGCCTTTCATCTCAGTAATTGCTGTATTGAACTCAGTTTCATTTCAATACTGCACTTGAAGATCTCTGGGGTCCAATAAATTATTTCATAGCTGTAAGTAATTTTAATGCATGAACCATAAACTGCAAAAGGCTAATCCCCAACACATATCAACTGCCAAATAAAACTTCATCGAAGAAGTTGTTTAATAAAGAGCTTTCAGAACATTACCAACAGGGGGAAAGAATAATACTATCAATCTCTATCAACTCCCATTAAAAAAGAGGATTATGCAACTCAACTGCTCAGCTGTTCCAAGCTTACATACATCATGTACAGACAGTGCTAGTTTTTTTTGTGCAAAACATCTGCTTGTTCTGATTTTTTTTTCTGTTGCAAACTACTTGAATTTCATCAGTTTTCATTGTCAAGTTTTACCTCAGCAGAGTCACAGGCTAAGTACATGGACCATGTCAAAACTTCCAGGACATATCCTGGAAAAAAACTCCCTGAAATGCAGGGCTCAGTTTAAGTGTTCAAAATAAAGATGATAGTAAATGGGGCCATAGCAGCATGCACAAGTACCAAATTCACATTAGCAAGTGCCTCCAAATTTCAAAGAAGCATACAGAAGGCATATTGAAGGAGGAAGTATTAGCATTTAAGTTCTCTCTGAGAACTTGTGTGCTTTTAGTAGATCAGATGAGCAATAAACAACTGTATACAAGAGGCCCACATCCACAGTTACTCACGATCCAACTTTCAACAATTTAATTTGGGATTAAGGAATTAAAGAAGACCATTAAAAGATCATGTCTGGTATATTTTCAGGCAATTTCTTAATGTCCGTAAGCATTACACTATTTGGACTATTGCTGTTATATCAGCAGACATAAACCCATATATTGTGAAAGAAAAAGTAGAAATCAAGCCTTCCAGTACCACAGATAAAAAGTTTCAGCAAAAAGACTATAGTTATTAAAGGGAGGCAAGAAAATAAAAGGAAGTTTTAAAAAATGTGATAAAACAGGTCATACCTCCTGGACTCCTCTGCTTTGGCCCCCACTGCTGTCCAGATATTTGCAGAGTTTTCGCAATGAAGCGCAAACGTGCACTCGCAATTCTGTTTGGCTACTGTGACTCATAAACGAAAGAACAAGTCCTACTCCTAAAATACATCCAGTGCTTTAACAGAAAACAAAAGAGAAAGGATTAAGTATGCTTTGGCTGCTTTTAACTCCCTTTAAACCCCAACAAAAGTTTGTGGGCAAGAACACCTCTTGGCCTTGCCTGGTAACAAGCCCTGTAGATATTTTATTACCACAGTCAGCTTCGCAAATGGTTTTTATTTCACACATCCTTTTTTCAGGAAACACCAGAAGAAGAAGAGCATAAGAAGAAAATGTATTTAAATAATAAATCCTACACATACAGCCTCATTATTCCTTCTGCCTCTGAAGAACTAGTAGCCGCAACAACAAGCACCATAAACTAGTATGAAGGAAGTATGGATCCAAATTTCTATGTGCAATTTGTCCTGTTAATTAATCCCAGTTAAACAGACTAGCTGCAGGTTCACTGGGTGTACTAGCATCTGCTGCTGTCAGACTCCTCCAAGAGTTGTTTCATTTGCAAAAGTAATGAAATTAGTGACTAAGACAGAGAGCTTCTAAGATGGCTGTAGAGATTAAGGTATTAACCTGCACTTCTTAAAAGGAATGGTCAGGTGTGCATTCTAACCCATATGTACTAAAATTTGCATACGCTATAGTGGAGGAGTTTCATCAGGGCAGACATATCCAGCACAACTGTTTTAATGTGGAGGATATTTAAAACTGCAACAAGAACACAGTTTCAAAGGACATAATTTAATAGGGCAGCGGGCACAAACACCTCCACAGTCTCTGCCTCTTTTTCAGATTTTATCAGAAATTCCATTCTGGACCATAGATCTTTTACTAAATTCTAAATGTGTGCTCCCATAACAAGTTCCAAGTCATCAGTTTTGTCAGAAAACTTCCAAACAGTTCTGGCTTCCAACATAAAATAGTGAAGCATAGCAGACACTTACTGCTCTGAAGGTGATCTCTCACCAGCACACATCCACAATAGCTCTTATCGGTAGATGATTTTTTTCCTCCCTGACACTGCTTGTGGCAAGCTGCAAGCAGTCACATGAACATGGCTAACGTCTTAGGCAATATCCTAAGCTTCTCTTATCCAACTTAAAAATGGCAAGAGCTGCTGCTTTTACTCAGCTAGGTAAAAAAGAAACATCTGAGAAAACCTTCAGTCATATTTTTAAGGTAATGTTTTACAGTAACTGGGGATTAAGGATGATTTGGCACAGCTAGAAGACATGGAGGGGTGTCTTGGGAGTGCTATTTTTTTCCAGAGAAGATCAAACAAACATTTTTAAGTAACTGAATCATGATCTGAATTCATGAATAGCCAACAAAACAAGGACATGGCTTATATACAAGATCTCTAAATTCAAGCTTACACTACTGCTTGTTGACAAAACTACATAGAAAGAAAATGCAATTTCTCCTTAGAGCTATATTATTTTATGTTACTCGCAGTTATAAAAGACTTAAAACATAATCAGAAACCAAAGCAAGAATAAAACTTCAACTTTTCTGCTCCCCTTTTTGTAACTAACAATTGCTCTCTAGCTACCTTATTTGTGAGCTACATAAAATGAGCATTGAGGTATATTTCTTCTACATGGTATCTCAGATTTCCCAGCACATTTTAAGTGTTTTACTGCCAGAGTATCAGGTTGCAGGGAGTCCTGCCTTCCACTGGGGCAGCCTGAGTCTGGACAGTGCCAATTCCTCCTACATCTGCACTGCTCAGCAGATCTATACTGAAAACACGGTCAGCCTGTTTTTAGTGAAAATCAACAGTTTAGCAGGGGTGAAAACACTGGTGAAAATGTTCATGCCTCACAGCTGATCATGTCTGTGTCACACTGGATGAAAAGGACCTTCCTTTGGAGCAGCAGTTTATGAGTGTAGAAATGCAAAATTTGGACAACTCTGCAACATTTACAATTTTACATTACTTCTTTGCCCACAGAGAGAACTCATGCTAGACACTAACTTCCTCTTAAACTTTAAAAACCATAGTCAGCACAAAAAACTACTCCTCTCTTCAATCTTTCCTCCCTTGCTTGCCATTGTTTCATGTTCTTCTGGCAACCTCTTGCCACCAGAGGCTTGGCTCTTCTCTGATGCTTTGATCTCCAGCTAAAAGGCTGCACAAACCAGCAACAACAGGCATGACAAAGGGGTGCAGTGCAGTCCCAGTGTACTGTGTCTCACCCTGTGCCACTCAAAAGGCAACAGAAATCCTCACTAAGCTATACAGATTCACAGCCCAGTGATGTACAGCTGTGACTCCTCAGAGCTCTTCAGAAAGTGCACTGGAGAAAGAAGGCCAGAGGCAAGTGGGAATTATTGCTGTTTCTTTTGAACAGGGAAGAGCTGGCAGAGTAATGCTCAAAATCAAAGAAAATGCAGTCTCAATGAGACACTCAAGATACTGTGGTTCCTCCCCTGATTCGGAAGAGAAATTACTACTGTGGAAGAAACATGCTGCCACACTCTGTTAGTTGTGTCATGGCAACTGACACGTGTTTTACTGTGTTAGGAATTTCAAATCTTGAACGTAAAAACTTAAGCAATGTAGACCAAGTCTGTGACTTGTTTTAGGGAGCATGTGGCCCTCCAAAGGGCCTTTTCAGCCTGCCTGAGCTGGTGATTTATACGGAAGTACTCAGAACAGGTTGTCTCCTTATCCTACTCTTATACTATTCTGTGTAGAATTAAGGAAGAAGGTATGAATTTGAAAGGTAAAGTTCAAAATAAAGTATCATCAGTAATAAAAGAAACTCACTTGTACTCCAGGCTGGTGTCAAAGCAGCAGTCCTCCAACACATCCAGGGACTTCATGAGAACCATGTTCATCTGTTGACCAGGTATATTACTGCAAAACCAAACCAACAAAAAATCCAATGCCTGACAGTGGGAGGAGGTACCTGATAAAACATGATCTCAGCTAGACCTGTAACTACTTATAAGCTGAAAATTCATGACATTTCACACTATTAGCTCTGTCAATCTCTCTCCATTTCATTGCCTAAAAATAAAGATAAAAAAAGATTAAAAAAGAAGCGTTTACATCTCACTCCGAAGATATCATATGGACTCCCCTCTTATAAAATATGCACTCCATTTTCAAAATGAACAGGACCGCCTTAATAGAAACTAGCTCAATGATCTGACATCCCTATGAGTTTTGATTTGTTACAAAACAATGCTTTGAAGAATGTGTAAGATTAAGCTTTCTAATCATGCAGGGCCGTGGAAGAGTAAAACTAGTCCACAAGAAATGGTTAGATAAACGTATACGCATAACACCTCTCACCAGAGAAAAAACCACAAACCCCCCAAATATTGATTCATATACTCCAAAATACGGGTCTGATGTAACTTCCTTTTCTTCAAGAGTCTTTTAAGATCTGTATGTAGTTCAGTTGTCCCACTGACTAAACATCCAGAAGTAGTCTATTCCCAAATGATGTGACTGAGTCAGGGGCAGCAAAGCATCAAGACACCAAAGTATGAAGATTAGAACTCAGCAATGCTTCAGTGTTAACAAAAGCATGTGTCTTGGAAACATCAGTTTCACTGAGCAAATTAACAACTACCAATCAAATCTGTTTGGTACCTGTGCTTGTGTACTAATTAAACATTTTTTATGGGTATACAGGAAGACAAAATCCCTAGCAGCTGAGAAACTGGCTAAGTATGAAGCCAAACCTACTTCTTAATTTCTCTGGAATCACCAGAAATTTGCAACTGAGGCCAACCTTTCTGAAAAGGAGGCATTTTCTAACAACTTCAGAACACCTCTGTGCTGCCAACACAGCTGTAACAGCATGCTTTAAAAACAGTTCATTACCCTACTTCCATTGTAGCTCGATCCTCACATGTGTAACACACATCATGTAAGTGAACACTGTCACGTGTCCAGAGCACCACTTACAAAGGAACCAGTAAGAACTCAGAATTATTTTACAGTTATGTCTTCCAGCATAACTAGTCCCATTTAAAAGCATATGTGTTGTTCTTCCAGCTCACTGCTTTGCACTTTGTACCTTACGATATTATGAAAATTAATCACTCATCCTGAACGAATTACAAAATACCTAGGATAGCTCTGGAGGGGGCTAAAGTAGGGGAAAGACTGATAATAAGAGGCACCTTTTAAGAAACAATACAAAGCCCTTCAAGAATCATATGCCTATGACTTTAATACCTCAGAGCTTACAGCCACAGGCAAAAAAAAGAAGTTACTTTTGCAACAACATTCAATACAGTAGTTCTCACCTGACTTTTTCTTCATACAAACGTGACATGAACATCCCCAAACCAAGACCCATGTGGATTTGAACAGCCTGAGACTCGTCAGCATTTGGTTTCCCAGGTAACCTGTCAGTCAGCATACTTAGGACCTCCTCAATCTTCTCCTTGCATGATACAATGAAAACTGGCACCAGGAGGGACAAAGCTGTGGCTGCACAGGATCGAGCTATAATACTAGCAGTATTTTCACCTGAATAGGATTTCTAGAAAAACATTAAAAACATTAAAAAACAGTGTTTTTCTTACTCCTTTCCATGTAATAACACTCAGCATTTGAGGAATTTAAAATAAACACCTATAGAGCAAACAGAAGCAGCACAGAATGCAATCTGACATTCTTTGCATGTGGTTTTTACCATTTTGATAATAAAGACAAAAACTTTAGGCAAACACAAATACAAACAGAAAGCACAATAAAAGAAAATTAACTGGAGTAAGGTAAGTTTTGATTTTCCTCTATTCCAACTTCTGCAGCTCAAACAGAACCAGGAAACTTCATGATCAGAACTCCAGGTATGAAATACAGATATATTGCCTTGCCTTTAGTACTACAGCACATACCTGATAGAACCATGGGAACACCTGACCTTTAGGTTGGTAGCGGCTGTTCACAATACTCAAGAGGGTCTCTGTGACCATGGAAATCCAGTGTTTCACAGGAATAAAATCAGGTTCAGTCTATAAAAATCAAACCCAAATAGTCATCATTATTTTTTCTTAAATCAAGTTCTACCTAAACAGAAGCTCAGCTGCTGATATTGAAGCTGTGATCCACCATGAATGAGATTATTTTTGTCATTCCTGTGTAGTGTAAGTAGCACCATTTACTTGTCCATGCTGACTCTCCAGACACTATTTTTGATTGACTTCTACTCAGTGGAGCCAAAAATTATGAAATTATGAAAAAAGGGTTTGTCTGGCTTTCAGTGTCCATAGAGTGACCTCTGTCTCCTCTGTCAAAACAGTCAAATAGATAAGTTAGACATTATGCTTCTTGTGACAAGTGATGCACACTCTACCTGCTTCTGTATAGATCATAGCATCTGACAGATGGCATTCACTGAGTATGGTGAAATTTGAACTTGAAAATGTAAAGTACTTCACATCCACTTACCAGCCCCTCAAACACCTGGTCATATTACCTCTCTGCATTCCACGAAGAGAAGGAACCCTCTCCCAGATTCACTCACCTCAGGCACCCCTTCAGTGTCTGAAGAAAGGCTGCTTTCATATTTGGCTACAGCAACTGCAAGGCCAGTTAAAGCAAAAATAGAGTTTCCTTTCACCACTGGGCTGTCCCTGAACAGAAAAAGGCAAACAGTTAAGAAACATAAGAGAGATGCTGGCAACAAAACATATATCTCAAAGCAGAAAAGTTATGCTACAGCTGATCCAGGAGGGAAGGCCTTTTCCCCTAGCAACTTCATTGGACTCTCTTCTAGCTCAGCAGAAATCTGTTGTACTTCATCTTCAGGAATTAGAGAGAGAATGAAGAAGTCTTTCAGTCTTTTTTTTTCTTGTCTGTCTTTTATGTAAAGACTAGCACACACAAAGCTGTATAGAAACAGAAGCTTTTTTCTAGTACAATAAGGACTGCTACCCTACGGAGCAAGTAGCACTCGCAGAAATGCAGCAGTTGGTCTTAGCTAGTACCATTTCCATAGAGGACAAAACAAAAACATCTTCAAATGGAGAATGCTAGAGAGGCAGATGTCATTTCATTGCAACAGCATGAGAAGATTTAGCAGACCAGTCATTATTGAAATATCAGCTTAAAAAAAGTTTTGAATTATTTCCCTACACTGCAAAAACATTACCATCATGGTAATGGAAAATTATAGGATTCAAAGAGTACTAACTTCTGTGACAGTGCAAAACTTTCAGGAAATCAAGAAAGTAAATCTGCCACTAACAAAAAGGAGGGAAAACATAATCATGTTCAGTTTTGTAAAAGGAAATACATTGATATTCTAGTCATTCCCAGAAAAACACATTGCAATATAATCCTGATAGAACTCTCTTATGCATCAGTCTTCCATTTCTAAAAACTTTCTTGACTGCAATGTAAAAATATACCTACACTTCCAATCTAGCATTTATTCCAGATCCAAAGATGTCATTATTACAGTAAAAGTATTTTCTGGATTTCTATTTTGCTTTTTAAAACAAGAAACATGAGCCTTAGTGGAATGTCATAATTTGCATCAGTGAAACTATCTCCTCTCAGACAAGAGGTACTTGCAAATAATTGCAAGGTACTTAAGTAAGTTCTTTGCAGTCTCTCAGTATCTTTTGCCTTAAGTAATGTCCTAATTTATGCATGGAACCTTTGCTGACTTGATCTTCAGCTTTTAAAAGGCTACATTTCATTATGTACCTCAGAGAGAAACTTCTAAATCTACATACTCATGAAACCTGGATGCTTTATATTTAATGAAGGTAAAAATCATCTTAACAAGATCTAGGAGGAAAAGGAGTGGTGTCCCATTCTTTATTGAAAAGATGGGAAAAGATCATAATCTGTGATAATTTAACAGTTCTTACTTGGAAGCACCTTTGATAACATCAGTCAACATATCTCTGACCCTGCAAGAAAACAGAAAGAATTTATACCATGTTCATTATAATATACCATGAAGTCAGCTAAATTCCTCTTCTGTCTCACATGCACCTGTTCTAGATTAACAACTGTATCAGTTTATCAGAAGATGTAGAGCAAAATAATTATAAGCATTTAATCTGTAAGAAATCTATGCACCACCCCAAGTTTGTTCCTGCTCATGAACACCCTCAGTGTTTTATAAAGGACTCTTATTTGACTTAACACCACTTTTTGTAAAATGCTGGTTCATGCAATAGTGGTAAATATGCTTTTCGAGCACATCAACCACCTAAGTTTCCAGATCATTGTGTGATGTTCTAGCATAATGAAATCTGAATGTTTTATACTGGACACGCATTATAATTTATTCAACGCTTACTGTATTTCTGGAAACCACTACAGGCAGTTATGCTATGACATGGTATATAAACCTGAATCAATTTAAATTAAAGCCATAGGCACAGTTACAATTTCTTTCACATTATTGTAGTTGATTTATAATAGGCTACTTGTTTTCAATTGTTTTGTTTTGTATTCATATCCAGACCGAAGCAGAGAAGCAATCAATCTCCTACACTGAAAGATGTGGATGAGGAGAGAGATCCTCTATTCTAGAATACACAATTCTATCATGACCATTAATGTCATTCTACAGAAAAAGACAACTTTAGACTGAAAATGCATGTCTCCTAAAACAGGACTGTATGTTATAAGACTAAGTTACACTCTAGCTTTCAAAGAAATCTACCCTGATTTTCCTTCATAATCACACTGCTTTTGCACACAGTTTCGAAGCAACCACGCTAGAAGCATTCACAGCTTGGTAAATACCAATGCAAAATTGCAAAAAAAAATTTTTAAAATAAAAAAATAATTTAGAAAAAATAAAATCAAATCACAAAACTTACACAATAAAGGATTAACACTAAAATTTATACCACACTGTCCACAATTAGGTTACCCCAGTGAGCAAAAAAAAGTGCTTAACTGCTTCTGAAGTTAGGGCCCAAGGAACTGGGCCTGGTTCCCTTCTGAGGAATCAAGCAAATAATTGTGAACTGGAAAACGAACTAAAGCTACTACTGGGCTCTAGTTCATTTATTGCTTTGATTTTTTTCCTGATAAAGGGAATTCTGTTAATTTTTGATACAGCTTATATTATCACCATTTAGGAAATACAGAGCAGAAATTCTTTCACGAGAAATCTACAAAAGCAGCATTGCTACAGGCCTTTTTATAACCGATCAAGAAAGTTATCAGTCATTAATAAAGGATCTTTTCTACAACACTGTAGCGTTCTGATCTTACAATGCAACCCTGTATTCCAGAATTAGCTGGAATAAAACAGACACAAAATCTGAAATCTGAATTGACTGGGACTTAGTAATACACCTTTTTGATTGAAAGAGATAAAAAGCATCATTTTGACTTTGTACATATTTTGTTTCCAATGCACTTATGAACAAGCACAAAACCAGATATTTATACTGTCCATCGATAGGTAGGTTTTTCTCTTGTGAAGCCTCCCACTTCCCACTGTGCACTTCCTGACCATGCACATACATGGCTAAATCCTGACAGACACTTCTCAACTGACTGAAACAGAATTAGTGGAGGATAGGGATGAGGGTATGCAACATGCGTTTGCTTTTAAACAACATCCTCACACTCAATGCCAACTTACCATCAAGCCCACCACGACATGCATCAGATTGTGTCTTGGATTTCTTCCATCACGGTATTTTCAGTGGAACAGCTCATTAAACTCTCAAAGAAGGAAATCCTTATCTTTGCATAACCCTTCTCCTTAAACATCCTATAAAACCCCTGAATTCTTTCACTCTTTCCAGCTGTTCACTCTACAAAGCGTTCAAGCTCTGTAGAGGAGAAGGTATCTGTGAACCCATGCATATGGAAATCCTTACAGTTACCCAATAGTCTTTCTTTCCACTCCTCTCTTTCACCATGGTCACTTTATCTGGTGGTGGTTTTTGTTGTTGTTGTTGTTGTTTCCCCCCGCAATTAGTGCTCACACAGTCTTTAAACTTGCAAAAGTAAAGGCTTTAAAACCTTGTCCTCCTCTGTTCCCCTTACTTGACATTACAAGTGACCAGGAGCACACAGCCTTACCATAGCCAGGCTGTAAACTGTTTGTACTGCACCTCTTCAGGATCCTCTTTTCCATGTTTTAACTGCATCTCCAGCTCTGCCTGCCTCCCCTGCAGAATTGCAAAAAAAAGTCAGAAATGGATCTTAAACAATAACATTTATTTACATCATAAGATTTCTTCAGAGAATACTCTGGTAACACATGCAGCCTAACCTATGGGCTAATTCATAAGTGACTCTGGCTGTTTTGCATATGGGCTCCCACTGTAATATACAATACATTAAGGAGAAGAATCCTTAATTTTTTGTTCTGATTAAGAAAAACAAACTGCAGATGGCATAAATGACCACAAATACTGAGGCATCTATCTAGTACATGCAGAGCCAAGTTCCCTTGGGAAGGGCTACAACAAGCAGGGAGCGAGCTTTACAATAAGCCTGCTAGCTAAAATGGATTCCAACAGCAAAACATTGCTTTCTTGATGCTCTGCCTGAGGCAGAAATCCTCATTCTTTCACTTTATGTATCTCTGATCTCCCTGTGATTTCCTAAACCATTCTTTCTGTATATTTAAAGAGGTGATTTGCTCTCTAACATGTTATATAACATACATATATTATCTAAAAATATCTAAAGCAGCTCCAACGTTGTGTCTCCAATCGGGAGAACTATAATTTGTTTAAGTTGTTAATTACTGCTCCTTAGCAGATTATTAAGCCTTAAATGAAATAATACAGGCACATATGCTGGTTTTTTTCTGGTATTGAATGCTTGTAGTTTTGGTGTACATACCAACATGAAAATACAACATAGTAAATATTGAAAATCTAGGTCTCACTCAAGAAGTAACCCTCCACAGAGATTAAAGGAATACACAGAACACACTGACTAAAAATAAGGCAGTATTGCAGTTAGAAACACTGAATCATGTACTATCCAGACTACTCATCTTATACCGTAATCTCTTTTGGCCACCTCTGATGAAATGTACTACAAAAGCATAAGGATTAAGTAAGAAGCAACAAACATAGGCTCTACTGTCCTGTAAAATGGCAAGAAATGCTACAGATCCTTTAGAAAAAAAATCCAGTACATGCTAAGCTTCTTGTGAAATCTTGCCTTGAAAGGGAAGCAAAATAGGAAAGTAATTAAATGCAAGTGACAACGACCCCAAGACCTAAACCAGCAATTTGAATAGCTACTGCTTGGTTTAAGATCTCACATTTTGTTAATGGTCAAGATAAAAATTGTTTTGAAAATGTGAGAGAAGTGTATGTTTTGCTGCACAGCAAAACAAGGAGCAGTCAAAGCTTCTAGAATTCATTCAGCAATCTGAGCTGTTTGTGCTGAAAACAGCTGATGTGGCCTGGAAATACAAACAAATAAGCCATTCTAGCAGCAGAAAGACGGCATTCTAGAAAGAAGCTATTTGATAAACCTTTTTAAAATCATTTTCCTGTAGAAAATCAGATTATACTACATTGGTCTAGATACCAGGTCAGCGAACCTAATGGAAGAGAGAGTTTAAGTTATTTCCTAATAATTAGATAGGGTTGAAAAAATCGAAAGAGGTGCATCATACAGTGCAGCAGGATTACATGCTGATTAAGAGGAAGTTCTTTTTAATGACTCATCCATTGATAGCTTCTGTCTCCTTTGTGGTACTACTATTTCAAGCTTCCTACCCAAGCAATAGGTTAGTGTTCTAGCTAAAATTTAATCTTCCAAAAGTTCTAAAAATTGACACATTTTGACACAACTGACACATGAACAAACCTGCATGAACCTGCATTGTAAATAGAAACTGCCCTTCTACCAAGTATCCCAGATTGTGCTGTCAGTAGCTGAAGACTCATTTTTAAATGTTATAATTAAGCACCTCAAGCTTTACTTTTTTGTAACTTGTATGAGTGTTCTTGCTGGTAAAATTAAAACCCATACCACTTGAACAAGCATTAACGTCCACAGTATTATATACCTTGAAATTACCTGCAGGACTGCACTGTAAGTTCGACTCATAAATCCTAACCAGGCCTGTGGCAGGAGGATGGAGTGGTGCCATTCAGAAAGCTGAATATTCACCTGTGCAACACACCAGAAAGGTTAGAAGCAGTTACAGTAAGTCTGACATATACAGAATCTATGTTCTCCAGTCCATTATTTGCAGACAAACATTCACTCATTTCCACGGGCCATTACACGTGGCTGTAGGAAACTAAAATGACCATGTACTTTATTCTCCTTTCTAATCTTACACACACCAAGTTACTTTCAACTTCATTACCCAGGCCAGTCAAAAGTGGTTGCTTCAGGTAGTGCAACAAATAATTGATCCCAGAGAGACAGTGGAACCATGTGAGGCAATAAGCACAACACTTAGCAGCACTGGCAAATGTTTCTTCATTGTTTGTGAAGATCTTAGATGTCTCTAAAAGCAGAACCGTTAACCAAGATAAATAACTGTATCCTCGCCTTGTATCATTATTTTCCGGAGTCTTCCTTCTTATTCACCTCTATTTTATGCCCCTAATGATCTAGGTAAAGTAGCCAGTATTCTTTCTTCACTTGGATTTTACGTTGAAAAACAAAGGACCATCCTAAAGCTCCATGCCCACTGCTTTCAGTGATTCTGAAAGACTTATGAATGAGTACTAACAGACCTATACAAAGAAAAACATTCTAAAAGTCAATCCAAAAAGATAACATACTCCATCTTGCAGACAATACAAATATGACCTGTAGTAAAAAAAGGAAATATCATCTTAATAATGACTCATGAACACTAGTCCTCCCTTTGAGTTAAAATTATATTCACACCTCCTGCTCATCTCTGCTTGTCAATTGCTCCAAAAGTTTATGAGCAGTCAAGGTTCCAATTAGAATTGCTTTCTTTGGGTTCCTGAGGAATCTGCAGCAAGTCCAGTCTTCCCCTCTGGCTCTACTCTGAAACTATTTTAGACTTGTGCATTAGACTATTTAGATTTCTGCTGGTCAACAGACAGCTAAACATGAGTCAGCATGTGCCCAGATGGCCAAGGCGGCCAACGGCATCCTGGCCTGGATCAGCAATAGTGTGGCCAGAAGGACCAGGGAAGGGATAGTCTCAGTGTCCTTGGCACTGGGGAGACCACACCTTGAATCGTGTCTTAATTTCTGAGCCCCTTACTTTAGGAAGGACACTGAGGTGCTGAAGCATGTCCAGAGAAGGACAGCAGAGCTGGTGAAGCGTCTGGAACACAAGTCCTTTG
The DNA here is from genome assembly GCF_015227805.2 of Hirundo rustica. Classification (NCBI taxonomy): domain Eukaryota; kingdom Metazoa; phylum Chordata; class Aves; order Passeriformes; family Hirundinidae; genus Hirundo; species Hirundo rustica. The sequence goes on along the minus strand of NC_053488.1, from coordinate 35,156,429 downwards.
AGGACTGGCTAAGGGAGCTGGGGCTGTGTAGTCCTGGAGAAAAGGATGATCATTGGGACCTTATTGCTCTCTACAGGCACCTGAAAGGAGGGTGTAGCCAGGTGGGGATTGGCTTTTTCTCTGACAGTTAGGGACAGGACAGGAGTACATAGCTCAAGAAGTGTCAGGGAAGGTTCAGTCTCGACATCAGGAGGAATTTCTTCATGTAAGAGCTGTTAAGGACTGCATGGACTGTCCAGGAAGGTGGTGTATTCACCATCCCTGAAGGTGTTCAAGAAATCTCTGGATGTGGCCCTAGGTGCTATGGTCTGGTTGAGAAGGCGGTAACTGGTCAAAGATTGGCCCTAATGGGGTCTTCTCCAATCTAAATGATTCTGTGATTCAAGTTTAACTGGCCTCAAAGTGATTTGTGAAGTTCACCATGTAATCCACACTTGTGAAAGACAACAAAAGCAGTCCTGCAAAATACTGCAGGTATTCACACAGGAAATAATTACAAAGCTTGAGGCATCTTGCAACACTTCAAGCATCTAGACAATATGGTCTACCAGGAACACCTAAAATTTGTGGATGTGTTTGATGACAACAGAACTGCTGAGGTGCTTTTCATTAATTAACTTTCTTCATGGCAGTAAACATTTTGCATGCATGTGGAATATGAGGAAGGAAAGAAGGAACTGAACACTTTCACAAAACAAAAAACACTCTAAATTCATCTACAACTGAAAATGACTGGACATAGTGCTGAAGATTTTCATACAAGCAGTACTACAATCTGCTATTTCTGTACAGGAAACCAGTAGCCTTTACTTGTCATCTATCACTGGATATCAAGGGTAACCACAACTACACTAAGTGTTGAGTAATTCATACTAGCAACCACAGGCAAAGGTGACAAATGAAGTTCAGACTTATTTAAGTGCACAACTTATGTGAAATAAGAAAATATTGGCTGAGTGGGAAGGTGCAGGGAATGAGGCTCAAGGAAACTGGGAAGCAAGGACGAGTGCTTGTGGAACACTGCCATAATGATGCAGGGCTTTTCTTAGGAACATCACTTGGCCAGACCAAGCAGCCAAGCAGTTTTTAAGTAAGAGCTGCAGCCTGGTATCTGAGGCAGTAAAAAATGGCAGGAGCTTGGAGCTAGTAACCTGAGCCTGTCAACTGATGCTTAAGAAGGACATTTCTGCCTGAAAAGACATAAAATCATAGACCATGTTGGTCAAAATGCAAGACAGGTAATGCTGGCAGATCACAGGAGATACTACTCCTCTATGTGTTTGCAGTAACACCTTTATGTCACTGAAATGTTTAGGCAGGTATTTTAAATGCCCTGCCTGCATACCGGACATATAAAGTACTACCTCAGTGATTTAATAAGTAAGGCTAGCATTACATATCTGTATCAAGGAAACAGTGAAACAGCCTCTCTTTTAATTTTAATTTTTGCTTAGAGGCTCTTTTTAACATACTTGCATGCAAATACTTCCAAATCCACCCCCTAACATCTCTTAGTGAGGAGAAATAGTCTTTCTCTAAGGCACAGTAGACTCAGGAAAAGAAAAACAAAAATCTGCCAGAAACTTAATTTCTGAATACTGTTTTATCATTGAACAAAATACACTCAGTAAATCAGTAGTAGAATTCAGCACAAACTAGTTCATATTTGGAATTACATCCATCTAGGCACAGAAAAGCGTGCTACAATGAATTATGCTCCGGAAAATCTAACTATCATCTTAAGGTACTACAAGGTTTGAATAAACCCTTGAGTACCTTGATTACATCGAAACCAAACCAGGAAAGAAAAGCACAGAAGGAGTTTTTCACTTTACTTTTCAAAGATGCATGTCATCACAGCACATATAATGGAACACACTTTAAAAATACACAGGGAATGGTCCTTCCATGAGCATACAGAGGGTCTGATATGATTATTACTTGTAGGGAAGTATTTAATACTGCGTAACTCACCTCTGCAACTCAACTTTGCCATTGTGCCTGCAAATACAACTCATAAATGGGAAAAAATAACTTGTGCTATTTCCAACACATTGAAAGTACGTGGATATTGTGAAATGTGCAAAGGCAAGACCATTCTCCATTAGAAAAAAACCCCTATAAATTGCACCAATTCAGAGTGCCAAAGCCACCATTTACCACAATGGCCTGCCAATAGCAGTCTACCTCTGTGCTTTTTGCATGCAGGATGAACTGCCCTCTTCACCTCCACTAAAGAATGAAAAGATGGATAGCTAGCTGAAAGCCTAGTAACTCTAACCCACAACACACATGAACAGAACCATCAAGATATATGGTACATGAACATACGTGAGTATTCATCCTCAATCTTTTTCACAGCAGATTAAGTGAATCTAGCAAGAAATTATTCCCATGAATTTCAATGAAGCATTACTTGCAAGACCTGAAACAGTCACAGGCCATATCTAGAGACTCCTTGTACAGAGTGTTCCAGACAGCCATAGGAAAAAAGAAAACCCATGGTCTATACTTCTGACTACAGTAACTTACATGTCCTCTCAGAGAGAGAGGCTGACACCCTCTGATTAATAATCAAATAGCACATCCTCATTTCTAAGGGAATGGTGAGCTTTCTCTTTCAACTCACCAGTGACCACTAAAGAGCAATACAGCCAGCATTTGAAACATACCATAGTTTATTGAACCTATTTCCTTTTTCCTGTGAAATATCTGTTCAAGTAACATCAAAAAAACCCTTCTGCATCCTAATCTGATCCTGCTGACAGATATCACACATGCAGCCAATTTTCAGCTAGAGTAGCACCTAGGTGATAAAGGTCGAATAGTAAATTATCTTTTTGCTGCTGTTACTGTTCGATTTGAATGGCAGCTAAACCTAGATATTTGTTATTTGTCTGTTTTAAACACTTTTCACACATACAAGAAAATCTTTCCTCTGCATACAAATGTCATATAACTGATTTTTTTGGTAGCAGAATAACAGGCATCATAGTTTTACACATAAAAAAATCTCATAAAAATAAAACAGCTATTTTCAAGCCCCTCACCCTGCCCCAGTTGCCAAAATCTAAGTGCAATAACGGCAACTATGCATGCACAGACACAGACATGATACACCATGTTTAGGTTCATATTGTATAGCATTGTGAGCATAGATCAAACCACTGAAGACATAAAAACCTTATTATCCTAGTATGGTGGTGACTGCTTAATTCCAACTAAGAATATGCCAACTGCTGGAGATTTTTCGAGGTAAAATAAATAGATGCCTGCTGTCTCCAATTAATTTTATTTTCTTGATGTTTATATTGACCTCAGACTTTATTCGGAACTTTACGCAGGCATTAATGCTTAAAAAAACCCTCTATGACTTATTAACAGAACACTTACTTAAAATGTGGCTATAAGGATTAACCCCTACAACTTCTTCCCTTTCTGAAAATAGTAAGGAGTCAAAACAATAGCAAAAAAGTGTCATTTTGGTAATTTAAACCCCTACATATGCTTAGTGTGATGTGTTGAACTGCAAAGTGATGACTTTGCAAAAACACATTAATTCCTATAGGATTGCAAGAATAAGATGCGCCTAGGTCCTACAAACTGAATTTTCTTTGACCAATTTGGCAGTTTTACAGCTTAGGGTCCCTGTCTTTACCGTTAACTTCTGTTTCCCAGAAAAACATTGAGCACCAAACAAACATTAAAGCATGAAATTCAGTTTGATCAGCCAAGAGACTTGCTTCTTGTCTAGCCAAAGGCCCAAACAACTCTCTTCTGACCATCCTGTCTCTATGTACAAGGAGAAAATCGCAAGAAAAAACTTTGACCCTTAAATGTGAACTAAATACAGAAATACTGATGTTCTATTAAAATTTTATAGTTACTGTAGATTTTCACTAAAGGGCGCAGTTAACATAGTCTGAAATTATTAAGATGTTACATGGAAAGCAGAAGTTGTATGTGTATGCTAGCACATGGAAGCGTCTGAGAGATGGTATACAGCCAGAAGACTGTACTAGCCAGAAGCAGCCAACTTCACCATGGCACATATTTACATAATTTGACTGGAAACTTCAGGCAAACTACACTGCAGACAGGCTTGTTGGAGGGGGAACAGTTTGTTTGCCCCAGAAAGATTGAGGGAGTTAACCAGTACAAACACGGTGTGAACACACTGAAAGAAGACCTGAGAGCAAAGCCCAGAGGGAGCCAAGGGGGTGCACCACAGGATCAGAAGTAGTCCCCATACATTATCCATGGCACATGCCCGTGTCCTAGTGTCAGCCTTTCAGTTTGTACACAGAAAACTCTCAAACCCCTGCACATAGAACCTTCCCACTCAAACTCTGGGCTATACTTATTTCATAACTGTTACAAATCATATAATAATCATAAAGAATATAAATCATAAATCATATTATAAGTCATAGATCATTATAAGTCATAAATCAGTGATTTTAGTAGCATCATAGAAGAACTTCACAGCAGACATGCTTCACATCTGGGTGACAGTCACAAAACAAAATCAGGACCCAGATCACCCCCTTAGATGCATGTAAGTAGCTCCAATAGAAATACAAAATGACTGTATTAATAGAATTATTTTACAAACTTTTAAAGAGTTTAACACACTTTCACTTGTGTTTAAAGCTGCTCCCACTGGCATAAAGTTGAGAAAAGAACACTTATTTCCCTGTATGCAGTTGAACTGTATTTTTTTTTACTGTTGCCCAAAATTTTCAAAGATGAACTTTGATATTTGAAAGAATCATAATTCAAAATGCTCTCACAGACTTCATTACTTTATTTTTCATAATGATTAAGTGAGGGCTTATTTCATGTCATTTTTCTAAAACCACACCAAAGGTAACTGCATGGTTTTGGTGGCACAAGCCTAATAGGTCAGGAAGCTGAAATGTTTAAGAGACAGAAAAAAATGCCAAGTCTTAGCAAGGTATAGATATTGTTTCCACACAGAGCCCCATCATAGGACTGCTATTCACCTACACCTGGTTACATATGACAGGTATCAGTTGTATATGTGTATCAGTCTTGAAGACAGAAAAAGGCAAAGGTCACCTCTTCGTTCTTCTGATTTTCAGAAGATGCATTTCAGCAGTGAACACTTAAAAAAAAAAAAAAAAAAGGCATTTACATGTTAAGTTCAAGTTAGTGAGGGTGGGTGACCACCGAGGCAGGCTGATGATTGGATTTGATGATTCTGTGATCCTATCTGTCTCTCAGAACAACTTTAGTCAATTATGATACATTCACACATACTATCAGTAGTTGATACCAACACCCAATGAGCATAAACAAAAGAGATAGTGGAGCAGAGAAGGAAGGGCAATAGCTCTGAAAAGCAAAGAGCCAGCATCAACTTACCTCATGAATGAGGGCGACCAACATTTGCTGGAAACTGCGGCCCCTGCTGGCCAGAAATCGATTAATAGGCTTGCCATCCCTGCCCATGTGGATTGGGAGGTCAAAACACAGCAACATGCCAGCTGAAAGAGGGAGGGAAGGGGAACAGAAAGGTAAATGCCAACACTCACACAGAGTCAAGGGAGAACCCAAAGCAAAGTAAGGTTAACTTAATAAAGCCAACAAGTCAAAAGAATATGCAAGCATATTTAAGGGGCATAAACCAAAGTTTCTTCTGTTGATTTACCTTGAGATTTATAGAAATCTTTGAGTCAAAACACGCATACTTGTCTACTTCAAGAAAGTGACAACTTACCTGCAAGACCTGGTGTCATGCCTGGCTGCTTGTTCCTCTCATACATTTTCAGCAAGAAATTTGGAACACCTGCCACTGTCTTCCCCTGGTCTGAGCGTGTGGTCCCTCCTCTTAAGGCAGAATGATACACAGCACGGGGCATGTTGGTCATTTCCTGTTTCACAAGTGATGTTGCAAACTCTTCAAATGCTTGATGAAGTGCAATGCAATGAAGTGAGAGGAAAGGGAATGTGAGAGGCTGATGATTCAGAGACAAAACTAACCCTAGAAAGCCCACAATGACACCAGTACTTCTTTTCTACTTCATAGTGAAGCAGCAGTCTAAATCTGATGTAGCACAGGCAGGAGGGACATCTATATCTGGAGATTTCTTTCCTTGAACTGTAGTGTCTATGAAGTTCAAAAGAACATTGCTGAAAGCCATGGGAACTTGCCAAAAGCAAGAAATGTGATGAAGTTCCAGTATAAAGCTGACACAGGTATATTTAAGATTGGAAAGAAATACAGCCTTAGCTATTGCATGAGCTGTTGACTGGCTTCTTTGGTTGCTACAAGAAGTAACAGTAAGGACAGCACATGGTTGACAGAATGACACAAAGCAGAATCTAAATCACATTTTTGTAGCATGTCAGGAAAGGCACTTGGCACCTTGGGATTTTTTTCCTCTGCCTGTAATGCCAATATCCTTCAATCAAAACCCACAGAATGCAGTCAGAAATTTTCTCTGCAGTGATATATATATAAACTCTATGTCTTTCTCTTCAACCCTCAACACTTCAGTTTTGTTGGAGTAGTAGGCATTTGTTGACATGAAAACACTACCCACTTACCTGGTCTAGACTTTTTATATGAAAGTTTTTTGTTTAGGATGGTTACAACAATAGGGAAGAAATTTATTGAAAGAGGGAGCTATTTCTCTGCTGGAAACCATTCACACTGATAGAGACCCCTTATCACTGCTGTCATATTAATGCATTCCTCAGTTATGCCAAAAGACATAAATATAAGCCATTCCGAAGCAAATCTTCAGGGAGGGGACAAGCCAAGGCTCTATACTGACAAACGTAACTCAAACTACAAAATCTGGATAAATTTAGCGAAACAACTAGATGTAGAGCAAATACTAGAAACACAGTATTTCAGTGATTGAAATCAATCTGAGGGTAAACAAAAACAACTAGCATTACATTAACAATATTTTTATTATTGGTGTTGTTACTATCATTACTATCATCATCATCTCCTTTGCAGTAAAGATACTAACAGTACTACTAGCAGCAACAATGGTATCAAGCTCATGGTTCATTTTAAGAATTATTTTTAATTCTCTGACTACTAGGTTTGAGAAAAGTCTCAGGCACCTAGAAAGAAAAATTATCAAAATAAAAAAAATAAGGCTGTCATACCCCTTCTGACATCCTGGGAATTAAACACATAGAAACAATATGAAAACTGATGTGACAAAGCAGTTTGAAAGAGGTTTAAGATAAAATACTACCTAAAGCTCTGCTTTCCAATGCTTCATATAAGTAGCCATATGTTATTAATCTCAATAACACGTACTGCTAGAATTCTAGCAAATGAGATGACACAGACTCAGCTCCCATGGAACAGGGACTCTGTGGCTTTTGGCCTGTCTTGTACATTGCCTCATTAATCCAGATTCAAACTCTTTCGGTGAAGCAATTCACTCTCAAACACTCTAGCCAGTCACTAAAGGTTTTGCTCAAGTGTTCTGAACAGAAGACATCTCTGAGGGAGAAACTGCTCAGTGAATGTTTGGATTCAACTATTTTGATACCAGTCCATGGTTGCTGCCCCACTAAATCCAGTCTGTTCGCTTTAAATTCCATTTCGGTTTCCTATCTTCCTAAAAACTTGGCTATCTCAGCATTCAATGATGGAGTTTTCTGTCAGGATACATCATGCTCTTTTATTGAACTAGATTATGTCATTCTCCCCCACAAAGCTTCCAGGATTTAGTAATTCAGACTCTGTAAGTTAGGCTGCATACACTCCAGATGCCAATGCATGAAGGGCTTGATGAATGGATTATTTTAGAAATCCCCACTGCAAAATACCACCTGCTATATCATGGTAATTTTTACAGCCTGCAATCACACATGAAGATGCCATGTATTCTACAAGGAACGAAATAACAATGTCTATGATCTAGCATAATATCTCAAATCTTGTACCTTTAAGATAATGAGCACTTCTGAACATAACCAAGTGAATGGCAAAAATCTCAAATACTGAAGGTAATTCAACTGCACAGGTTTCAGAATAAGTGTATCAACCAGAGACCATCTGTTGAAGCATACTTCAGTATCAATATGCCTCACTACAATTATGCATTAAGCATAGCACTGGTATCTTAATTAAGCAGACTTTGTGTAAAGCTTTGCTTTCATACCATTAATACTCTGTTTACAAAACAATAAACATAAAATTTATTTTACTTCAATCTGTCCTGGGCTAAAATACAAAGATGCCCTAAGAAACATCCATTCAGTCCTCCCTACTGAAGTCAATGTGATGAAACAATGAGTATTTGAAGTAAATAAAAGGAACTGGCTTTCTCCTTAGGATGGGTAAAGAATTTTTAATTATAAACATTTTTTCCCCCACCATCAGGATCTGTGTCACACCATCTTCCTAGAAATGGGCTGTGGGCCTTATTTTCCACTTTACATTTTTACCCATCATTTGTTAATGAAAAAAAGAAGGGCTGCACTTTAATGTGACACTCCATTCTAGAAGAGCCACAGGTCTGTACAGTCCCTGCGATTCCGTATCTGCAAAGTGACCTCAAACACTGCATGTATTTTACCTCCTAAAACAGCAGCTGGTGTTAGAGACAACAGCTTGATATATGAAGAACCTGGAACAAACAGATTTGCCTCCTGATCCTCTTCATCTTCATTCATGTCTATTTCATCCAGTGAGTCAACTTCTGGTCGTGCCTGGAAGATTCAAAAAAACCCTAAATGTCAGCACAAAAATCCCAAGTCCTCATTACCATACATGATTCCAAGTGTGAAAAATACCAACTAAATATGAGAAGTTCCCCATTTCATTATTTTATCCATTTCATAAATTTGAAGCTTAATGAATAAAAGCTTTTCTTCTACCTGACTGAAAGACAACTCTGGTTGATAAAAATCACAGGATGTGAAAATACATATCTCTAGTAATAAAATTATTCTTGATGTTACAGCTGAATTAATACTCATAAAACTTTACTTTCACCATGATTCTTCTTCAGTTTAACAATGTTTTATATTGGCACTTTAATATAAATAAAACACCTTTGCTAGACACTATTTTTACATACTAGTTTTTGGAATTTGAAAAACTGCAACACATTTACACTTCTTTCAATTAAAACATTGAAACTACTCAAAGTACTGCACCAGTAATACAACTGTTAAGTAACTGCACTAGTAATACAGAACTATGTACTACTGTGAAAGATTTGGTCCTGGAGCAGTTTATGTATCTCCCTTCTTCTCTCCTGTGGTCTTCTATGTAAAATACATTTTTCATTTGTAAGGTTTATGCTGAACTCTTCTCGCTGATTTATATGAAGTATGTTTTTTAATTTTAAAGTTGCAAAAAGTTGCCTTTTCATAACAGCCAGTTACAACACACAAATGGAGCCTATCATATAATAAAGCAGTAAATAAAGCCTTTACTATAAAGCCACTGTTTCATAAAGTACCAGTGGACTACTGAGTACTGCCGAGTCTCTCATACAATGTTAAACAAGTCACATAGATGACCTTATGTACATCTCCTTGTACTCTTATTTTGCTAGGCCACTGAGTCACCTACCTAGTCAGAAGTTTCAGAGTTTAACAGCCCTCTGCATACTTAAAAAGCCTTTTAGTAGGTATCTCAACTCCTTTCTGACTGTCTTTACTGACAAAAAGTAAAGCGTTATGCTGTAAAAGTTCACAACAAAAACACAGGAAAACTTTTCATATTAATTCCAAAAACTGCACCTACTTTTTAAACTGATCTGCCTCTCTTGTGAACAAAAGTCCTATCTATGAGTTACTGCAATGAAAGAAAACAGCAATCACAGGAGCTGCTTAGTGTCAAGACTCAAGTGCAAGCACTAAGAGAAAAACATAAAATGCAGATAAACTGCCTAAAAAACCTGCTAATTAATAACATAATAAGAAAAACTACCTTCTGACTGCTTAGCCCTAAGTTTCATTTGCGCTTCTCCATGTTCACAAGACTTAGCTATGCCAATCACACATGACATCATCTCATGTCATGGGGCTTGTATTCCTTCAGGAGGCTCTCCCGAATTTGTGGCAGAGAAGGCACAAAGACTGGTTTCTCTTTCAACTGGATATAACCCATTTCAGATAGAAGTGTCAGATGTGCTTACTACCAAACATATTACATGTCTACCTGTCCAGGAAGATGAAGAATTGTATGCTCTTCAGAGTCAAATGATGAGAGTGATTTATAGGCTGAAATGGCTACAAGGGCATCCTAGAAAATTAACAGGAAGAAAAAGAAAATCATAAATACTGCATATAGTATTGCTACCTACTGGAAACGCCACATACAAAGAGCTTATCAAGTAACCACTGAATGCTGAAAAAAAAGTTCAACAATATCTCCTTGAGGCACACTCTCAACTGCTCACTTTTTATATACACAATGCAAAATAGCAAGACCAATTATCTAAGCTTGATAACAAGCATTCTGAGTATTCTACTTCAGGTAGACATATCCAAGCTAAGAGTGTAATGTGGATAACATATTGATGTTTTAGCTGTTGCTAAGAAGTGCTTACTCAAAATCAAAGATTTTTCAGCTTCCTGTGCGAGTGCGAAGGTGCACAAGATGCTCAGACAGAGCACGGCTAAGACAGATGAACTGAATGGACTAACGGGATATTCCAGATCATAGAACTTTAGGCCTAGTATATAAACTGAGGGAAGTTCGCCAGAGGGTACCCATTATTGCTCAGTGATGTACAACAGCAAGTGTTGTACAACAGCAAAGTACTGTGCAGCACTTGTTTTTAATTGAGCTTTATTCCTCTTTGTCTTTTTGTTATATGTCCTTTCTTTATTATTATTATTACTGCTATTTTTGTTGTTTTTATTGTTACACAGTTACTTTATTTCACTTATTAACCTGTTCTTGTCTCAGTCCACAGGGTTTACCTTTTCCCAGTTCTCCTCCCCAACCCATCACAAGGAAAGGGAGTGGACAAGTGGCTGCATGGTACTTAGTTGTCATCTGGGATTAACCATGGGGCTGAAAAATTCACTGAAATAGGCTGACAGAAGTGTTAGTCTTAAACTAAAATACACTACTTCCACCAGCCCCGTGGTGATGATAGCTCAACATTCCCACTGCATTGCAATACTCCACAAATGAATTGAGCTAGCTATCATAGCAGCATCTTTGTCAAGAATGCTTCACCATGTTAAGGCTGAAATTTTCCAGAGGAAGTCAAACTAGTTTCATAGAATCATAAAATATGCTGGGTTGGAAGGCAATCCACAAGGATCATTGGGTCCATCTTCTGGCCCTGGACAGCACTATCCCCAAGAGTCACATCTGGTGCCTGAGAGCACTGTCTCAATCATCTTGAACTTCTCCAGGCTGAACAGACCAAGTGACCTCAGCCACTCCCCATATGGCTTCCCCTCAAGGCCCTCTGCCATCTTTGTGGCCATTCTTTGGATGCTCTATAAGAGTTTAATGTCTTTCTTATACTGTGGTGCCCAAAACTGCCCCCAGGACTCGAGGTGAGGACATACTAGCGTATAGTCTGTTTTTAATTCTCCTTGGAGATGGCAGAAGTTAGAACCTTCAGTTACCACCTTTTACATGTAGTACATTGCTTCAGAAAGTGTTAAGCAAGAGGAACAAAACCCTATTAGAAAATGAGATCACTGACACTGTATTGACAGAAAAGTACAAAACTTAATATCCTGTTGCTGACATCAGAAATAAATGTTTTCAATTATATCACTTACCTTGTTCTGTGTATTGTTCCAAAGGAAGCTGATAACATGAGCTCTGAACTTCTAGAAAAGCAAAGGAAATATACATTTATGTTTTCTTTGACCAAATAAGCAGTTGAAATAGAGGCAGTTACCTGAAACAACTTAGTGCCACATCAACATACACTGAGCTAGGAAAATGGAAGGGGTGCATCTTTGAACTCCAGACATATTCACATATCCTCACATGTGAGAGGAAAACTATGGATTAACCTTGCACTTGAATTTCCATCTATCTCCTAGGACAAACTAACGCAAGTGAAAACAGTAAAACTGTATGAAATGCGCATTTCAAAAATCAGTGGGTGCAATTTTATCAGAATCAAGCCGGCTTATGTCAAAGTTATATACAAATGTATACTAAAAAAGGACTCATTTTAGTCTGTAAGAACATACCTCAAATTCATTTGTATTCACTGCTAATGAGGGAACCAGGGAAAACAATTCATTCAGTGCTTTTAAAATGAGTGGTCTTGTATCACAGCTCAGCTTTGGTGACAGAGCATTCCATGTGGAACGGATGCAAACAACCTGCAAGCAAAGTGGGAGGTACCATTACTAACAGCTATTCCAACTTCACTTAAACAACATTTCTTTCCAGTGCTTGTCCTTGCTCTTCATTCTTGAGAACAAGAATTAATATATGGTTCATAAAAAGTTAAAAAGCAAGCATGTTAAAAATTCACTTCTAAATCAACTGACATAACAGAGTAATACTGCACAGTACTTCACCAGGGAAAGCAATTACTAGTAGGAATAAATAACACAGTTAGCAATACACAGAGCTGTACATGTATCCTCCTACCACATTAGTGTTCCACTGAACTTGGTCAAATTAGCTAAAAAGCAAGCTTTCTCTAGGAATTTGATAGGATGAAAGCCGAGAAAGCCACTGAGGAATCTATTTTTACTGGGAGCCCTCTAAAACAAAATGCCTTTAATCTTTAAAACCAAGAAAAGCCACAAAAATTTGCAGAACAAATGCAGGAATCCAGAAACTGTTGGAAAGTGTCAAACTACAATAAATACTGAACACTAATACCTAATACTGAACACATTTACACTACATCTAGAGCGCAACAGGATACATAACTGGTCTTCCAGATACATATTTTCCTTCCTGAAAACAACACACTTCTCACCCAGCTTCTTTTCACCTTCAAAGATTTGACAGCTCCACAAGTAGTCAGTACAACATTTTGCATTTCCAGGCACTGAAAAAGTTTGTAAGATGCTCAGCCAGTGGTACAGTTCTAGCTGAAGAATTACACAGAAGTCGTGAAAAGTAGTAAAGTTTCTCAGGCATGTTGACTAGACAGCAATAACGGTACTAAAACTTCCTCCTTTTCCCTTGTGAGTTGCTCGGGCTTTCTCTTGGTAACAAGCCATTTATTTTCCTGAAAACAAGTAATTTCCACGGAGTGTTTCATCAAACCTAAATGCTGTCACCTGTAGAGAACTTAACATTTCAGAATTTTGCCACCACACCTAAAATAATTCTCTCTATAATTTATCTGTTGCTACTACTTGTCTTTCAGATTTCAGGCTCTACTGCAACAAAAAGAGTACAGAACAGGAAAAAACACAAACCAAATAAGTAACAAAAAATCCCAGCAAACAAAACCAAAACCCCCATGAAATTATAACTCAGTTCACGCTACCCCACCCACCCCACAGAAATACAACACAAAGAAAAAGCCCAAACCCCAAACTATGTATGCTTAGAACCAAAGTCTAGACAAAAATTTTAAAATATCAGTGGCAAAGCAAAGTATAATTTTCAGCCTTCTAAAGCGAAAGACTGCAAATCAAGACTTAAAAGTCTGAGCAAATGCCATGAAAATGTCTTTCAGGCATAAAAAAATTACAATAAAACAACAGAAAACAAAGATATTGAGAAATACAAATTGATCTTTATAATGAAATCAAATAAAGGTACGTTCATGAATATATTCCACAAAGGCACTGAGAAAGGTAGTTTTAGTATTACTCGGCACTGAATAAACAGAATGCTTTTGTATCTCTGAATGCAGGTAATTGCCAAATTAGCAGTCACTTCAGCGAGTGCAAAACACATTTCAGGGTGCAGTTTAAAAAACCAGAGATGTATTTCGAGTTGAATCTGTTTCAGGAATAGCAAACCCATGAGTGTGTTTCCATGGTAACAACCAATGATGACCAGAAAGACCTCATCTGGTAACTTTCCAAGGGAAAATGATACCTCTCTTTCCAGTCTTCCAAAACAGACTGCAAGAATAAGAAAAAACGTCTTCCAGCGTTCAGAAAGACAGACATATCTATCAGCACTTGGAGTTCCTCCTGAACTATTTAGAAATGTTAAATTTGTAATGAGTTAATTGTCTGGAAAACAGAAAATGTTTTAATATGTAAAGAAAAGAAGTTGTGCATTCATGGGACATAGGAACTGTAATTTAGGAAGACTAAAAAATCATTAGCTAGCCAAGCAGGTTTAATTTCATCCTCTCCTATAGTAACACATATTCTCCAACTTCACCTAAGAGGTGGAAAAAGGCCTTAAAAAACAGCCACCATCCTAATAAAAGTTTCTTTTTCAGCTTAAGACCTTACAGTTCCTTCTCAGATGGCATTTTCTAGACTTGCAACTTAACACCCATCCTACAGAAAACGCCTACCAAATGACATACTGTAAACTGACAGAACAGGGGGATGGGAACAGTTGGAAACTGGTACTTTACACACCATAAAAACCCACAGTAAACAAAGAAAGGTTATAAAAGCAGTAATAACCTTGACACAGTGTTTTCCTGGAGGATTGGGCAACTGTGATAAATATCTTGTGATGAAATTTATCTGTTATCATGAATCCCCAAGGGAAAGCCCAGTGATTCCATAGACACTGTTCAGCTCAACAAAGCTGTCCTCTGAAAATGCAAAATAATCTAGAAAACTAGTGAGGTAAGAGAACTTTACAACGCTGGTATGCCAATTACTGTCTGGAAAAAAAAAAAAGAATCAGTGCTATTCAAAAAATGTGTGCTTACAGATCTAGATATGCTAGCGTCGTACTTTGGTAAAAGCTCTTGAGTCTCTTCTCATTTTTTGTTGCGTGGGTTTTTTCATTATGGTTTGTTCAAATTAATGTATCATTGTCATCTGGACAATTGATTAACAATCATGCAGCACTTTTGGAACAATACCTTCTGGTTTACATTTATGTTGTATTTTCAAAATTAATTTTAAAAATCAAGATTGCCACTGCACAAAATACTGACTGCTAGATGGGAAAAAACTAAAAGCTAAATTTTACAGATGCTGAGGAGAGACAAAGCACTTTTGCTTCAGTTCAACTACTGCCCTAAAAAGGTGAGAAATCTTAGGAGAAAAATAGAGAATAACAACATTTCAATGGAAAGGGAATTTAAACACTATGCTTATAAATTTTATTCTTGAATGTTTCTTGGCTTACATACTGTACATGAAATCAACTAGATGCCAGCATAGCCTCATATGAAGTACACTAGCTTCTGTTGAAATCACTGGGGGAAAAAACAAATTACATGCCAAGAAACAAGAAATATTTTTTCCCATTTTTGATGTGCAAGACACTCTGCATTATTCATTAAAGGCCTTTTGTCACACCTACAAAAAAAAAAGAGGGGGGCAGAAGCAGCTAGCTCTTCTTGCAAGTCCTGCAAAAGCAAAGTTTATACTTGTAACACTAATCATGTAGGCTGCACTTTGAATAAAGCAACTGCCTTCATACAAAACAATTACTGCACTCAGCAGAATGGATAACTATTCTTACACAAGAGTCAACCAAATAAAGAAATCAATGTTACAGCACATTTTGTTATCGCATTACTTTAACAAAGGAGCCTTTCTGAGATTCTCAGAACTCAACCCTGACAAAGCCACATGGTGTATAGGGTTCCATCATCAACTGAGTCAACGTTATATATATCAAAACATATTTTATTATTCTGGTTCAGAAGCTGACTGGAAGTTTGGTGCTCTTTAAAATCCTACATCTAAGCAGCCGCATGCAGAAAAACTCAGAGACTACATCCCTTTCCCTTAAGTCTGTGGCAGAGACAGAAAACAGCAAAACAAAACCCATCTCTATGATTATGTCCTTTCTGCACTGCAAACTGCAGTCTAAATAATAAATAAAAGACAGACTAAATTACTTAACCCAAATGGTTACCCAGGTCTGCCAAACCACAACAGAATTCCCTGTTAAAGTTCCAGAATAACTAGGTGGTAGATTTGTTCTCCCAGAACATTGCACTGTAGTTGGGGAAATAAGGCAAGTTGAATTTGGACAGGAAAAACTGGTAATGTCCATGAAGTCCAACCTTCCTTTCTTTGTTCCTTCCATCCTCAGTAGTCTTAGCCTTCCAGTCCTCAACAGTGGTACAGTATATATCTGTTCTCAAATGAGGCTATTATACTAGGATGTGAAATATATCATATCTAACTCAGTTGAAGGTTAAGTTTCCTGTAGAATTTCCCCCCCCCCCATAAGTTGCTAGGAGACTAAATACTGATAGTGAAAGGGTGCTCAACCCGGACAAAGAAGTTGATCACTTAGTTTTGGGGGAGGGAAAAGGCTCCCGGGAGCAGAGGGTGGTGGGCTCGCTGCTCTCAGTTTTCCGGGGAGGACGGTCAGTCGGGCGACGGGTAGCTGCATGGAGTCCACGATAACGGAGGATTCTGGTCCTGGGAATTCTATCATCTGTTGGAGCACCCAGGAATTCAGAGTTTCTTCGCTGCCCTGCTGGATTTTGGGTCAGCCCGGGTCCAGCCGCTGTGAGTCCTCCAGCACTGCCCACTTTGCCTACCAGGACACCCCCTGCCTGCCAAGGACAATCCACCGTGCCCGGCTTCCAGCCATCAGCGCCGGAGCTTCCACCGTTTGCCCCTCGGGGTTCTTGGTTCTGTTTCATTATTATTATAATTGCTGCTGTTGTTTGTCTGTCCTGTTACAGTTACTAGCAAAGGACTGTTATTCCTTTCCCCATAGCTCTGACTAAAAGGTTTTTTAATCTTCCAAATTATAATAACACAGAAGGAAGGATTTAAATTCCTCATTCCTAGAGAGGCCTGTCTCTCCCTAGCAGACATCTGTCTTTTCAAACCGGGACAAACTCCTACTTCTTTGCAAGACAAAGCCCAAATATAATCCAGCCTGGAAAAACACTGATTCAATACCATGGCCACATTAAAAGAATATATGTGACCTTAAACAGAGCCAGACACCAAAGACAAAC
Source organism: Hirundo rustica (assembly GCF_015227805.2). Taxonomy (NCBI): domain Eukaryota; kingdom Metazoa; phylum Chordata; class Aves; order Passeriformes; family Hirundinidae; genus Hirundo; species Hirundo rustica. The sequence continues at coordinate 35,139,390 of NC_053488.1, read as the reverse complement.
AAAAAAATACCCTAAATAAATTGTTTCTTAGCAGCCATTGTCTGAAGATTTTTAATTATACTGAATACAAATATCTATGGACGATTCACTACATTATTCTTGAACTGCTAAGTCATTTCAAATAATGGCAATGTCAATAAACACTGCAGTGGAAGTGTATTAGTGGATAAACATAAAATTGCTGTTTGGCAGAGAATGGGTAATCAAATATTCCTACAGAACATAACTAGCTCACTACTCCGATGGCCTGTATAGTAGAGTTTGTCAGTAGCAGATTCACAGCATGTCTGCAGAACACCTGGATATCACTCTCTGGGATGTGGAAACAAAGAGCCTTATCTCCTAACTTAGAAATATTGTAGCATTGCAGTACTGTTTGGGTTCAAAAGGGATGTTGGGATATTTCCAGCCCACTCTCTTGCTCAAAGAAGGTTTACGATGAGATAAGATCCAGTTACTCAGAGTTGTATCCAAAAGGAATGTGAAAATCTCCAGGGAAGGACACAGCACAATCTCTCTCAGCAGCTTGTCCCAAAGCTTACTTGTCCGCTTCATCAGTAAGCAACAAACACATTATGGTAAAAGAGAAGCCTCCCAACTGCTAGCGATTTCACTCCCTATCTGGTACACTCTATGAATGAGACACAGCAGGGCAGGCCAGTAAGAAGATACAAAAATTACATTACTTAAATGCATTTCAGCCAATCAGAATTATATACCAGTCTTCCTTTTCAAATCTCAAGATGCACGGAAGGATGCCTTTGCAATAAACTGCAAAACTGATTTAAAATTTCAGCCCATGCACTGAAGGGCTGATCTGCTGTGGTAGAAGGTCACAGTATAATTTCCCAGGAACTATTAACTTAGGTTGGAAGAGAGAAATTAAATTTGTCAGAAGAAAAAGATATTCTGCAGCAACTCGATGTACTCTTTAAAAAAAAACAATTAGAAAAAAGTTCATGAACCACGAGCAAAACTCAAAACACAAGGACAAGCCAATTTAATCTCACCTCAGCCTCACAAAGTGCCCGTAGACCCTGTAATACTATGGCAGCAGGTGAAGCTTGATCAGGTTTTGTGCATTCATTTAATACCTGGGAAATTGCAGCCAACATGTCTGCTCCATGCTGGTATGGTCTAAAAGAAAAAAAAAAAAGAAAATTGAAGGCAATATTCACATATACACACAAGTTACAGTTTATACACACAAATCTATTAAGTATTGGTTTTATTTAAGTGACAATTAAAACTGCCTTAAACTGGGAGTTCACACATCAAAAAAAACATACTCTGAGGATATTACAGAGTGCTCTAAAGGCTCAATGATGCAGGAAACTAAATCACCAGGCATCAAGTTTCAAATAAAAGATTATGGTGTAGTAAAGTCATAGAAGGTTTCGCATAAGCATGTTGTGCTCACTAAAAAATTACATCATTCAAGAAGGGACTGAGAATGAAAGTCCAAATGAACTATTAAAGACACTATTTTATGACTCTTTGTTGCAGTCTCCTGCAAGTGGTCCATACTGTGTATTGGTAGAAATGATGACATGAAATGCTTTTTGTTCCTCTTACATAAGATAATGATGTTTTCCCTTTTTTTTTTTCCCCTGCTGCAATGCTACTTGTCTTTCCCTCAGTGACTACATAGGCTGCTTTAGCTTTCCAGTCTTTTAACTATCCGTTCAGTTTTATTGGGTTGTGGTGGGCAAGGTGTGCGACAGTTCCCCATACTATCTCTGAAAGGGATTCTGGTAAATGGTTATCTGGTAGGTTACCATCCGCATACTAAATTGTGATTTATCTGTTTGCTCACACTTTCTTCCAAATAATTTCTAAATGCATGGAGAATGTGCATAGACCTGAACTCCAGCTATACCACTTACCTGGCAAAAAGAATATTACAGGTGCATTGAGATTTCTCTCTAGCTTTTCACTTTTAAAAAATTTCTTGAAAAATACTGTCAAGCAAAATGGAAGAAGGTTGAAAAGGTAAAGGAAAAGGTATTTTCTTTAGGAACTTATTTTTAGTTGATACTTAAAAGATATATGAATCCTCTCGGCTGTTAGTAGCTGACCTTGGAGAAGGAAAGTGAAAACTGGAAGCCAAGATAGATGACAAGTAGTAAAGCTGATATGGCGTGCATAAAATCAGGAAGTAAATACTAATGCATTTAAAAATACTCTTTACAGGAACCATAAATTATTATCAAGTCCTGATATTTATGGATTGTTAGAGCCGGAAAAATTCAATGTATTATCCAGTTAGACTTGTACAACAGTCTTCTGAGGTATTATATCTGAATAAAGACCAAAAATGTACATGTGACAAAATAAGGTTTTCAGAAAAAGAATTCTATCTTTCTTTGAACAGATCAAAAGAGAGACTGTTAGTTCTTTCTTCTATTGTTTCATCTCTCCCTTTTCTAATCTGGAAGTGTTATGCCTGGAGTTTCTACCCTGTAACAGTACAGGATGCATCTTTTGTTCCAGGATGAAGATAATTTAATTTTAACAGCATTTATATATGTGTTACATTAGTCATAACAGAAAACCTCAAACTTAGCAGCTGCTGCTCAGATTAGCAATGGCTGAGTCAGTGTCTCAACTAGAAAAATAGCACTCACAATTAATGTAACAGAATAAGTAAAAATAATGATGTCGTTTTTCTGAAAACAACTCTTTTCCCTTGCAATAACATAAGATGGGTAACACTTGCACTTACCTCAGCCTACATATATCTCTTATACAAGCAGCTTTAGCAATCAGCTTTTCCCATTGCACATCTTTTTCAACAGACAGAGAGGGCATATCAGACATGGCCAAGAACTTCTGCAGTTCTGGGTAAATTCGATCCTAGAAAAGATTTCATTTAAAAATGATCATCACAGCTGTAAAAGTGCAACTGTATTTTCAATTGGTAGCACATCTACAGGGCTTCTACATACCACTTTGATTTTTATTATTGCATACCTTTTTTTTTTAAATTATTATTATTATTTGGCTCTAATGCTACATTGAGATTGAACTGGCTTTTGCACACCAGGTCTCTATAGCATCTTTAAAAAACCAGAAGCAAATTACTGTACATAACTTCTGCTGATTTTGTCTGGGATAGAGTCGCTCCTCACAATGGCTGGTACGGGGCTGAGTTTTATTCTTGTGCTGAACACAGGGTTGATAATACAGAGATACTTTTGTTATTGCTGAACAGGGTTTACACACAGCCAAGGCCTTTTCTGCTTTTCGTACTCCATGCCGGTGGGGAAGCTGGGGATGCTTCTGAGGTTGGGAGGAGACAGAGCCAGGATAGGTAACCATCCCAAACTGACCAGAGGGATATTCCAGACTGTATGACATCATGCTCAGGATATAAAGTGGAAGGAAGAAGAAGGAAGTGGAAGACATTTGGATTGATAGTATCCGTCTTCCCAAGCCACCGTAAGACAGATCTCGCTCCTGGAGATGGCTGAACACCTGTCTACCCATGCAAAGCAGTGAATTAATTCCTTGTTTTGTTTTGCTTGTGTGCACAGCTTTTGCTTTCCCTATAAAACTGTATCTCAACCCACCAGTTTTCTTCATTTAACCCTTCTGATTTTTCTCCCCAGTCTTACTGGTGGGTGGGACTGTGAGTGAGTGGCTGTGTGGTACTTGGTTGCTGGCTGGGGTTAAACCACAACACTAAGGTCTTGTTCTTACCGCACAGAATGAAAAGCAGAAAGCCATCCTTCAAACAATTTTTTTTCTAATTGCAGTTTGTGAAAAGAGTTTCATGAAAGACATACTATTGAAATATTCCACTAGAAGATCAGTATAGGCATCATTAACACCACTTACTTCATAGGGCTGACATACTAGTAGAAGCAATGCTCCACAATTATTTTCTTCCTTGGTTAGTAGTAATGACATTTTCCAACTGGACTTACTACAGTAAAACTATAAGAAGTTTCTAACCTGTCTTTCCCATAATGACGTCATCAGCCGTGAGGCAATTGCTCTGAGTTTAGGTGTGCTCCCCAGCATGTATATGGCACGTAGAATCTGAGCTACACAAACCTGAAAGAAATTTTTAACCAAGAATTTTTGTTATTTTATATGTCCAAGGACGAAGAATAATCTACAAAAAATTATTTTACAACCAAGTACAACCAGGAAAAAACATCCAACCGCAGTATCAGAAATAAACTGAAAGTCTTTTTCCAAAAAACTCTAGCAAATAACAAGCCGAAGAGCATCCTCTCATGACATATATAATGATCATACAGTGTAGACAGTAAAGCGTAATGTACATTTCATTCTAAAACAACTATCATATCCCATCCAAAGTATTACAAAGTAATTCAGAAGCTTAAAAATCAGTTAAGTAAGATATACATTGTTCAGTCTCAACAGTTTTTATAAAAACACGACCTTTTATTGATACAGTTTTAATTTTACTAAAAATCTTTCATTCTGACCTTATGTACACCAAGTGTAGGCAATGTATACAATATCTCCCTGTAAAGTGCAGGTTCCAAAGGTCTTCCCAATTTAAATATCAGAACTGGGATCAGATTTGGGACCTAAAATAGAACAAAAGCAGGAAATAAATTGGAATTTGCTAAATTTGACAACATGACACATTATAAAATACAATGAACTTGTCCCAACATACTAGAAAAATCATACCTTTTATGTATTATTTTTCTGCCTGTATATATGACAAACTTGTCACATAATACAACAGAATTTATTGCATTCTTTACCATATGGTACAAAACTTTCAGAGAGCTGCTGCTGAAGCTACAATGATGTAAAGGAGACTTATGTGATTAAATCTTAAATTAAATCTACTCGTGATTTCATTTTTATGACTACTTAAAACACACACAGAAACACCCAAATATATATACACATATAGATGAGATTTATATATATATATATATGAGTGATTTATACAGATATTGCTAAAAAAAATGTAAAATTCTGCTACAACATTTGTTTCAACATGCATTTTTACACGAGCAAATGATAATATTTTTCACTGTAAAGAGATCTGTGTCAGTCCACAGGAAGAATAATAATTAATAATCCAAGTGGTTAGGGATTTTGCATACTTGGCTCTGTTCTGGTTTTCCAAATCAGAGACCAAACAAAAATATTCTTTATTCTACAAGTCATCACTATATAGTTCAACAATGTAAATTGGTGCTTCCACAAACTTAAACTAAGTTCTGGAAGCTGCATTTACCACTTATTGAATTAACTATAATGCATTACTTTTTTCCATTTTCCAAATAGTATCTGACCTTCTTAAATAGAACAAATCCCTTTATAAACCATTTTTTTTTAATTGACTAGTCTTCCTCTTCCTCTATTTCTCAAGGTTGTTGTTGATCATCTATAGAATCAGTTATCACCCTATGACCTGCTTAGAAAGAGGACTGGTTTTATGCAAGTATTTCAAAGCATAATCAACAAATGAAGCTGAGAATTGAGGGTAGTATTCATTTGAATGGATTTTCACACCCAAACTGAAAGCATCTTCCCATTGGCAACCTCCCTCCCCTTTCTTTCAAACTTCTGGATTTAAGAAAAGTTTGGCAGTTTTACAGTTTCTGTTGTGTCCTGATTTTGGCTAGGCTAGAACTAAGTTTCTTTACAGTACCTTGCTGGCAATAATTTGTCAACAAAATGGGTGTTGAAAACACTGATGTTCCCTGATGTCATGATACTCTTTTTAAAAGAGAAAAACGCAAGGGGGAAGGAAGTTACACCACTTCTCTAGCACATGGCAGAATTGGTTAATGTAAATTCTGGTCCCAGATAAAATTCAGCAAGATGATTAAATATTAATGTCTGCATTAACATTGCAACACAAAAGTGAAACCTGCACTCAAAACATGAGATTTAATTTACTGCCCAACCTTTTCTTCCCACTCCCTAACCACAATGATTTATTTAAGCTAGTCTATGCAGTTGTACTTCCCCTCTTGAGACATGCTAAAGAGACAACACCGCTGCCTGAGAGAAAATTATACACCTTAGTATACAGGAAGAAAACGAAATTTAACTTCCAGATTAAAGAGAATCCAAAAGAAGACTTGAGTGCCAAAGGCTCAGCATCCTTCAAGAAACGAACCTGTTTTTGTTAAATTAAGTAATTTAGGTAACAGGGTATTTAATTTAGGTAACTGGGAGGTTGAGCAGAAACTAAACAATACAGGTAGACAAAAAGTCCCCTTGAATATAGGAGACCTGACAGAGGAAAGCAGTTTTATTTCTGGGCACCTGTTCTACCTTGAGTGTCAAGAAAAAAAAATATATCACCAGGTTTACTGTTACCTAAATCTTTGAATAATACAAGGTAAAGTGCAAGGTGATGAGTAAGCAGCGGGCATTTGGGGTACGGTAATCATTAATCCTAACACAGCAACCTGCACCACCATGTTAGGTTTCAAAATTCTCAAAGAGGTCACACGTGCTCCTCCACTGATATAAGTTTTTCATACAACTCTTAACATGTGAATAGGGAAGAAATGTCTTCAAATAAAATTATCCAAAAAGTTTCATATGAAGCAAAATAACTGGAAGGCTCCCAGCTCAGAGGATAAGAGGATTTTGTCAATTCTTCAAGTCACAGCCATCCCTGATAAATGCTGTGCTGGGCAAAGACACTGTATAAGACAGAAGTAGAGATGATAGATATGTCACTATAATGATCCACATCCTCATCTAAGCTGCTTACTTCCAGTCTCTTCCCATAGTACCCCTTCATCCTTCCAGAGGCAGGCTCTTGGGCAGGTCAGTTTCATCTTAAGGTAGTTCTCTAGTCAATAGACTAGAGAACTTTATTTTTCTCAGTTGTAGCTACACTGGACTACACATCAGCAGGGAGATCAAATGATATTAAATGATATTCACACTCCTTAGTTACAACAGCATTCAAACTCTCTAAAGTCAGTCTGCTTAAGCCCAGTCTTCATCCGCTGTGATGGGAAGCTCATTTCAAGTCCTGCCTCTACATTAATTATTTTGTTACAAATTTAAGTCTATAGTAAACATATATTAAATCAAAGTTCTACAATGACTTTTACACTAACATGTAGTAAACAGATACTAAGTTTGATTTACAAAATTGTCAGGAAATGTTTATGCATGTGCTGCTCTGAAGACAGTTAGAAACTTCTTTTAAAGTATTATCTTTTACAGTCTGTTTGTTTTGAACTGTATATTTCAATTGTAAGATTAGGGAAAATTCCAAAGTGTCCTGGTACAGAAAAGCTGCTCCTCTCTCTTATCTCCCTCATATAATGGACAAACAATGCTGGGATTAATTTCAATATCAAATTTATGCTGCATCTTCATCAAGGGCATAACAGCTCCACAAAGCTGGTATGACAATTCACTAGCTCCCAGTAGGCAGGAGCCAGCTTCAGAGTGGAAGGCGTGCTGCCTGTCAACACTGCCTTCTGCTTTCCCCATGGTACAAGAGGATGCAGAAGTTAGGTCAAGACTGTCATTAGGAATCTGAAGAAAGGTTCTGACATAATGTTCTTTGGTTTCAAAGCTAATTTGCATCACAAAAATGATGCTGAGTTTTTTCAGCAATTCTCCCTTTAAAAATAAAACTAAACTTGTGAGATAAAATTATATTACTTAATAAATACATCTGGGAAGCATTTTCTGCCATTTGGTGGCATAATTTCTTTTTTCTGAACTGCAGGACAACTGTTCTTCAAAAAGAGAAGCTAAGGGAGACTAGCATGTTCCATTTCCAGGCTAAATTTTGGCAGATCAACTATCAACCTAGTTGTCCAGTAGGTAAGACGATGAAATGAGATTTCTGAAAGCGTACAGTACTCAGGCATTTCTTGCTTCAATGAACAAGACAAAATTACTGGACAATTCAGACAAATGAAGGAACAAGTTTTTCAAGTAAGTGCATAAATGTAGCTGAGTTTCTCTTTATAAAACTTTAAAATAAATTTCTCTCAAAAATGAGAAACACTTTTTAGAAAATACATCCTAGATTTTCAAAAGTTTCATGTACTCTAGAAGGATACTAATCAATAAGTTATGATCATGAAGAGTCTGTCTACAAGCTCAGACTATGACGTGATTCTTGCCCAACAGCTACTTGCTAATGTTTACATAATGAATCAAACAAAAAAAACCATCAGGCACTACCCGAACGAGTCAAATACTGTTCAACATATCCTTAAACATGTTTTCTACATAAATAAAAGTGTATTTTATATTTTTGGGTATTAATGCACTCCCAAACACCAAAGAAGAGAAAATAATGCATCTTCAGATGAATTTCCCAGAAGGCGTCATTTACCACTAAAATAGTTCATTCCACCAGTGGAAAGATCATAAAGAATGTGTGTCCTCTACAGTCCCATAATCTTCAAATAACAGCAACACATCTTGTGCTATATTCACCAGTGACCTCAGCCAGCTGATTTAATTTCTTCTCCTTGCAGCACAGCAAGGGTTTCAGAGTGTAGCAACAATTCCTGCACAAGACAATTCATCCAGTTAGAAAGACTATACTAAGTCCTTCATGTGTCTCTGCAGCCTGTGCAGCAATATGACTTCAAAAAGCCTAATAGCCCATGTACTACCACTCTTCATTCCGCAGCCTTTAGAAAATTCTTCTGGGCTTTCTTCCATAGTGAAAGTTCAGAACCACAACTGCAAAATGCTTCAGCTTTTGCATCATAAAAAGGCTTTTACACAGTGGGGAAAGAGGAGATAACTTGTAGAGAAACATTCTGTAGTCGCTCTTCAGGGATAGGGTAAGAAAAAAAAAACAACCAACCAAAACAAAACAAAAATAAAGCATAACCTGAACAATTGATCTGCAAGATCAATTATGGTAATAATTTTTAAACCAAGTGATGTTTTTTAAGTGCTCCATCAGTTTAAAAACCAGACTCCTTATAAAAACAACATTCAGAGTGAAAATGGGAGCTACTGTTAGTGAATTCTGTGAGAAGGTGAAATAAACACGAAGGCAATCTCTCTTTCTAAATCTGTTTTGTTTTGAAACACAATTTTTCAACTAGATTTAGCACAGGAATCACCTGTGGCTTTTCAATTCAATATTCACAGCTACAACCATTGTGTTCCTTTCTGAATAACAAAGTAGAGGAACTTCACTAGCAGCAGAATTCACAACTGTCTAGATCACCTAAAAAAACCCAAAAAAACAGCAACAAAAAAACCCCACTACACAATTCTTTTTATGCTATGACCTTCACCATGACATCTCAGCATTTCTATATACTTTGCCGGAGGACAGGTAATTCACAGTGGCTCCAAAGTAGACACCTCTTAATTTTGCCCTTTAGACATTTAACTTCTGCAACATTAAGTGCTGCAGTAGTAGCTAGTAAACTTCTAGGCCAAGTTTACTTTGATTTGGACATCATTCCAAGATTCAGAGAATTCAGAATACACCTGTGTCCTGGGGTGATGCCCTAAATCAGAACAACCTGTTACAAATATCTGGCTTTAAACTGAGCATTTAAGTGCCACTAACACCAAACAAACAGATTCAAGTTACTAAAAACGTGACTGTCTAAAAATAAGATGGGGCTTAACAGCCAGTTTTTGTTTTCTTCTTTCCACACCTGTCCTCTGACTTGCTTCTTCAGAAAAACCTTCTAGCTACTATGCTGCACAACACCTTCCACTGCATCCTTCAGAAAGTGCCTTAAAAGGAACTGAAAACTCAAAATGTCTAACAAGTTTGTTGTGATGAGTTTTTCACTTTCTTAACTTACATTCCAACCACTTACTTCCACTTTTATAAAGTACCATTTACTTCTGTGGAAGTAAATAAAACACAGAACCAAATATAGCAATTCCTGAAGTATAACTGGTTAGTTGCCACTCACACTGCTGACTGAGTTTATTGAAGTAATCAGATATATCCTCCATGCAGGAGCTTCAATGCTTTCTCTCGCTGTACTGTTACTGCAGGAGAAAGTTGAGACAAGTCTAAGTAATTCTTCGGTCCGAGAGAGAGCACTGAACCTACAAGCAACACCGCCATAATTTTTTAGTGCAGTGCTACACTGTAACAACCTCTGACTAGCCATTAAGCAGACTGAGAACTAAAATAACTTGTCAGAGACAAGACAGATGCCAGGTGATGCCAAGTTAAAATGAGCCAGACAGTAAGTTCAAGTTTCAAAGCATTAGAATCTTTTGGAGTAAAATATATCATTTAAAAGATATAAATGCATTAAATACTGCTAACTGGAGAATATGGTGTCCTTGGCTGCACTTAACTGAGGACTAGGAACAGAAACATCATCCCAATAAAGGACACTATTTTTCCCCCTGCCAAATTTTCAAATGCTACTCAGCAGAACATCTGCTGTATTACCAATTATACTGATTGCTCTATGTGATACTACTACAAAGGTACCTGATTACATTACATATTTTGCAGAAAGTATTTTAAAGCCCACAATAATTTTAAAAACTAAAAGCTCTCCATCTACATGCCTTATCAGCTGACAAAATGTGAGCCAGTAAAAATGTATCAACAAATCAGGTTGAGTTCTGCATTTTTGCAATCGTTTCTAATTCAAATGGGATTCTGCCGGTTGCCAGGGAAACAAAAAATAGGATGAAGTCTGAACTTCATCTTCTCATTGCCTTTGGAGACAAATCATACTTCCTAGTGCCAGGGAGGACTTTTTCTTGAGCCTGGAAGGTTTATTAATTCTAAAGCATTCTGACCACCACGGTTAGCTCAACAGGATATGTCCGTTAATCTTAATTCTGGTATTGGTGAACAAAACCTTTGGCTTAAAATAAGAATACATGAAGCAGAAAAACCCATTCATATCATGCTGAACATGAACAGCTTCAGTTTAAATTGCTCTCCCTGCATCTAAAGCTTCTGTAATTCTAACTTGCTCATTGATTTGTCTCTAAACCTGTTCATTTAAAGTCAGCGGAGCTGTCCTGGGGTGACTTTATGATGCTTGTATCCTCAGCTGTCTGTTCTGTTTATGCTGGATATTGAGTTCTACACTTTTTAGACTGTTTCTGAGAGTGGAGATGGGGAAAGAAGCGTGCAGTTTGCTTTCAGAAACTGCACTTGCTTGCCTGCATTCCTCCTCACGGACTGTGCTGTCTATGGATGGACAGCGAGAGAGAGCTCTCCTCTGCTATTTAGTTAGTTTCTTGCTAGCTGAGGCAGAAGAACTCCCTGGACTGTTTTTTTCTTTTCTTTTTCTTGGGACTGTCTAAGCCTGTTCTGGACTGAAAAACCCAGAAAACACCCGGGTCTCACACGGGCCGCATTTTCCAGCACCAGAGGGACCGATGAGAGACTGGGTGAGCTAAGCTACACCCATGACAAAGACTTTCTCAATTTTGCCATCTCTCTTCAGGATAGTGAGAGGTTTTATTGTTTAATACTATTCATTTTTTATGCTTGCGAACACTTTGCTTGTTGAACAAACAGTTTTTTCCACTTTTCTCTAAGAAATTTTTTCCCAAACCAGTTGAGAAATGGGCTGCTTGAATTTGCTTTCTAGAGGGACCCCATTCGGAGGTTTCCTCACTAAATTTGCCCCAAACCAGGACAGGAGCTATTTTAGATTAATCCAATGAAATTCACAACAGTCATTCCCCACAATCAGACTTCAGGGCATTCTGCTCAGGTACTATATTACTTCAGTGGTATTTTTTCAGCAAGTTTTTCCTTTTCTTGTATGATCGTTAAACTTTTTTGTGCATTTTGAACAACTACATCAAATAGTTAATAAACAAAGCATTTTTCCTTTCCTGTAATATGCCACTCATTCATCATCCAGCTCAAAAACCCAATGCAAAAAAACAGGCTGAGACAGTCCACAAAACCAGAAACCCACTTTCAGAGAACCTGGATCTATCTTGGTCATTTATACACAGCTAGCTAGGCACAAGAAGAAAACTGCCTTACCTGCAGCAGCTTGGATCGGAAGACAAAGAAAGGTCCCCACAACGGGGCTGATGTATGTCTTACCTATCCTTTTCCTCAAGAATAATTTACAAGGACTGGGACCTGGAGCCCTGGTTACAAACTATTTAGTGGACAAGTCAAACTACTCATAGTTGAGGTGTATCACTCATAATAGTTTTGAAAGCTGACTTACAGAAACATTTTCAAGAAAAAAACAAAGTCAAAGAAGAGGTACCCAGGTGGTTCTACATCAGCTCAGGTTTGCTTTTACACAGAAGTGCAATTAATTTTGGTTACTCCTAACCTTTGAACACAGGTGCTTTCTACTTAATTGAGAAACCGAAGTCTTAATAACTACTTTGGAAAAAAAAATAGGTCAACAAAGCATCTATACATTTCCTTAAGCTTGGTATCTTCCCTCAAAAATCTATCTCAGTTACATGAGAAAATATATCTGGAAGACTCACTTCTGACTCCTGCCTTAGGATCACATTGTCATAGACCACAGTTTTCATTACCTCTAAGTTTTACATTCTTTTCCTTTTCATTGGCTCCGCACCCTTCTTCTGAACAGGAGGTGTAAATGGCTTGTAGGAGGTAAAAAGCATTATTTTCCAGCAAAATCATTCTAATTTTAACCTGTCTGCTTCTTAAAGGATTTTGTTTTTCCTGGAGATAAGATTTATGCTACCAGTTTTCCAACATTAAATTATTAATTTATAATAAATATTAAATAATACAGTCAAAATTGAAACTTTTTAAAACTCTTGTGCTGTAGAACATGCAAACTATTTGAGAAGAAAACAATTTAAAATAAACTACAGAAAATAAAGCCTGTCTTTATGGCATAAAGCTGATTCAACACTTCTCTCCCCCCAATTTTACAAATAAATGGTGGTTGTTTCTGTACAAGGCCTTCTGCATTATGTTGCTGTTTCCAGATAACCCCCTTTATCTTTTCAGACTACATAGTAAGTTTAAGCATCCTGTATGTGATATGTAATATAAAGTTAATTCACGTTCGGTCTGAATTAAACTTTGTAAAATATAAAATGTACTTGGGATTTCAAAAGCACAATGTGAGGGGGGCACGGAGGATTGAGAAACAGGGGGGGTTTCTGCCGGGAAACCATCAGAACACTCATTCACTCAGTGAATCTCCCCCGGAGATGAACCTGCTAACAACGCAGCGATCAACACCAGATAGTTATCTTATCTGTTCCCCCCGAGTTTTACCTCTCTAAACACCACTCCGGAGAAAGCAATCAAGACATTGTTCCACCCCAGGAAATCTGTTCAACTGACCAGAGACATAGACATGAATATCTGATGAAGCAGAAGGGGCACGAGGAGTAGGGTAATGCCTCATCCTTAGCGAAGGACTGTACATAAACCAGCAGCTTGAGACATACTACGTGATGTAGTTCGTTTCTGTGTTCACCCAGTGCTGAAACCCGGGGTTCGACGCTGTTCCTTTTAATTGTGGCTGTTAGAGACTGAGTTTAAGTCTCGAAATAAAACTCTGTATTTTGATTCACGAAATTGGGCTTGATCATTCATTACAATCTGGTGACCCCAACGTGATGGTCTGATTTCGGGACCCTCGGACCCCCATCTCCGGCCAGGAGGCGCCCCGCTGATTTCAGCGGTCTGGCAGAGCAGAGAGACCCTGTGGAACCGATCAAACCACAAATCGAACTTAAGCCAAAAAGCCACAATTAAAAGGAGGATCGGTGAGATCAGAGCTCTTGGGGAACTCGGGGCTGTCCGGGATAAAGGGCCTCCACAGCCGCGGCGAAGACACAACTCGTAAAACTCTATGTGCACAAAGAATCCACACAAGAAAAGGATCGCAAGTATTGTGTGGTTGAGTGGGGGTGACCGAGCGTGTGAGCGAGTCGTGATTTTATCACGAAGCGAGTGGGACCCCAAGATCGCAGTTCCACTTCCCCGCGAGGGGATTGGTCGGTCGTGGGGGAAGCGAAAGTTACGGGAGTAACAGACGCACCTCACACGTAAAACCCAAAACTCGGGGAGTTCGGGGGTCGGTCACAGGAAGGCTGGAAGGGAAGGGTATGTCCTCAGGAGTTCCGGGACTGGTAAACCTTTCAGCCTAGGACCAGGAGAGGGTCCGGGAGAAAAAGAGAAGGGGAGCGCTCATCACTAGGGGAAAAACCGGGGGGCCAATCACCCTTAGGGTTAGTAGCTAGTGATACTATAAAATGGGACAAAGAAGAGTAAAGCCCAGGAAAAATCCAGGGAGAAATCCACAAAAAGATCAGAAAAGGACATTCCAGAAATCCCGCTTGAGAGCCCGCTGGGGTGGATATTAGAACATTGGGATGAGTGCCCAGCACGGAGAAAGAAATTGAAGGAAAAAATGATACACTATTGTGTGGAAATTTGGGGAGGAATTGAAGTACGGGACCATGTGATATGGCCCGTCTTCAGGACATTTGAGAGATGTATTTGTGGTGCTTTGGTCAGCTATGTAAAAGGAGAAAAGGATAAGGAGGAGTACGAGTATGCTAGGATTTGGGAAAGAGCAGACACTAAACTTTTTCCAGTGAAAATTAACAATCCCACTGGAACCCCGAGTAACAAATGGGAACCTTTAGACAATCTTCCCCTGCTGTACCTAATGCAGCCCCCCCCAACCTGCACAGAACCCGGTCGCTCCTCCAGAACTCCCAGGGCCCGGGCTCCCACCTTTGCAAGGGGTTCCAGCACTGCCTCCGATGACTTCAGCGTCTCCTCTGGGACTGCAGCTCCCGCAAACAGGGGCTCAGTCCCTGCCCTCTGGGCTCCCTCCCCTGCTGGAATCTACGTCGGTTCCCCAGCCTTTCTGGCAAGGCGCCCAGCCTCCCACGCCCCAAGCCCTGCTTCTCGATCCCTCATCGCCTGAACTGGAATTGGCATCCTTCTTCAGCCCCGCTCCACAGGCACCTCAGAACATGCAAGAAGCAAGGTATACCCCGCTCGCCAGGAGAACCAGGCGGCAGCTGAAAAAGATAAATGAGATGGAAAATGAAAATGAGGGGGAGAGAAATAACCTTTTCCCTTTACGGGAGGTGGCTACTGGTCTGGGAATTATTGGATACGTAAACGTACCAATTAATAGAGGCATTGTGAGGGCTTTCAAAAAGGAAATGGGTAAACTTATGGATGATCCTTTAGGGGTCTCAGAGAGTTTTTAGGCACTAGCATCTACTCATACGAGGATCTTACTGCAATATTAAAGTCGCTGTTTAACACTGAGGAAAGGGAAATGATAAGGCAAGCAGGAATAAGGGAGTGGGAACACCAAAATCCCCAGAGCACCCTGGGAGACCAAAAATGGCCAAGTCAGGAACCCCGGTGGAACCCTCAGACGGAAGAGGGCAGGAGAAGTATGATTGATATGAGGAACATAATAATCCAAGGTATCAGGGAAGCGGTGCCAAGGGGGCAGAACCTGAGCAAAGTGTTTGGAGAATGCCAGGGAAAGCATGAAACCCCCACTGAATGGTTGGAAAGGCTGAGGAGAAGCCTCCAGGTATACTCCAGGATGGATCCCGATTCCCCTGTGGGGGAGGTGTTGTTAAAAACCCAATTTGTGGCAAAGTTGTGGGAGGATATACGGAGGAAACTAGAGAAAAATGAGGGCTGGCAGGAAAAGAATTTGCAGGAATTGCTGAGAGAAGCTCAGAAGGTTTACATTAGGAGAGATGAAGAGAAACACAAAGTGCAGGCAAAGGTATTGGTGGCAGCAGTTAGGGAAGCCCAGAAACAGGACCATCCTTATGACTTAGGAAAAACCATGAAAAGGGGCCCCACAGAAAAAGCCAGCACCCCTTCCAAGGAGAACCCCTAACAACCAAGGGGAAAGTCCCAAATGTTTTTATTGCAAGAAGAAGGGACATCTGAAGAGGGATTGCAAAAAGGAGGTGAAGGATGAGAAAATGTTTTAAGAAAACTAGGCGTGTCGACGACTCTTTATTTTGGGGTCCATAACATCTAAAGAGCCTGTGGTAAAACTTAAAATAGGACCCAAAAGGAAGGAGTTGGATTTCCTCGTGGATTCGAGGGCTGAAAAAAGTACATTTAAACAATTGCCCCCAGGGTGTACAATAAGTAAGGATTCTATGATGGTCATAGGGGCCAAAGGAGAACCCTTTAAAGTACCCGTAGTCAGGGATGTGGAAATTGAGTCTGAAAATAAGATTTGTTTGGGAGACATGCTATTAGTTGAAGAGGCCAAATATAATTTATTAGGCCGAGATCTGATGGTTGCGTTAGGAATTCATTTGATAATGAAAGATTCTAAATTGGTAGTGAGTTTGTATAAATTGACCCTCAAGGATGAGAAAGAGATTAACCCCAAGGTTTGGTACACGCAAGGGGAAGCAGGGAGGCTGGAGATGGAACCCATCTCGATTGCAATTGAGAGACCAGAAGACCCCATTAGGGTGAAACAATACCCTATCTCCCTGGAGGGGAGGCGAGGATTGAAGCCCATAATAGAGGATTTAATAGCAAAGGGGATCCTGGAACCATGCATGTCCCGATGTAACACACCTATCCTGGCTGTACGGAAAGCAGATGGGAGTTACTGGTTAGTTCAGGATTTAAGGGCTGTAAATGAAAGAACCAAGACACGGTTCCCTGTGGTAGCAAACCCATACACCCTCTTGAACCAGGTTTCCCCCGAGGATATATGGTATAGTGTAATAGATCTAAAGGATGCTTCCTGGACTTGTCCATTGGCAGAAGGGAGCCGAGACTATTTTGCCTGTCAGTGGGAAGACCCAGACATGAATAGGAAGCAGAGCAGCTAAGATGGACATCCCTTCCCCAGTGGTATGTCAACTCACCTAACCTGTTTGGTCAGGCATTAGAACAATTATTGAGCCAATTTTAACCGAAGGAGAGGACTAAGATCTTGCAATACGTAGATGACCTGCTAATTGCGGGACAGGAGGAGAAGGATGTGAAAGCCTGCACCATATCTTTGCTAAACTTCCTAGGAGATAAGGGACTAAAAATCTCAAAGTCTAAACTGCAGTTTGCAGAGCCTGAGCTAAAATATTTGGGGCATTGGATTACAAAAGGGAAAAAGAGATTGGACTCAGAGAGGGTGGCTGGCATAACAGAATTACCTCCCCCACAAAACAAAAGACAGGTGAGACAGCTGCTGGGGCTCCTTGGATATTGCTGACAGTGGGTAGAGGGTCATAGTGAAAAGGTAAAGTTTTTGTATGAAAAACTAACCACAGATAAGTTGAAATGGACCAAGCAAGATGAACGGGAGTTTAGATACTTAAAAGAGACCTTGATGGTAGCTTCTGTATTGAGTCTCCCTGATGTAAAAAGGCAATTCCAGTTGTTTATAGATGTTAGCAACCACACAGCACATGGAGTATTAACACAAGATTGGGCAGCGGACAAGAAACCCGTAGGTTATGTTTCCAAGTTACTAGACCTGGTGAGCAGGGGATGGCCCACATGCCTACAGGCAATTGTGGCAGTAGCCCTGCTGGTGGAAGAAGCTAAGAAAATAACCTTTGGGGCTCTGTTAATAGTATATACCCCACACAGCGTGAGGACCATCCTACAGCAAAAAGCATATAAATGACTCACAGACGCTAGACTTCTAAAATACAAGGCCATACTCATCCACGCGCCTGAATTAGAACAAAGGGCAACCGCAGCCAAAAACCCAGCCAAGTTTCTCTTTGGAGAAGCCTCGGAAGGGCTCACCCACAACTGCACTGAAATAATAGAACTCCAAACCAAGATTAGGGCAGATTTAGAGGAAGAAGAGCTGGAGGAAGGGGAAAAATGGTTTGTAGATGGATCAGCCCGAGTTTTAGAAGGGAAAAGGAAATCAGGCTACGCTGTCATAGATGGAAAAACAGGAAAAGTGGTAGAATCTGGCCTTTTAAGCGCATCCTGGTCAGCACAAGCGTGTGAACTATATGCAGTCTTGCAGGCTCTAAAGGGGCTAAAAGGAAGGGTTGGGACCATTTACACAGATTCAAGGGAAAATCTGGGAAGAAAGGGGACTAATAAACACCCGAGGGAAAGGTCTAGTACATGAGGGTTTAATAAAACAAATTTTGGAGGCTATAAGGGAACACAAGGCTATCTCAGTAGTATATGTAAAAGGGCATCAGATGGGGATGCAATTCAGAACGAGAGGAAACAATCTAGCAGATCAGGAGGCAAAGAGGGCAGCACCCATAACCCTAAATATTCCAGAAACCAGAGAAGGTGAAACCCAGGAATTCCCTCCCTGTCCCTCGAAAAAGGAGGTGGAGGAATACAAAAAGATCGGAGGGATATTAGAAGATGGGAAGTGGAAACTACCAGATGGCAGGGAATTAATACCGAAGGAATATGCTAGAAAAATCTTGAGAAGGCTGCACTTGCAGACACATTGGGGAGCACAAGCTCTGGCTGAACAACTTTTGAAGTTCTTTGGGTGCAAGGCAATCTATGAAATAGCAAAACAGGAGGTCCAAGGATGTATGACATGTCAGAGGATAAACAGATCTAGGACCTGGCAGGTATCCCCAGGGGGACGCCCTTTAACATACCGCCCATTCGGAAGAATCCAGGTAGATTTTACTGAATTTCCAAAAATTGAGAGGCATCGATATTTATTGGTAATGGTAGATCAGCTAACCCACTGGGTAGAAGAGTTCCCTAGTCCTCGGGCCACCACCCAAGTGGTTGCTAAGAAACTACTGGAGGAAATAATACCAAGATCCGGGACTACATTGATTCAGACCAGGGGACATACTTCACCTCCAAAATCATAAAACATTTGGCAAATGCCCTAGGAATCCGGTGGGAATATCATACGCCCTGGCACCCCCAGAGCTTGGGACAGGTAGAAAGAATGAATCAAACATTAAAAGCTCAATTATCAAAACTTATGCTTGAGACCAAAATGTCATGGGTGAAGTGCCTCCCCCTCGCACTTTTAAACATCAGGACTCAACCCCACTCAGGAACAGGGTTATATCCCTTTGAGATGCTTTATGGAATGCCATATGAACACGGAATGCCAGTGGGACATCCTCGGGTTGAGGATTGTCAGATACAATCTTATCTTGTATCAATTAATAACAACTTACAGGAGCTTCGAAAGCATGGGCTGATATCACAGAGTACACCCTTAGGATTTGCCATCCATAAAATCCAGCTGGGAGACAAGGTGTTAAGCAGGACGTGGAGAGAAATGCCATTAACTCCTCATTGGGAAGGACCTTTCCTCGTCCCCCTGACCACAGACACTGCTGTCAGGACCGTGGAAAAAGGCTGGACACACGCTTCCTGGGTGAAAAAGGTCGAGCACTCCGGAGTGGAGAGTAACCTCGTTGCCAGGAGACCTGAAGCTGAGAATCCATGGACAGACTCAATGACCGACAGGCATATGGTAAGTTGTCTTCAAGTCGAGTGTACCTGTTATCCTTTCATTCATTTTAAGTGTGGTTATTGTAAAGAGATGTGGGTAGCCCATTGTTTCAGAGGGTTCAGACCTTGGGGCTTGTGTAAAAACTGTTTAGAAAAGGAGAGGCAGCTAACGAGCTTTTTCCTAGCCCTTGCCACCGAGAGAGTTGTATTGGAATTAGATTCTCCAGACTGGTTCCTAACATTCAGAGACGGGTTAAGGGGGAAAGTAAATACTAAAGCCGAACCTTTAGCACTCGAGTGTAGGAGGGCGGTCAAAGCTGTATAGCAGAACAAATAAAACTGGCCAGGTGGGGCACTCATAAAAGACGGTATGCCAACAGATGAGACTATGGAGGCCCGGAAGAATACCCTTGCTACCAAGAAGATGGATTACCTCGCCGCTGGTGGCAACCCGGTGGGCAGAGGCAAAGGCAGAGGGGTACACCTATGGGTATTCCTAATGATCCTGAGCCTAGTCGCACGCCGCATGAACGACCTCCCCAGCCCTGAGGGACAAACAGGGCAGGAAAGACAGTGCCTGAAAGAGACTCAGAGAGAGCCTACCTTGAGCCAGAATGTAACTTTTCGGGTACATTTTGACTGCCCAGGGATTCGGCAAATGGGGCTTTGTAACCACAACGGGAGTTGGTTCAAAATATGTAGGTTAAAGGAAGGAACCATATACCATGACCCGGTGGCAATATCTAGGAATGAGAGCTCAATAAAAGCATCAGGGGAAAAGAAGGCCCAGAAAAAGCGGGATATAAGCGGCATGCCCATAATCCCTATTTGCGATAAATGTAATAAAACAGTGTGGGTTGGGGGCAAGAAAGAATCCACATTTGTGGTGTACTTCCAGGTGAGCAAACTATGTTATGATCAGAGTAAGTTAGGAATGTGTATGATGAATGGAAAAACCTACTGGGTAGGGAATAATGTGAAACTTAATACAGTTTCCCTAAACAGCGGGCCCATCATATTAGATCTGCTAAATGAAAATGATGAAAGGGTTTGCTTGAAGCTAGAAAGAACTTTCTGCTTCTAAAAAGATGAGGAAGGGATTGGCCCAGAAAACAAAATACAGAAACTGGCTCAGGAATTGAAAAGACGGGAGTCAGAAGCAAAAAGAAAGAGAATGGAACAAGAGAGAATAAGGACACTGAGTGAACAATACAAACAATTAGAAAAACAGTATAGTGATTGGGGTTTGCTGGCCTCTAGTAAAAATCTTTTTATAGAGCTAATGCAGGAAATTGCCACCGAATTAGGATTGTCAAATTGTTGGATTTGCGGGGGACTAAAATCAGCAGAGAAATGGCCCTGGAAAGGTGAGAGTTTGGCTCCAGAACAGTTTCTAAAATGGCACAATCAAATGATAAAAACTATGTCACGGCCTGAAGGGTGGATCTTAGACCAAAGAATAATAGGGACAATATGCATCAGTAGAGAGGGAAATAGGTATACCGAAATAGTGGGATACACCCCTTGCATATCCACCCTGGCTGTCAATTCTAGTAACAAAACTAGGCTCTGGCAACCTGAACCACATGCAGGATACTGGAGTAAAAAGAAGGGAAAAGAATGTGATTGGATTAACGAAATTGAGTTATGCTGGAATAAACCTGCTGGAGCCAACCCCTACCAGTCCTTGGGGAACCTAAAAGATTTTTGGGAAATGCCCGACAGCACAGAGATTAAATGGAAATCCCCAAGTGGAATTTACTGGATATGTGGGAAAAAGGCCTATAGCAAGCTGCCCCGCAGATGGAAGGGGTCTTGCACTTTAAGATGATCAGACCTTCCTTTTTCACGCTACCTAGATCAGAAAGTAACCTACTAGGTGCCCCGCTATATGAAACCCTAAACAGACAGAAAAGGGAATTAAAAAGAGAACTCCCGAATGCAGAAGGAAGCCAAAAATGGGGAAGCAAGGAATGGCCTGCTGAATGAATAATAGAATACTATGGCCCTGCAACTTGGGCCCAGGATGGGAGTTGGGGTTACAGAACCCCAGTCTATTTACTTAATTTATTACACTGTATAATTCTAGCTTGAATTCAGCACTGAAGCAAAGACTACTCACATATTTCTAAGAGGTGAGAATAAAGATGTCACAAGGGACTTAGCAGTCTTCCAGTAACCACAAACGAACACAGAGAATAATTCATAAGGTCACCAGGAGTTAGAAATTATTTGGTAGACCCTTTTCAGTTTCTTCATGTTGCATTTTCATGCTTCCTGGATAATATCAACAAATAAGCCAGTCTCCTTCCTAAGTCTAAACAACCACAAAATACTCCAAAACAGAGACGTAATACATATTTTGCTCTAAGTGACACACAAAGGAGAGCAAGCTGAGAATATATGTGTGCGCACATCTGTGCAGGACAAGGGGCAGTCTGCATCAGCAACTGCAGCGTTCAGTTGCCAGCAGCTGGTGAGAGTGGGATCCAGAGGGCACGTTCTCAACACACTGGCCATCTATGCACTGGAGGGACCCATATTGTACCTACTGGGAATGCAGCCTTGCCACTCGTCGGACCTAGGATCAAGAAGCTTGGCAGACTTGTCCCTTTCAGGCCACAAAACCCAAACCAGCTCCTGAAAAAAACCTCAAACCACTAAAAATAAGTCTTTACCTGAGAACAATCAGCCTTGGCTATTTCTGTTGTAGCCTGGAGTACATCACAAAGACTGTCTCCCTCTTCTCGGATCAGCAGATAAGCCAACAAAAGAAAAACATCAGCAGGTACTTGAGTGCTAAACGGTAGCAGTGACTTCACTGAAGATAACCACTTAGTAACTGCAGACTTCTCTTTCATCACCTTCATGATCTTCCAGGTTGCATACAACGAACCGTAAGAGCTGGTTATGGGACAAAGGAGTTTGCAGGACACCTGAGAACAAGTGAAACAAATGAAAGTCTCAATCAAACAAATAAGATACCATAAAAGAACAATTGTAACAACCAAAATATTTTTTATGGTCCCAATGCAATAAAATATAAATAATAAACTGTGATACATTTTTTCAAAATATTTTGTATGAATTCTTGCACAACAGATGTTTCAATGGGTTAATAATTCCCTGCTCAGGAGTTCCCATTTTATCTGATGTGATATATGACCTAAAGTTAATTCGTGTTAGGTAATGTGATATGTCATTAATTCACGGTGAAATGTAGAGATATGCAATATAAAATTGATCTGTGTTCGGTCTGATTTGAGATCTGTAAACCTAAAGTGTGTTTAGAGTTAACTAAGACTAAAGCTGCACGAAGGGACACGGGGGTTGGAGAAAGAAAGAATTTCTCCAGGGAACCGCCTCGGGAAAACCAAAAAAACCCTAAAAGAATGGAAAATGGGAGAGTGGTCGTACCTTTCCCTTAGATGGGCATGCTAACGATCGAACGATTTAGAGGAGATCGGTATCTTATCTGTTCTGGCCCAATTTAACACTTCCAAATCTTCTCTGGACCCGGCAATCATGGCATTGTTCCACTCTGAGAATCTATTCAACCGACCCAGGACCTGAACATGAATGCCTAATGAAGCTACCACAAAGCAAGAGCGCTACGGTTACCGTCCACTCTCAGCGGAAAGACTGTATAAAAACCGGCAGTGCCGGACACATTTTGTGAACAGAAGGGGTTACGGAGCGATAGAGTTCGTTACCATGTTCACCCAGTGCTGAAACCCCGAGGTTCAACGCTGTTCCTTTTAATTGTGGCTATTGGAGACTGAATTTAAGTCTCAAAATAAAATTCTAAATTTTGATTTATTGAATTTGGCTTGTCAATTTATTACATCTGACATCCATCAATCCTGTTCTTGATGGTAACTGCAGTGCTTCTGGCTCACTAAAATGGACATTTTAATTCTGGAGTACTTTAAAAATTTTATTTTTTGCAATGACAGGATAATCCCAGAATTGTAACTGTCATCTACATTATTTTTAAAACTGTCTTAACTCTTAATAGTACTTAATACACAGCTTAAGTTACCCTGACTTTACATTCTTTGTTTAAGAAATGCTTTGTTTCTCAGAACAAAATGTTCTATAGTTGTGTCACTGAAAACAGGGAAGTAAACTCTATCCAATTTGTTTTGTTAGAAAGCTGACATCACTTTAACAGCATTCCTGTGTTAACAGTCCATGGGGAATTCTCCTCAAAGCATTCATTCTCAGTAATCTAACATAATGGGTTATATTTCTGAAACTAATACATACTCATCCCAGTTTTGAATACATCTATATAGGCTAACTATTTCCACAGACTTGACTGGATATGGTTACAGATCTTCTGATAAATCTGTTCTCCTTGAGACTACCTCAAATATGTCATCAAGTCATTATGTATTTCTCTTATCATTCTTTGGTCTGACACATAACCCTTGTTCTCAAAATTAAGATATCACCTAGTACATTTTAATCACTAACACAAATAAAGAAGTATTAGCTGGAACATGAGTTATTAGTCACACTTGTAGGGAGTTAAGACAAGGCCACACTAACTTCTGACATTTGTACTAAGCACTGTAGGGTACAAAACTAGGCATTAGCCAGGAATATAGGAATCATATATTACTGTGCTTAAGTTAAAAGAATTTTCCAACATCTCCTCCCACTCCTCCATAGGCTTCTTCTTACAGAAATATAACCTTTTCAGTAACAGCTGCAGTCATGGAAGATACCATTTTAGCAACACAAAAATGAGGAATTATTTTAAGTCAGATTTTTATATAAGGGTATACATAAAGCTCCTGTAAAATAAAGTTTTAAGTTTTTCAAAAAACCAGGAAAGTTTAATACAAGACATGACATCTCTTTTCCACTAATTATTTGCTTCCTTAGAAAATACCTTTACGTTATCAAGACAGGAGTTAGCAGACAGTAATAAGGTGAATAACATTTATATAAAAATAAGGTAAAGAAAATGAAAAGAGATCTCCAAATGAACATTAAAAGTGGAATTCAGAATACAAAAGGCTAGGGACAACTCAGCTTTAAATAACCAGGAAGAAAAAGACATTGAGTGGCAACAGCTGCTGTAATTAAAACTGCAGAATTTCATTTTAATCACACTGTTTGATTCAGTGTAAATTTATTTTGGCTCAGGGAAGGTAGAATGTCCTTGTTGTTTTAGATTACTTTTAAAAAATTACATTAAAATTAGCTTATACCATTACTTACACATTACAACTACTGTATTTGAAATATCAGCAATCTAAAGTGCTACCTCCTCTGGCTGGCAAGATCACTTGCAGCCAAAAATCTCTTCTGGATACAGGTGGGATACTTCCAGCTACTGAAAAAGGCATTTAAACTTTATCCAAGGACCTACAGGCAGCTAGCAAGAAATTCAGAATCCATAAGATGTACTGTTTAGTTGCCTGCTTATAGAAGATAGCAGGTCTTAAAATCAGAATCAGACTACAAAAGTTTTTTTGTTGTTTTCTTTGAGAAGGTGTTGTTTATGGGGTTTTTTTTTGTGTTTGTGGTGCTGTTGTAATTTGTTTTGGTTTTTGTACTTTTTTACGTGCCTGAGAAAAACTGCTAAAATTGGTAGAGCCTGAAAGATTATATTGATATTTCCCATTCCACATTACATCCCCAAAAGGTTTTGCTATGTAATTGTACCCACTCCCTTCTCCCTTTATTGGGAGGCTATGATCATAATTTTATTTTATTGCTGCACTCTAATCAAGTGAGTCAAGTACAAAATTTCAGTATAACAACACTAATATATATATATATATATAAAGGTGTGTGTGTGTGTACATATATGCACAGAGACACACACACCTAACTTTCAAAATCATGGCATGGAAGGTAGAAGTATTCCCCACTACCATCAATTAAAAAAAAAAGCGCCATTAAAGGACATTTAACTTTTGAAGCAGTGCTGTTGAAAGTAAAAAAAATGAAGCACACCCTCGATAGAAAGACAGCCAAATACCCACTGGGGACCACAAATCCTTACTAGGGTTTGCAGAGTTGCACACACGAAGGTCAGGAACCTGAATTTGCCAGAGATACCATGAAGAAGAAATGGCTGATCAGAGACATAAACCATTAAGCAGATGCTCAAGGAAGACACAGGCCCTTATTAAATAAGACAGAGAAAAAGTTACAGATAATGATGGCAAGACAGAGGTTGTCAATACCTCTTTTCCTTCTGATCAATGTGTTTTACTGAAGCTGTCAGTCTGCCACGTGTGGGGCCCCCCAGAGATCAGTACTGGGCTCCACACTGTAACATCTCTGTAAATGATTTGGATGATGGGACCAAAAGCACCCTCACCACGTTTGCTGTGCTGTAAATTGGATGTTTAGTGGCACACGTTGGCAGGGAGAGCCACCTTTCAGAGACAGGAACAGGCTCAAAGACTGGGCCACAAGAACTGTGTAAAGTTCAACCAGGAGAAGTGCAGAGTCCTGCACCTGGGAACACAAAACCAAAGAGTCCAGCCAGACTAGGACCCATGAGCTGTAGAACAGCCTTGCCAAGAGGAGTCCGGGAGTCTCAGTGGACAACGCTGTCTTGTTTTTGAAAGACAGCTGTCTGCCAGGGAAAACTAGAGCCTCCCTTGGAATGAAGAATGTAAACCCCCTTCCCTCCAAATTATTATAATTTTACAATTAGGGGATCTCAGGCAAAGATATGGGAAATAGGAGTAACAGTTCTTTGCTAGGAATATTAAAAATAAAAAGGAAAATACAAATGTAGGAGTACAAAAAAACCCCACGAAAACCCAAAAACAAACAAAACCCCCCCAAATCCCCCCAAAAACAAACAAAAAAACCCAACAAACAAACAAACACCCCAAAAAACCAAAAAATCAAACCAAAACAAAAAACAAAACAAGAACAAAACCCCAAAAACAACAACAAAAAAACCCACAAAAAAAACAACAAAAAAAACCACAAGCAAGGAAGCAAACAAAGATCCTGAGAAAAATCCTGACAGAGTCAGGGATACGACCTGGCACCCTGTTGGTCAGGGTGTTGGAAGCCGTCTAAGTAAGTCCGCCTAGAATAACAGATGTGGTTTTGTGGTTTTGTGGAGTACAGACAGTCCTGTAGAAAGTCCAGTGGTGGCAAGATGGGTCCAGTCTTCCCTCCGGAATCCAGTGGAAAAACTGGATACCTTGTGTCCTTCAGTCCCAGTTTTTATCTAGCGATGAACAGCTGGCCCCTCCCCCCCACCGTGTGGAGCATCTCACCATGGGATGATGGAATGTGTCATGTCATTGGTGGGCCCCAATGGCCCATTATCAGAAGTTGTCCCTCTGGAGGATGGAGAGGTGGTGAAAGAGATAAGAAACACTGCCCCATCGGTTTTAATGGCTGGGGCATTATTAGGAGACATCCTCCTCCTTCCCCCCTGTGGAGGGGCAAGAGAAGAACAAAACATCTCCCCCCAAAAAACAGCCTTCAACAGATGAACTAGAATACACATTTCTTGGTTACATAATCCAATACAAACACACAGACACCAGGTCAGCAGTGTACTGCTGCAGCTACTGAGGCAAAGTGGATCTGGAGCTGCATCCATGGGGGCACTGAGAGAGATGTGATCATCCCACTCTCCAGCGCTTGTCAGACTGCACATGAAGTAGTGTGTCCAGCTCCGGCCCCCATAGTTCCAAAACAGACAGGGACAGACTGGAGAGGGGTCAAAGCAGTGTCATGAGTCAGGTCTTTTCAACCTGCAGAAGTGAAGACTATAGGGGGATGTCTCTATTTTTCAGTATTTGAAGGGCAGTAACTAAGAGGGCAGAAGCTCTCCCTTCACAAAGAACCACATAGAGAATACAAAGGGCAATGGATACAAGATGCCTGGGAGAAGGCCAGGGATAACATTAAAAGAAAGAGGGTTTTGATAGTGAAAACAATCATTCACTGGAACAACCTCTCCAGGGATATGGCACAGTCCCCATCACTGGATGTCTTCCACATGTGATTGGATAGGATACTAGATAATCTCATCTAGGCTCCCCTTCCTATGAAAGGCTAGACCAGATGATCTTGCAGCCTGTGCTGTCCTGTGATTCTATGAAAACGCACCATAACTCAACCATGTTTTCTCTTATATATGCTTGCTCAAAGCTTCTTCACTGTGGATATATTATTTGCTGTCCTTTTACTACCTCTTTTCTTGTCTGCTTCCAATATGAAGGAAGCCTAAGGATAATTCAATCAAGATTTTATTTTCTTAGCATTGATCTGATCCTACAACACATATTTACTGTAATCATTAAAGAGACTGGGACCATTAAACAGAGTCTACATTTTTTAATCTTTTAGCTGAGAACCAAAGGTTGTGGGCATAATCATTACAAACAATGATTAGGCAAAATGATTGTCTCTTCATTTGCATTGAGAACCATGAATTACCAAAGAACTGCCAAGCTACTCGCTATGCACTCTGCAAGGATCAGTGAGATACAAATGAAGAGACTATTAAAGAACTCCCCGCAAAGACAACTGTTTTCAGTTGTAACATGGCTGATAAAAAAGTTAGTAATCAAAAACTGTTTAAGACCTTAACAGAAAAACTTTCACATGCTTTTCTGAAGCAAAGAAAAGACCAGAATTAGTACAACCAAGACCTAAGGAAGCCAGTGTAACACAATGCACTGTAATCTTGTTGTACAGTAACACAGTAGTCTTATGACAAGACATTAAAATAGCTTCTAAAACACAAGAGAAAACAAAACATGTGGGTGAGTGACACAGAGCATAGAGGACTGACATGCTTTGAAGATGTTTCACTGAAACAAACCTCTACTGGCATCGGTACAGGTTGGCACCCAGAAAGTCCCGTTAGAAGGAAGTGAGCTGTAACCAGTCATCCCACTGTCTAGTCTTTCAGTGCAGACCATGAACTGTAACGTTTTGTGAACTTAAAAGTTATTTTCTATTAGGAGCACAAACGGGCTTGCCTTTTCAGATTTGGAGAAACAGAAGATGAAGCAGGTGTGGGATTCCAGGCCAAGGAGACACGGCAGAACTCAGAACTGGCACTATATCTGGCTCCAACTTACCGCATCACACCCTCTCTACACAAAACAGGGGTGTAAAGTAATAAGGAAGTTCAGCTACCTCACTGCTAGGCACATTTTGATCAAAGAGATTTGCTGTCACCTGTTCTTGGAACAGTGAGGATAAATGAATGAATGGCAGAGAAGTTGGACACAAGTAAATAATTAATAGAACATATTAAAAGATTCAGGTTAATGAGCCAAAAATTTACTAATTGACACTTAGGTGCTCTGTAACTCTCTTCAGCCAAGGTAGAAAGAATGGTACAGAGCAGTCACATACAGCAGTAAGGAAAAAGAGATGTGGAGAATAAATAAATCTGAAAGAAAGAGAGCAAATATATGTAACCTTGATTTCTGCTAAGTCCTGTTACTTGCTTAATAATACAGGTGAATTCTTCAATCTATACAGTCTCTTAAAGTAAAAAAATCTGATTTGCTAAATAAAATCAATATCCAGCAAACAAACTTTCACTTCCCCACTGCTTTAGTTTTATGTACTATACATA
This sequence comes from Hirundo rustica, assembly GCF_015227805.2. NCBI lineage: Eukaryota > Metazoa > Chordata > Aves > Passeriformes > Hirundinidae > Hirundo > Hirundo rustica. Next base: position 35,110,438 of record NC_053488.1, on the reverse strand, counting down.
CTTTCAAGCATTCCCATAGAATGTATCACACAACCAAGTTCACACATGCAGAGTCTTTCTCAAGCAGATAGGCTTTGTGCAGAGAAATTTTTAAATGCCTCCCCTACCTGCCCCCCAAAAAGGAAAGAAACATTATCACTTTACCAATTCCTGTTTATCCTCCACACTTTTCTCCTTTAATATTCCCAAAATATTTACAGCCATCTGCTGCCTGGTAGTTCCAGAAACATCCCGTGATAAGCAGTCTCCAACTGTTGTAGAAGATAAGATCTGTAGCACAGGCATCACCAAAGTAAGGGCTGTGGTTGAGATGTCCTGGGTTTCTGAACATGAAAGGAGCTTGTAGGCTATTTAAGACAAGTTGAGGAGAAAGGTAAAGGAGAAAAAAAATGAATGAACATTGGTATACCTGGAGGCCTGACACAGACATTTGTAAGAAACACTTCAATTGAACAAAGTAAAGGTCCCCAGGTTACCATATGTGTATATAAAAGGCAAAGGTTTTTTTACAATTCTTCATTGAGAGACACACACATTTCTGTTGCTTATAGCAAAGTACAAGATGGCAGAAAAAAAATACAAAAACAGAATTCAGCACAGACCTTTGTTTTTACTGGAATAAGTACACTAATCAAAACTACTAAGTCAAAAGCATGGCTAAACATTGCCATGATTGTCATGCCTGCTCTCAATACCTGTAATAAGAAACCATTCAGGATGCATGAACATCAGCAAAGAATATCCTGTGGGGTCAAAACTGAAATCGATAAGCTCCAAGACAGCAGTAACATCAGTGTAGCAGGAAAGTTTATTTTTAGTGCCGTTACTTTTAAAATCCAGGAAAAATTCTGCTTATAAAGAAAGCCCATTTCACCACCCAATCCAACTCCATGGGAATGCTGCACTTATTTCATAAATATGAAGAAACAAAGGCACAGTTTTAAGAGTGTGGATTCCTCTTTCACAAGAAGAGCTTTACCTAGACTCAAGACAGACTTTTGCTGACTTTCTGGAGTTTGCAGCAGTAGAAGTGCTACCCCAATTATAAACTGGTCCACTGGAAACATCTATGAGGAAAAAAGAAAAAAAAGTTCCAAGTCTCCTTTATTTCTCAGTGACATTAAACAGAACAAATAGGACACTACCAAAACTTTGAAAGATTATCTTCATGAACCATAGTGAGTGCACATGCAGTGACAGAGCAATGAAAAATGTAACTGTATGGAAATAATATTTTAACTAAGTAATTAGAACATTTTGCTACTTTGTCCAAACCGCTATAACTCATTTCAAACAAATTTCCATATTAAGAGACTGATGTATACAGAACCCATTAAGTTTTTACCTCTGAAGATATTCAACCAGGGGAAAAAAATTAGAAACTTTTGATATCAAGACTGGTCAACTGCAGGCGAATGTCATGTCTTTCTACTGTCTTAAACATGACAATCCTTAAATTTAATAAAACTCTTTTACATTTTTACCATATACTCTTACCTCTTTTAAGAGCTCAAAGTTGTCCTCTATTAGGGAGATCAAAGATGAGCATTCTCCAGTTACATTTAAACACACTTCACAGAAGCATAACAGTTGCAGACTAAGCTGGGATAATTGAACTTTCCAAAACAAAGGATAGCGTAGTAGGCTGAGGAACAGCTCTTGCAGGAAAAACAAGGCTTCTGTAACTTGCAATAAGTCTTTAAGCTGCAGAGAAGCGGTTAAAACAAAACAAAACCAAAACACATGATGATTTAGTTGCCATTCCCTATCTACGCAGAACTTAGAATTAGTTTTATTAGTTCTGCTATGTTTCCATTGCATATACTACTAGATCTTTCAAGAAACATCTTCATAAACTAATGCCAGGAATCCCTTATCCAACTTCCCTGAAAAAAAAAACTTATGAACTGCTATTTGATATTTTGAAGCAAAATAAGGAACATGTGAAAGAATTAAAACAGTTCTTGGTAGCTGATGAGAAAAATCCCTTTTTACTCAAAAGCAACAGCAATTAATTCAGCTCTTGGGGTTCCCATAAGAACACAAGAAAGTGTGTGAGGATTTCATCAAGCAGGTAAATATTCTTATAACAGCAACAGCTGGCTCTACAATATTTCCTTTGTAACATAACCAAGATTTTAACATTTGTCTCAAAAGAGAAAGGCAGTGGTGTTACTTGATTCTAGAACACCATGCAATCTAACTACCACAAAAACTAAAAGCTGAAGCTTGATACCCAAAAGCAGTATCTCCATATTTGAAAGCCACCTAAAAAGGTTTCAAGAAGTAGGTTGTCTCAAAGCCCCCACATGTTGGATGACAGTGTTCTTGTTCTTGAAAATTATACTTCCATACAAATGCACTGTACCATTCCAAACTCTGGAGCCAGCATTAAGCATAGCACCTTGATTTTTATTCCCTTTTTGTTCTAAAAATAATCTGCTCTATTCAGAAATCTCATGTCATTGAATTGATCAGCAGAAAAGTCTACAGATGAAGAGCTGTACTTCTGACAGTTTGGTTGACACCATCACACAAAATGACACTGAAACATTCCAGCATTTATATTATAAAGAGGATTAAATTCAGCTATGCTAAAATGAAAGGATAAGAAAAAACTGAGATTCAGAGAAAGAAGGGTAAGGAATTGACATGTTATAAACCAGTCCATCAAACAGGCTTTTTGAAGGGAGTACCTTCCATTGTGAAAGTTCTATCTCAGGCAATACAAAAATGTTCAACTATTGATATGAGTTTGAAAATATGCAGCTGATTTCTTGTTTAAAAAAAAAGAAGCGCCAACATGTATGAAGTAAAGAAAGGTTCATAACTAATTTTCTAAGTTTTATTCAGTACCATTTTTATGGCTAAATGTTATCAAGTCTGAAGCTTGGTCATACATTCTAGACACAATGTTATAGTGAACCTCCGGTAAAATCGAGACAAAATCAGAAATCTCTCTGTGACTAGAAAAGGTCAGCATGTACCCCTCACCATACGGAACAGACCTGAACCAAGATAAATATGTATAACACAAACAATATGTTTTCCAAAAGGCTGTGAAAAGTAGCTGTGAATACAAAAAAGACTTTTCTAGTAAAATGCCTTAGCAGAAAGATGATACTAAATATCCTTTTAAGAAGCCTGCTTAGCTTTACATTATTCATATTAATGAATCCTCTCTCCATAGCAATAAGGACAAAGCACCTCATGTTTGGCTGAATACATCCGAAGCTGTTCAAAAGAAGACAGAAGAGATAAATATGTACAAAAAAGTTTAACTGGTATCACAGTAAAGCATGACGAAAAGCAGAGCATTTAAGTTAAACCAACATCACAGGCCTGTAACCAAAATGGACCGTAAGATTAAATCCCTAGCTCCTATCATGTATAACTGTGCAACTCAAAAAAACATTCAAAACCTTCAGCATATTCCAGAAGGACTAAATTTTGTATTCAGACCCACTAATCACTCTGTTACAAAGAGTGAGAAAGGAATATCTAGAAGTACGTAGATAATGTTCTCATATAGTTTGTTTTAGTATTATCCATTTTAAATTAAAATTGTATGGTTTCAAAAAATATCTTGTCATTCAACAAAACTTTCTCATGACTGTCTAAGTATGTTTACTGAGGCAACTAGATGGAAGTAATTACGATAAAAATGTTTCAATTTCTACCTTAACAGGTGTATCAGATTTGAAAAAATAGTATTATCTTCTACCAGAAAGAGACAGTTTTTTAGATTTATATATTATCAACAAATGAGATATACAGAAAATGGAAAAGAATGCTGCACTGGCACACTTGAAAGACAATAATAATAATAATGCTGTTTTGATAGCATCTGTTTGTAAAAGGTAGGGTTAGGCAACAACTGTACCTGCAAGTACGGAATGAAATCACACAGAAGTTGAAGAATCTCACATTCCAGCATGGAGGGTGCTTCTTTGTGCTTTGGCCCATGAGGCTGCAGTAGGATCTTAAGTAAACCCATTCGCAGTTCAGCATATTCACGTAACTGGGATGGTTCACAATATAGGTATCTTAGGAATGAAGCCATTATGCCAACACATGAACCTTCTGCCCTGCAGTTCAAGAAGTAAGTTTGCCATGAATGCTTTCTACTGCAACAGCAAGGAAACGCAAGTAATGTGACATTACCTGCAAAAATTCACAAGACCCAATTAACAGAAAGCTGTTGAGAAGGACATTACTATATCTCACAAAAGAACTTGGACTTACCACAAAAGAACTTGGACTTACCACAACTAAGTACTGTCATGAAACCCAATACAGTAACCATACGTCAAAGTGCAATTTTTAAAAGACTCAATATGGACCTGCAGGTTAAAACACTCCCGATTTTATTCTTCTTTTCCTGATCAATTCAAGGAAGTGATTTTCTTTGCTGAATAGACTTGCTGATAGACTAATGTGACATTCTGAAGAAGTATTTGGACAAGACTACTCTGAAATATCTTTTTAAAACACATAAAACATAATTTCAGTAAAAAGGAGCCATCCTTACTCATCAGTTTTTGCAGAATGGTCTCAATACGCTTACGTGAAACAGGAACTGTTTTAACCAAATGGCTTCCCAGTAAAGTATTATCATAGAACAAATCTTTCGGCTTGACCATGTTAGGTGTCCTAGCTGTCCTTGACATCATTAAAACAATCAAATAAAGCTGATGGTCAATACTGTAACAAATACAGAATCATAGAATTGTTTAGGCTCAAGTCCAACCAGAACCACCATGCCCACTGCTAAATCACGTCCGCAAGGACCACATCTACAGGTCTTCATGAATACTTCCATGGATAGTGACTCCACCACTTCCCTGAGCAGACTGCTATAATGCTTGACAAGCCCATGAAGAAATTTTTCCTAGCAGCCAGTCTAAACCTCCCTTGATGCTGCTATTTACTCTCATACTGTCATTTGTTACTTGGGAGAACAGGATGACCCCCACCTGGCTACAACCTCCTTTCAGGCAGAGAGACGTTACCTCACGGTCTCCTTTCCCCTGGGCTAAATATCAGCTCCCCCAGCTTCTCCTAATCATAATTGTGCTCCAGACCCCTCACCAGCTTCACTGCCCTACTTTAGACTTGCTCCAGCACTTCCATTTCCTTCTTGCCATGAGGGGTTCAGAACTGGAGAGAGTTTGAGGTGCAGCCCCATCAGTGCCAATCCTAGTCCTGTACCTGCTCACCATACTATTTTTGATCCAAGCCAGGATGCCATGAGCCTTCTTAGGCAAATGGGTACATGCTGGCTCATGTTCAGCTACTGTCAAACGGCACCCTCAGATCCTTTTCCTTTGCGCAGTTTTCCAGCCACTCTTCCCTCAGCTTGTAGTGCTCCATGGAATCGTTGTGACCACAGTGCAGGACTCGACATTTGGGGCTGAACTTTGTTGAACCCCATAACACTGCCCTCAGCCCATAGATCCAGCCTGTCCAAACTCCTCTGCAGAGCCTTCCTACCATCCAGTACACCAACAGGGAATCAAAACTCAGTTTTAAATGAGATTCAGTCTTGATGCAAAATTGTATAAAGAACTCAGTAACAGGTCTACATTAACGTAGCTTGTTTACATCACACTTAGGGACACTGTTCAGTGGTGGATTTGATAGCATTAGGTAAACAGCTGGACTCCATGTTCTGAAGGGCATTTCAAACCTAAATTATTCTATGATTCCATATTCTCAGTCTAGCACTTTACTCACAGAAACCTTAAACAAAGAGCACCAAGAGGAGCATCACATACTTTCCTTTTCACTAAGAAAAACTTCAGTTTAAATTCAAAAGCCATCAGCAAAAAATCCATCATTTATACTTCTGAGGAGACTCTGTGTGAGTCCCAGATTTAACAGCTGAGTGAAAGAATGAACAGCACTTGAAAAATACTCTGATCAATTAAACTGAACAAGACATACCTTTGCTTGAAAGTCTTACTGTTGATCAAGTAGTCTAAGCTCACCAGAAATTTAAGAGATTAATTAACTTGTTTCTTTACAAAGAGCAACAGAACAGAGAAGCCAATTTAGTTCAGCGAAATATTAGTCTGTTGTTAGTCTTTCAGAAAACAGGAGAAAAAGGGTATTTTTATCCAAAAAGCAGATATATAGGTGTAAAATCACTGAAAACAGTTCTCTTTGAGAATGCCAGAGTTTCATTATCTTACACTGAAGTTTTACTGGACAAGTTCCTTAGTGGTAAGAATGAAGAAAAGGCTGCGATTGTTGGCTATTGAGTATTTGGTCATTTTAATGATGCTTTATAATAAGGCTGTGCCACTGTTTTTTTCCCGTCTTTATTAATCAGAAAGCATACATTGGTTTTTCAAGACCTCATCCTTTTTTGAGATTTACTCATCTTCACTTTTCCTTCATCATCCCATAATGTTGTATAGATGAGTTATAGGTGTATTGTATTCACTTTTTGTGACTAAGCAGTCAAAATTTTGACAAAGCTGATAAGCCAAATTGCTTAATTTAAAAAAAATATTCAAATATGCTATCAATTTTGCACCAGTTGTTCTATACTCACACAGAATTTATATACACAGCTGATAAAAAAGCTATGAAATTGATCTTTATTGATTATACCAGTATTGAATTAATTAATTATTATTATTTATTATTTTAAATTGTGAAATGGTGTAAAATTAAATTTTACAAGCATGTTTCGCAAAAGACAATTCTTACAGCTTGTTTGCCTTCAACAAAACAGTTACAGTGATTGGATTCAGTTGTCTACATTTGCTAGGCTTTTTAAAACTTTCCATTCATTTACCTCTCTGGACACTGATGGAAAAATACTGTTATCTGCTGCAGTAGAACTGGCCAGCAATCAGGTCTGTTTTCTAGGACAGTGATTAATGGATGAGGAGCGCTTCTGAAACACACAAAAAAAAATCACATTTATTTCTATAACACAGAAAGGAAGTATGCAAAACAACTATATTCAAAATAAGTGCGGCTGCAGGAACAGCCTGCAACTATTCCTCCTCCTTTTACCAACTCCCTTTACCAGCTTCGCTAAGACTGCTGCACTGTTAAAAGAGCATATCTTCTCAAAACTTCTGAAACAAGATTAAAACTTCTGCCAGGTGGAGGAAAACCTAGGAAGGATGGAAGCCTGAAGTACATAATTTGTTCTGTCAGAAATAAAACCAAAGTCATTCAACTAGAGTAACTTACTGCCCACAGTTCTGCATGCCCCATCCCTAGAGGTCAAGGACAGGCTGGATGAGCCTTTGAGAGACATGATCTAGTGGAAGGTGTCTCTGTCTGGGTACTGGGGCACTGCAGCTAGGTGAACCTTAGGGACCCTTCCAACTCAAACCATTCTCTGCTGTAAGTGGAAAGGCAAACAGAGAAAAGCAGCATAAATCTGCTGCAAACCACTGCCTTCAGTTTGGTTAACCATCTTTCCAGCTCACAGGTCCAACAAATCCATGCTACACACCAGAGTGACCTTCAGGGAATTTTATCTACACAGCAGTAGACGATTTGAGAACCATCCCTTGAAATGTTATTATTCAAGAGACACTGCCTCAGCTTCAGACACTACGTGAGTGCCACAGTCAGATATGCCTTTTGGGAAGGATTTACAATGGTATTTCCCTTATTATCAATGTTTTAAGAACTTCTGAGGAGAAAAAAGCCAGAATTTCCAAGTCTTTTTATTAGAGAAGACAACATTCACTGAGACACACTTATATCCCTATAGCACTGCAATACAACATGGGGTTCATCATAAGCAGCACCTAACCAACTCAGCTCTAGGTGAAATGAATAACACCTGAAAGGACACCATAACAGAATAAAAATCTGATTTTTCCCATTGCATAGCAAACTTGAAATGCATAATATGATGGTACATTAAGGCTTCCCTTAGCTAAACGAAAGAGGTAATACCTGCTATAATCAGGAATGTTTAGAGTTATGCTATGGCTAACAAGACACAATTCATGAAAAAACATCATCTAGCAGATGTATCCTTAAACTAAAAGACGTGTTCCTCATTATGGTTTTTTTTTTACATTCGTAATGTTAATATTTTTTGAGTCCTAGGTAACTGACTGCTTGTGAAGATAATGAAAGAATTACATAGCCATCAGCTGAATGAAAGGCCCACCAAACTATGAAAGCTGGTTGCAGACTATTTACATACCTGATGACTCTTATTTCTTTGCTATGTGGTTACATCAAACTAAAACCACTTTTTTTAAAAATTTTTTTTTTTTTTATAATGGCTCCTCCTCTGCTCATCAAATCATTTTTCTTCTGAAGACATGTGTTTCTTTTCAGGCAAATAAATAATCTGAAGACAAAAGTTGTTTCAGAAAATTGGTTGATGCTATGAGCTACTTGAAACATGTTCAGAAAACGGATGCCATCAACAAAGAACACAGAAGATGCGTATTACAGGTCTGTCTCTCATATCTGGGGCTAGAAGCCTGTCACCTCTCACATTCATTTCTCAAAAATTTGTCAACTTACATAAATGTTCTTCATATGTCCACCTTCCTAGATTCTGTAAATATTTTACTAGAGTCTTTTGCAATCTGTGCACAAAGCCTAGAAAAGCTAAGGTTATTACTTTATGTCATCTTTGGAAAGCCGCAAGCATGCAAGAGGCAAAAAACTTGTTGCTTGTCTAGCACCTGAATCCAGCAACATCATAGGCCAGATCCTTCTCAGGCAGTAAACCAGAAATACTGTCCACATGCAATGCCAAGACCTTGAAAGTACGTAGTCCTTGTAAAGACATATAGGCTTATAGCAGCCTCTTATTTCAATAAATGTCATATTTTAAAAATTAACTACCTTTCCTAATCAAGAGAATATGTCTCCAGTCATCATTTAAACGCTGCAATCACAACAAAGCCAGGGGAACCTCTCTAAAGTCAGCACCTGACAGATCAAGTTTCAAATTAAAATGGCTTACTATCTAGAAAAAGATAGATCTTTTCTTACAGATCTTGTATGTTCTGAAACTAATAAAACTGCATTGAACTGGATGATGAAAGAAGGCAGCTAAGCTCCACAATGAACAGTGATTAATAATGAAACACCAAAAAGCGCAAACCAGAAACGTTCCACCTGACAATGCTATTAGCAGTAAGAAAAATCAGGTGTGTAGATGCAATTTATTGACAACACCATCTTAAGAACTGCTAGAACAGCACTGTAAAACATGCATCTTTAAACAACATTAGAGTACCACTACCTTAAATTACTGCTAGTGGGTTCAGGATAAAGCAAAACACACAACCAAACATAGCGGTTACCCACTCATAATATGGTAATGTCTAGGCAAACAAAGATATATCTTTGTGAAGGGTAACAGTAAAACATACATTATTTTCAAGTTTTAGGTCATCCAAACTTTTTTTTTTTTACATCTCTGAACAGAAGTGAGCGCCAATTTGATTTAAAGAACAAATTCAGTGACAGACTTTTTTTCTGTATGAGGAAACAATGCCTTGTGTACGCAATCAACATGCTTTTCTGTGTATGCAGATGTGACCCTGATCCTTTCAGAAAGCTGGTCCTTTCAGGAACAGCACTTTACTCCATCAAATATGCATTTTAAAGTATTTTGCTACCTACTCTGAATCTTGAATTCAGAAAAGTAGCAGTTGTCCATAACTTTAAAACAGTAAAATCATCACTATCATAAAATACTAGTTCATTAAAAACAGGCTGATAGCTTTCGGAAAAAAAAACATCCAATTTTTGGTACATGTGTATTAGAAATCACCCACAGTGAGAATGCCAACAGGAACTTCCTGGGTCAAGATAAGGGTGGCTTACTAAAGAAAAACAAAGGCCAGAAAAGAAAGCAAGGAAAAAAAAAAAATCTTCACTTTCCATCAGCCGGCAATGTGTAGCCACTTTCTGTGCAGTAGGGCTTCAGTATACATAGCAGTTGCTTTGGAAGACAAACACCTTAATAATGAATCCACTCCTAGCTCCTTCCTCTTAGCTTTTATTCCTGAGCACAGTGTCATACAGTACGAAATATCCTTTTTGTTCGATTGGGTAAGCTATCCTGGCTATGTCTCATCCCAAAGTCTTGACCACCCCTCCCTTATTGGCCTTTTGAGGGATGGCAATGGGCTGAAGGGACAGCACTAGTCAGCGGTGTCCATAAGACCGGTGTGTTATCAACACAGTTCTGGCTACAGATGGCTGCTCTGGAGAAAGCTAACTCCATCCCAGAAAAACAATCTAAAATAAAATGTACAAAACTGCAAGACATTAATTTTCTTCCACTTCTTTTCAGGAATTGATCACGATATTACATCAACCCAAGAATCAGTATTATAAAACTAATTCTATTGTCCAGAATTAACATTGGCCTAAACCACATTTATTTATTACCCTGTAATACTGGTGACAATAACAGACTACTTGAGAATGTACTCTTGTGTTTTAATTCTTCACTGATGATTTCCATATGGAATACTTTTGCACAGCTGACAGCATAATATATGAACACTGTAATGGGAGATTACTGTTGGTGAGCTACTGTATACATTCTTCAATTCCTTACAAAAAATCAGGTTTTAATGGCATTTCATGGAGCGCCAACTACAAAACTGTCACGTGACAATGAATAGATAGGTTGTTCTGTACATTAAAAACCAGAAGTCAGGTTTTAAAATCTCAGGGCTCTGACCCTAAGTCAAGCAATCATTTCTCTTCATTAAAGTTAACTGTAACCAAAAGGGAAAACAAAACCCATATTGGCTAAATAAAGGTCTGCTTCTTATGTTGAGTTCTCTATTATTTTACTTTATACTATTCTGAATTACCAAATTTCACCTTCACTGTATGTTACCAGTAATTTCTCTTTTAGTGAGTGTGAAAAAAATGTAATAACTTCTCTGTGCCCTATTGGGCAGAGAGTATTTCTTTATTCCAGCCACATCCCACCATCCCCTTTTTCATACAAAGCCAGAATTAGTATCCTTTAATTAACTTCTTCTACCAGAAGCTTTTAAAAAAGGTTCCAAAAGAATTCCATCTTCATTCACTTTTCACTTAAAACTGCCCTATTAAAGTAGGGATTTTGTAAAGAGAACTGATACTAGCCACAAAAACAAATGCACACAGGATTTCAGGAATGCGAACATACCCAGCACTCCAAAGTTTGTTTCACTTTTCTTCACTATTTCATTTTCCTCAATCAAAGACATGATTTGTTTCTCTCAAATAATGCATTTTATATCCTTAAGCCATTATAGCTACAGCCTCCTAACCTCTTAACTACATAAAAAGTAACTAGAAAAACATTCACGACATCTACCAAGCTTTTCTAGTCTCCAGAAAAGATACAATAGAGGCTTTTAATGTTAGTACCGACTCATGGTTTCTCAAGAGATGGATGAAGTCACTAGGATGTCCCCTTCAGAAGTCTGCTGTTGCTTGACAAGAAGTTTTAGATAAGTAGCTCCACATGCATCTTTAAGTATTTATTTTTATATGTCAATCACCTTAACAGCAAAAACATTTGGGAACTTGACTTTTATACTAAGAATAAAGCTAGAAAAACAAGTGAGAAGGAAGCGATTCATAGCCTTAAAATAAAATAGTTATGAAAAGAATTATTAGAAATCATCTAGTATCTGAACAAGTACTAGTACTTGTTTTCTCCCCGTCTTGCCTCCCACTGCCCCACTCCCAATGGCTCTCTGCCAGTGTCCCTTCTTGAGTTTATGGTAGCAACCTTACCGTTGTATTAAAAAAACTCCTTAGAACTTTCAACAACAACACCAAATCATGGAATCAGATCATCATTCAGGTTGAAAAAGACATATTCAGATCATCCAGTCCAACCCACATTCTCAAGCAGTCAGCTACTAAAAGCTACCCAAGATTTTTTGCCTTCAAGCAAAGTACAAGCAGTCAGGTTCTGTTATCTCCAAGGACAGAGATGCCACAACCCCTGTGTGCAACCTGTGCCAGCACTTGATTACCTGCACAGTGTGAACAAAGCAAAACACACAAAAAAGAGCAAGATGGAAATCCAATATTAACTTAATTTGCTTATTTTTCTGGAAATCAGACAGAAAGTTATTATTGCTTCTAAATAAAGGAATGCAAAACTAACCTGGTTCCATACAGATTCCAAACAGACTCATCTCCATCTTTTCCCAGTTGAACAGCTTGAATTTGTATTAACTTGCAAATAGTTTTTACTAAACCGTGTACATTCCTGATAATAAAAAAGAACTGAGTTACTGTCAAGTATGCATCTACATTAATTTATTCATACATAAGAGAAGGAACAAAACTGACACTTGAGCCCTGGAGTTCTGCTTCAGGAACTCTTAACATATGCCCACACAGTTCTGCGCAAATTGTGCATTTATGTGTTCTTGTTTTCCTTTCCAGATAATAAGCAAAGAGAATATTAATGCTTCAATTAAAACTTTCGACAGGTCACTTCTACAATATATTACCAGAATGGGAATACAAAGCAAACAGCACTTGTAACTGTCAGACCTTTATTATACTTGTCACCACTTGCAGACACTTTTCCATAAGGCGGTATGGCACACCAGGGAAAACCTAGACAGTCCCACAGTGAATCTCCTCATCATTAAATGTTTACTTTTATAGTTCAAACACAGGCAAAATACTATGTTCTCTCTTCTGTGCTAGAAAGCATCGACTCAGATCAAAAGTGCAAGAATATGCTTGTATTCCTCTCTCTCTTTAAAAAATGGACCACTTATAAGATGTGCCTGTCATCTTTAAAATTACTGGCTCTCAAAATACTGAAATCTGACAATACAAGAAGACATTGAGGTTCAACAGAACCCCGCTGCAAAGCAACTAACAGGAAGATGTGCCGCAGTCTTCTAAATCCCAGTATAGTCAACCTAAAACACAGAGGAGGAAGGAGATTTTTGGATGGGTGTAGGGGAGGGAGAGAGAAAACAACCTTTTATATTCTTCTTTACTAGAAAAAGCCAATGAAATGGGAATTTGCAAGTGTATTTCCCAGCTTCAATAGGGTAACTGCAGCAAGGAGGAGAAAAAAACAAACCATAAAACAGTCAGTAAGAAAACAATCTTTCCTGTCCCGAAATTTCTGTATTCCTGGTCCTAATTCCCAAGCAGGAAATGGGAAGAGAAGAGATGCTTTAGGCTTTCCACTCACCTCCTGAACACAAGCAATACAAAGGCATGTCATATTGCAAGGATTTCCATCCCATTTCCCATCTTCTACAGGCATGGATGCTCAGTAATAAAACCATTCTGAAAACACGCATATACACAGAAATCCTTCTGACAGTTTCTTTAAGATTAGAGTAATTAATTGTTTCTCAGGTTTTTCAGTAGTATCCTTGTTCATTACTGAACACAGCCAGTGTTTTCCCATCATCACCTAAACAGAATGCTGAAAACCAATCCTAACAACATGTGAAAATGCACATATATGTATCTACATATGTAAACATATTTCCTATAAATGCATAAACACACAAACATGCACATAAATATGATGTTCCATGAAGTTTAAACTCTTAGGGCGTCAAAGGAAACACTGGGTCTTTAGAGCCAGTTACAGTACAATAATATATACAAAGAGAAAGTATTGTGAACTGCACAAGTTAACTCAGATAAACATGAGATCTTCATCATGTTTCAAAACAGAATGATATTTTGTGCATAATTTGATAGACCTGACAAAACAAAATCCAGCAGATGTACTTACTGTGCAAAATTGATTGTAACAGAAGAGAAGCTAGAATACCACACGAGTAGTCTTTGGCAATATAATATATGTCTAACTCCATTCAGCATTGAAAGTGCTCAGTGGTTGCTGAGAAAATGCCCTTCTGCTAGCTGCCACTGGCTGCTAATTTTTGTTTTAGCAACACTGCGTACCGAGCACTGCAAAGCCACACAGATGAAAATTTAGCAGGGAACAGAATGATGGACTGCAGACTACAACTTTAAGGCAAGGTTAAAAAATAAAAAAGTACTAGCACTGGAAAGAGGCAGTCTGAAATCGTCAGTTTAATGAGCTCCTGAGGCTACAGACACTTTAAACCACAGACTTCTGCGGTCAGGCCTGTTTTACAATCCATAGTGTATGCTGCTTGAATTGTAGCAGCTTGGCGGAGGAGCAGGTGGCAGAGGGAAAGAAGCCAAAAACACATAAAAGGTTACTAGGTAATTTGCCAGCACTTAGTACAGCTTTCATGTGTTGGTTCCACACATAAAAAAAAATTTTGAAAAGTTTCAAATAGTGTAGAAATAGGGCAAATTGTAGTCCCTTCAATATGTAACTCTGAATTTGTTTTTAAGGTTAACTTAATCCTAATAATCTAATTTTACACTTTTTCTTTTCTGAAGTATAAAGCTGTATTAATATTTCATACCCTTATAAACTGTTGATACTGTAACAAACCCTCAGCTGAACAGGAAATTCAAATTTCTTAGTCTGCAAGCCACACCTGATGCCTTTTCCCTGGTCCTAGAATTATGAGTCAGACAGGATTAAGGGATAAAATAGTTTTTATCTTGGTAATTAAAAAGGATCCTGCGGTGCAACAATTTGTCAAGGTGGAATAAGGCAAAATGCACACACACAGTATACTGTGTATACAATTTTATATACCCTGAAAATTAGCATATTGGACAAAGATTCTCCAATGAGGAGTTAAATGAATGGCATGGCATCTCCCTATTCTAAAGTATCCCTCCTAAGATGGCCTTGAGACTAGTTTACAAAATATGTTCTAGAAAGAGCCTTGGTTTTTCAAGCTAAAATAAGGCCTTCCGGCCCCCAGCTGTGAGGCCTTGAGCATGTTTGGTTTTCTGGCCTAACAGAAAACCAGGACTTAAGCTAAGACACAAAGTCAAAGAATCTCAACTATGTATGCTAAGAATACTGAGAATACCTAAAAGGTATATAAAAAGGAAAGATGAAAAATCATGGTGGCATCACAGTTAATAAAACTTTTACTCCACCTTATGCCACAGGACTTAGGTTCTCACAGTTCTAGTACAGGTACTTTTACTTATTCGTTATATTTGTACTTATGTAGACTCCTCCCTTAACCCCAAAATGCCCCAAAATTTTGTCATTGGGAGGTTAGTGGTTTGCAGAGATTACCCATATTATAAAAGGTATTTACAAAACCTCTTCTAGGAAACTGTAGTCATTCACAGCAAATCTAGCACAGAATTAGCATCAGCACAATGAGATCCTAGCTGTAAACAAACAAGTCACAAGGTTAGAGAAAGTTTTTAAGCATTTTACTAGTTTACTCAAACCTAAGTTCACACTTATCTCACCTTGAATATGAGAAACCTTAGTATAAAACTGATTATATGAAGGTGAGAAGGGATTAAAAACATGTCTTGAAAAGCATGGTTCTTGCAACCTCTGTGCTGAGTCCACCAGCATAGCATATCACATACATAGCACTAAATAGCTTTGGCTAAAAACAACTCTACTAGTTTCTAGCAAGAGAATTACACAGCTTGGTGCAGAAATCCACTTAGCAGTCAAAAGGGAACTTAATAAGACTGGTAAATTTGAAAGGAAATCTCTCCCCAATCATCATTTGACGTCCTGTTTCTAAATGGTATGCACAGCATCTCTTTCCCTCACAACTGCATCTTCTCAGTACGTTGGACAGGCAGTCTAGGTCAAAATACCACTAAAAGATGTAAGCATTCCATTTCAAGAATTGTGTAGGAGAAGTAGCTTCAATGTAAACCGATTTCTTCCTCAGCAGACAACAAAACAGACTGCAGCATTCCTAATCGCAACACACATTATTATGGTGACTTTATCTGAACAACCATTTTTTTGACAGACTGATGAAACTATTTCCCTCTGTGCTGGTTTTGGTTGGGATGGGGGTTAATCCTCTTCACAATGGCTGGTATGGGGCTGTGTTTTATATTTGTGCTGAACACAGTGTTGATAATATAGAGATGTTTTTGTTATTGCTGAGCAGAGCTTATACACAGCCAAGGCTTTTTCTGCTTTTCATGCTCCCACATGGGGGAGGAAGTTGGGGGTTCCTGGCGGGTTGGGAGAAGACAGAGCCAAGAGGGGTGACCCCAACGGACCAAAGACCATACACCATCATGCTATGTATAAAATTGTATATAAAATTGAGGGAAAGAAGAGGGGTTGTTTGGATGGATGGCATTTGTTTTTCCAAGTCACCATTATCTGTGATGGGGCCCTGCTCTCTTGGAGACAGTTGAACAGCTGCCTGCCCATGGGAAGCAGTGAATTAATTTCTTCTTTCCATTTGCTTGTGTGCACAGCTTTCACTCTCCCTCTTAAACTTTCCTTATTTCAACCCATAAGTTTTCTACATTTTACCCTCTCCCTAATCCTACTGGTGGAGGAGTGAGTGAGCAGCTGTGCAAGTTTTGCTTGCTCTCTGGGGTTAAACCACAATATACTCCCCCATAATGGAAGTTGCTGCCATTTTCTTTAGCCTGTGACAGGGGCAACAAAACTAAGCAGTTCATTGCCTTCTGATGTTCCACAGTTCAAAGTTCAGAGCACTAGCCTGAACTACTAACAATTTCAGCCTACATCCATAGACAGAAACTCTAAGAATTCTTATGTCAGACCCACACTGTCACATAGCCAAAGTGAAAGCAACATCCTTCTGCAGAGTGGCAGGACAGTAGCAGTCCTTAATGCCATGGTGTATCTGAAGATACTGACAAAGAACTTATCCTCTTCCTCTGTATTTGTAAGAGAAAAGCAGTGACTGATAACCAGCTGACAAAAATTAGGCAACCAAACACTACCTTGCTGAGGGAATTAGGTTGAGAGCTCCATGAAGAACATAGTCAAGCTCAGCATGTTTCTCCACCACAAGTGCCACCAAGCCCTCACAGCAGGCTGTTCGCAAGGCAACATTCTCACTGCAGCACTTCTCCCAAAGCAGGTTCAGAGCAGGAGTCTGAAGGCAAAAGCATGGAACACAAGTAAGGAGAAAGCACAAACTGACTAATCTTTGTTCATCTCAAATACACTTTTAAATAAAAAACAGCTCAACATCTTCCCCTGAAGCCCCTTAGAGAGCTGAAGAGGTAGTTGGGGTACAGATTCTATTCCTGCAGAAAGTCTTTGCAGGGACAACTCACACTTTCTTGTCCTCTGCTGTCTTGGTCCATGGTCGGGCCTAACACTTACTGTATCTGACAAAAAGGTAATGCAGATGAATTTTTCAGCTGTGCCTATGCAGGCAGAATCATGCAATGGTCTGTGTTGGAAGTGACCTTAAAGACCACCTAGTTCCAACTCTGGGAGATTGGTGGGGATGCTGCTCTCTGTCATGTTGCCCAGATCCCCACCCAACCTAACCTTGAACATATCCAGGGACAGGGTACCTACAGGCAGGTTATCATCAATTTCCTGATTTAAAAAATAAGGATGCAATTGGAGACAACTCAGAAACTGCCATGACTAGCTGTGTCTACACCAAGGTGTAGCACAGACAGCTAAAGAAAGGCATACAAAGGGCTATCCAAAGGTAAGTCATCTTTACTAAACACATGAAGTTCTACTTACTAGTAAGCATGAAGTTTTGGCAATAACCATCAAAACTCCTGCTGGTTTCCATGGTAAATTAATATTCATAGATTAATTTGCTGACTTAGTGACTTCCAGCCGGAGAACAAGGAAGGTTTTAAAACAACCAACACTGCAAAATGCTCCTGAATATAAAGGGAATCTGCAATGTCCACCCAGCACAAGCTGCTTTCCTAGCATTTTAGTTGCTGTATTTCAGTCTAATACCTTCATATAAGCAGCATTAAGGGGAAAATAACAGCTTGTAGCTCAAAACAGAACATAATTTGGGAACATGATTATGATCAGGATTATGAAAGAGCTTCTGTTACATAAACTACACACCTCCAATACTCCCTCCCATCAAAACCTAGCACTTTCCAGGTCTGGGTTTGTCAGGTTAAAGTCCCCAGACTGTGGAATAAAAATCCACAGATCAATTTCTGTTAATTTCTGGACATGTCAGCTTTTGGGTAGAAAATCCAGAGAAGCAAATCCTAACTAACACCTTTCCCATTTGCTGTGACACTTGCAATTGCCAACATTTCATACTCTGTTAACAAGCCATGCACTTAAGTGAGCTTGACTCACTTAAAATGTGAAGTATGCCTTTACATCCTGCTCTCTCCTGCAGAAATACAAGCTCTACTTAGCTGATATGAAATATAACACCAATGCAGGTATGTGAAATGCCATACTTCTTCACATTTTTATAGCAATGTAAGCAAATTTCCAGTTCAAGAGACAATGTTTTGGTCTCTGTACTTTGCTCTCAGTAACATAACTAAATTAAACTCTCTTAAACTTAACATAGCTAGATATAAGCATTCTGCCAGATTAAGGCTTCTGCCATTAAGTCTTGTAATGGAAGTAAAACTGCTCTTCTAATGCCAGTCTAACTGTTTCTGTATGCTCAAATATTTATTGATAACTACCTTATTTAATTTCTAGAATTGTATTAAAATTACACAGTGCAGAATGGGAAAACCTAGAAAAAGCACATAGAATAATCACACAAGAATGAGAGAGGAGATGAAAGTGAAAAAGACCTTGTCAGAAGCCTGTCTGATCTTCTTCGAAGAAACTTTTTCTTTCAGTATTGCAGCAATCAGATGGCTCACTGCCTAAAGAGGAAAAAGAAACAAAAACCACACAGAGATGCATTAAAAGAAAAAAAATGAAAAGAAAGAAAGAACACGCGCATTATTTTTAAATTCTCCGATAAGAAGTCTTTACAATGCTGTTGCATATGATCATTTTGTTATGATTGAAACACACCCTTATGTATACTGAAGCTGAAATATGCTTTAAAGTCAAAAATTTCCATACTGTTGATATACTCACTTTTATGGTATACTGAGGCACAAAAGAAACAAACTTCCACAAGGCTCCACATAAGTCCAAAGGCCTCACTGTACAGCTACACAGGTATTTAGGAACTGCAGATATTTTAATGCAACAACTTCAATAAACTTTATACCTCCACTGCTGCATAGATCTTCATGTCCTTAAACACGCTAGTAATTACTAAATCCTGTAATATTTAAGGAAGCAGAAGCAAGAGAGGAAGCAGAACACAGCACTTCTAAGCAACTTGCCCAAATTTTGCATATCCCCTTATCACAGCTCTTGCCAGAAATATTTCATTTACTTTAAACAGAGCACTTGACAGTAACATTATTCCTCATTATGCTATTCCATGGCAGAAATCACTAAGAAGTTTTAAATAGTCAAGATCTCCAAATCAAAAAGCTTCAGTTCCCCAAAACAGCCCAGGTTTATTCTTTTGAGGTGAAGACTAAGCTCCTCATTCCAGTTTAGAAGAAGTCTGATTTCCTCAAACTGTCTTTCAAAATCTAAATATGAACCAAAATACACTCAAAGGTGTCAGGTTGTTTGATCTGAGGCTTTTGTCTTCTTAATGATCTTAATGTCATTTTAATGACTTAATCTGTCTTGTTTCATAATTATTGATACTGTTACACAGAAAACTCATTTTTGTGAAAGACAAAGCCAAGTTTTCATAGCAACAGCACAAAAACATTTCAGACTATCAATGTGCCCAGAACAGCTGCTGCATCTATTCTTCTCTGCTAATGACAGATCATTATTTTTGGAAAAAGTAAACTAGACCAGCAAGGAATAAAAATTAAAATTAGCATTTTGTTTTTGTAAGTGTATAAAAAGACAGGAACAGATTATTTTCAATGTTTCGAGGTTCCTTCTCCTTTCAAGAGAAGAAACCTTTTATTTCCACTTCATTTATGTACTAGTTGCTAGCCTGTCATAACAAAGTGAAATAAGAGCTTACATTTTTTGGAAAGACAGTACCTTAAACAGTCCTAGACAGCATGGACTATGCTTTTCACATGTAACGATGTGTACTCTAAAACATTTGACTTAAAAAGACAGGATTTTGGAAATCTTACTCTTGAGGAAACAGGAGAAAATGGGACCAAGTCAGACTTATCTCTGTCTCTAACCCACCCATCACAAGAGCAACCGTGCACTCCCCAGGCAGATCAGACCTCTTTCAGTGCACTTACCAAGGGAAGCCTACATTAATATTTTCTTTTTCCTGTTTAAAAGGACCTCCGTAAGTTAATTCACACCTACATCATTAAGACACTTCTGTTCCACAGGAAAAGGGGCTTATCAATAGAAACTCAGCTTTTGCAGTGACCTAGCTATAGAGAAAAGCCAAAATGCAGATTAGCTCCTTGCATTTCTAGAACCTGATTTAGCAGTAAAACTTTATGACCTACAAATCTATGCTCAAGTTCCTCACTTTTCTGATTACATGGAGACTACACATTCTGCAGAGCAGGTATCTTGGATGGCCCCAGAAAGAGAAGACATCTCTCATGAAGTTGAATTCTGACCTGACTATAGTTTGAAGATCACAGAATGCTTCCCAGGGGTCACAGAACACAAGTTGAAACTACCAAAACAGCCAAAGCACAGGACAAAATCAACCAAAGCACATTAGCAGACCTTAATGATGTGCAGCTGTAGTAACAAGCCAAGACATTTAAGCAATACAACAGTGTACCATGAGGACATTCTGCACTAAAGAAAACGAACTGTTTCAAAGATGCTGAGTCCTACTCATCAAGGCTAGCAATGATATAAACTCATCTGCAGTGCAAGACCCCTTGCTAGACCTTAGATGAACTCCAGCTTTCAGGAACATGGCTTTCTCTCCCAAACACCAAGTTGATGACAAGTGGACTTGTGCACCTCTCTTTCAAACCAAATTCCTGTTAAACCAATGTGAACTGACTGAAACGAAGAGACAAGAGAGGCATCAGGTTGCACAGACCACATTCCAATCAACTTATTTCACCAAACAAGTGGGTACATATTTAATCTTGAATTCAAAACAGGATGAGGAAGAAAACAGGGAAATGAACTTACAGCCAAAGAGATACATTTTTAATACTGAATTGAGAAATGGCCAAAGCAAAGAAGGTGTATGTTTTAACCAGCGACTATTATTACTATCACTCTTTCCTGTCCCTTAAAGATACTATGATAAACATTTATCACACATGATAATTTCAGGTGAAAATCACGAGGAGCCAGGGGGTGGATCAGAAAATAAAGAGGGCTAAGCTGAGCTGCATACAGTTATCACTTGGTGACAGACCACACTGCAGTGGTTCATCAGTTCTCATCACCAAGGAAGAAATAGTTCTATAAAGTATTGCAAAGTACTGCATCCCCACACATGGCATTTGGTAATTTCTGGCCTCTCTTGAGATCACAAGGTCACTAAAAACCACTTGGCCACACTCCAACCTTCCAGTCATGGAAAGTTTCTGATTTTCCTGAAGAGACATTATAGCGATGAGGAATTATGTCCTATGTTTCTGTTTATACAGAAAAGGCAATTGGAATTTGATTGTGATTTAAGACTATTCTTTCTCTGGTTTTCTGACTTAGGAAAAAAAACCAGATAGGCAGATAAGCAGCGGCTGTTGGAATAAACATTTCCACAGACAACTTGATTTATTTTAGTGCTTTTAAAAAATTACCTGTGACTGAACAATTGCATTAGGAAATTCAAATCGCTTCTTGATGTCATCTAACATCTTGGCTCTGTCATACGACACTAAATTTCACTCTGAAAGAGAGATTCAAAAAATGTACTTAGGAGTAGGAAGAACAGCATGCTATATTCTACTACTCCCACCCCCCAGATTTATGTTGTATTTAACAACAGATGAAAGCATTAAAGGCGTTTCTTCCCCGCAGTCTACCATATCACCTTGTCTTTTGGGCTCGAACCCAAGAAATGCTGAATACTCATTGGTCCTGCACAAAGAATGAGTTATAGACATTTCTTACTGTTGCAACAAATACACCATTCCGTATGGCACAGCACATGTGTACTCTGAGACCGTGCACTCTTGAGAATATTTTAAGTATATTTCATTGACTTGAAAATGAGACGGCTCAAAAGAAGAGTTCACATTCTCACAAACATGATTTAAAATGCAAAATTATCCACAAACTTTCCATCATTCCATGCAAAACCAGACGCAAAACAAACAAAAGACCAACCTGTGGGACTGTAAATGGTAATTGTAGTTAGAGGCTTGAACACTTGAAGTGAAAACCTTATTTGTAAGTTGGAATATGCAGGTACTCAAACGCACACATGACCCTACATTAAAGAGAAATTAGAATTCAGTTTGCTGCACATCAATGAAACTGATGGCCACTGCAGATACTCAAATATTTCAGTTTACTACAAACTCACCTCCAGTCACCTGGAATGTCTTCCTTAAAAAACCAAAAAGAGATAGTACTGGTTGAAAACCTAAGTGTAACCCTTTGCAGTAAGTATCGAGGAAATATATACATGCAAAACACTCAAATACCCAGACGTGCTATCAATGTGATGCATTCAGATTCTTGCCACTCATTTAAAAAAAATGGAATTAAAACCTGGATACAACCAATGCAGCATGTGCCACAAAAATACCATTTGTGGCAGGAAAACTCAAAATTAATAGTTACATTCATAGATCAATGAATACAAATCCCTCACAGTTAAGTAGTGAGATATTCCCATATACTTGTGGATTACATGTCTGAAAGTGCAGGAGAAAAAAAACACCACTGATGCTTGGGTTTGTATAGTTTTAAAATTTATCTCGATGATACGGGTTTGTATAGCTTTAAAATAGATATTATGGCATTTTGAGACAATAGGTGTCCATATAATAAATGAACACACATTAAATTAGAGCTAATATCTTGCTTTTAAAAAAAAAAAAATTGCTACAGCAAACAATTCCAGACATACCTAGACCTGCTGAGCATGGAATTATTATTCCAGTGGACCTAGGTGTATCAGCTTATTTGTACATATAAACCCAACCCCCCCTAGTTCTATCCAATAAGCAGCAAAATAAGGTAAAGTTCCTTCCCAGGCAGTTTTGACATGAACACATTGGAATTATATTGTATCTCTTGTCAGGTGATATTTTTTTTTTTAATCCACATTAAAAGGAAAAACGACTACATAGGTTCATTACAAGCACAGAACATACTTTCACTGTAAGCACAAATCAGCTACTCCAGACAGACTAGAAGTCCGTTGCCCTTGCATCAGACACAAATCCTAAATTTTTATCAATCTAAACACCTACAGCATAGCTACAATACAACAGTTATATCAGCGCAATTAAATTAATTTAAACACTACCTAAACAGTTCCTCAGTCTTCAGCACTGACCCTTAGCAGAAGTAACTGCATTTGCATATAGAATGACCATAATTTTTCCTTGGTAAATCCACACCCATGTGTATTATTCCTAGTAAGATTCACTGAATCAGACAATTTGAGAGCAAAGATTTCCAGAGCTCATCTAGTCTAATCCTCTTATCAAAACTGGTCTGAATCTTCCTCTCTATCAAACCCAGTGAATCCCTGAAAAACCACAAGGATGGAAGTGGTGGAGTCACCATCCCTGGAAGTGTTCAAGAAATAACTGGATGAGGCACTTTGGGCTACTGTTTAGCTGACATAGTGGTGTTCAGTTAAATGCTGGACTTGATGATCTTGAAGGTCTTTTCCAACCTCCACAATTATATGATCATGGGTCTCTTCCACCCCAGAACATTCTAAGATATACCATCAACCACACACATAGGAAAAAAACATCCACCCCAAAAACCTACCAAACACACACACAGACAAGCAAGATAAAGAAAGATAACTCAAGGTATTGGAAAGGGACCTCGGCTTGTTTTCCCAAGTGAGTCAACATAATTGATAAGTATCCGTGTAGCCTTGAGCTTGACTTACTGCAAGATGGCCACAAAGTTGCTCTATCCCTGCACCTCAACTGGAAAAGGGGCAAAAACATGATTAAGGGCCTACGACATAATGACAGGAAGATCACTCAGTAATTTCTGTCATGGGGAAAATTGACTCAAGCCAAGGAAATGTATTTTTACCAATGAAACCTGAGTAGAATAGTAAGAAATACAAAGAAAATCTAGAAACACATTCCCCCCCCCTTTCCATTCTTTCTGTGGTCAACTTCACTCACTACCAACTTCTCTACCTCTTCCCCCTGGATGGAGTAGGGGGTCAGGAAATGAGGTTGCAGTCACACTTTTCCCAGTTCTAGCACAGGATCCCAAACATCTGCAATTCTTCATGGACTACCCCAGCGTCGGTCCCCTCTATGGGGTACAGTTGTTGCAGAACAGACTGCTCCAATGTGGGTCCTAAGTCTTGCCAGAAAACTTATTTCAGTGTGGGCTCCTGTCTCCATGGTCCCACCGGTCCTTTCAGGAGCCTGCTCCAGCATGGGCTCCTCCCCATGGAGTCACAGCCTCCCTTTGGCATTCAGGTAGTCTAGCATGGGCTTCTCCACCGGCTGCAGGTAGATACCTGCTTCACCATGGACTTCCATGGGCTACACCACACACTCACTACTTTACCATGTCATGTTCGTCACCATGGACTGCAGAGCAATTTCTGCTCCACCACCCAGACTATCTCCTCTCCGTCCGGCATCTTGGTGTCTGCAGGGCTGCTTCTCTCACGTTCTCACTTCTCTCCTTGGACTGCTATTGTGTAGCGGTTTTCGGTCTCCTTAAACTTGCCATCCCCAAGGTGCTGCCACCTGTCACTGATGGGCTTGGCGCTGGCCAGTAGCCAGTCCATTTGGAGCCGGCTGGCACTGGCTCTGTCACACATAAGGAAAGGTTCTAGCAGCTTCTCGGCAAGGCCACCCCTGTGACCCTTCTGCTACCACATCCTTGCCGTGCAAACGTAATAACGCGTTATTAATGTTAAGAGGGACAAGCATTGCTAATTCAATTTACGCCACTACGCCTTCGGATCTGGTCCAGTTCTCCAAAACTAACTCCATGAAACTAAGTTAAACTACGTTAAGCTAACAGAAGCTACGCCAGGGTAAGTTAAATTAACAGAAAATTTCTCGTCCGTGGTCTCAGAGCCTTTGGCTCCTTTTTAACGACTCCCGATTCAAACCGGTGTTCCTACCAAGCCAGGAGTGAGAACACCTGCACACATCCTCACCGCTTGCGTGCGACATACGAAAACCACACCAAAGCGACCAGCT
Source organism: Hirundo rustica (assembly GCF_015227805.2). Taxonomy (NCBI): domain Eukaryota; kingdom Metazoa; phylum Chordata; class Aves; order Passeriformes; family Hirundinidae; genus Hirundo; species Hirundo rustica. The sequence continues at coordinate 35,085,235 of NC_053488.1, read as the reverse complement.
TTAAACAAAAACGTAAAACAAACAACACCCCCTCACACCGGCCAGTAGCGGCAGTTGTCTTTACTTCGCTGCTGTCCTGACGCCGCAGATCGCTCCCGCCGCCCGCACTGGGACCCCTCACCTCGGCCGGGCCGGGCTGAGCCGGGCTCGCTGCGCCTCCGACACGGCCGCGCCGCCTCCCTCCCCCTCCGCCCGGAGCCGACTGCGCATGCGCGGCGTCCGGCGCAGGCGCGGCGGGGGCAGGCGGGAGGGGCGGTGCGGACGGTACCGCAGGGACGGGCGGGCGGCTCGGCGGCGGAGCCCTGAACGCGATCTTTATCGGCTTCAAAATTACTGCAGCGTGAGTGTCGTCAGCCTCCTAAATGCTTTGCAGGCAGTCATCAGCAAGCTGCAGGGACATCAGGAAGACCCTGGACGTGAAGGATAAATGATGTCCTGGTTGCTGCATGTTACCACATAGTCAGAGAATCAGTTGGGTTGGAAGACCTGTAAGAATAGCGAGAATGCAGCTGTCTCAAAGGCAGAAGAGTGTAAGCCCAGTTCTGATGTATTTTGGTAACTGCTGTGCTACTAACTGTTAACGACACGTCTGAGGCTGTATTCTCAGTTAAGAGTGTTCGTTTAATACGAAACAGTGCTTCTCTTCCCTAACATCAAAGCAACACACACCTTCTGCGAAGCACGTATAACACTAGAATGGCTCTCAGTGAAAATGTCTTCAGAAAAATTCACAAATATTTTGAAAGAAATTTGTTTTAAAATGGTTAGGTTATTCTCTAAGGTTAGATTATTCTCTCTCAAGGTTGTCTTCTCTGAGTTGGTTTGAGCTGAAAGTAGTGGAATGGTGACAAATAAGAAATAAAAGTAAATGTAGGCAAGTGTATCTAGTATTTTTTCAGGGTTTTTTTTTTTTTGTGTGTGTGTGTGTGGTTTTTTTTCTTTTTTTATTTTTTTTTTTTTTCCCATTTTAAAAGATTAGGGATATATTGTTTTCAGTTTTACCAGCTAAAGCCATAGGCAGTTTATGGTATTCAAAGAGCTCTGCCACTGCCTGCATTGAATTGGTGCACTGCCACTTCCATGAGGCACTAGAAGCCCTGAAGTTACTTACTGTATTCTCTTGGGCTGCCTACATGTGTACAATACAGAGGGAAGATCAATCAGATGCCAGAGAACATGTTGACTGCTTGCTTTATCTGTGACCTCTCTGCTGCAACTGTTTTCAAGCAGCACACACAAGTATTAGTGACTGGGTTTTTGGCTCAGTACACTCTGGCCAAGATGGGCTCCCCTGCCTGCCTGCTGCTGAAGTGTCATAAGATGAGGGAAAAGGACCTGTAGTAACTTTCACAAGGATGTGTTTCAGTCCATCTCTAGGTGACCATAGGTGATGACATGAATCCAAAGGCAGTGTTCAGTCTCCTCTGCCCGTTCCATGTTTTCTGCTTCATCTGTGGACATCTTGCCATTGACAGGTTGGTTTGTTGATATTTTGTGATTAGTACTCAGCTATGAAGGGCCACCACTCCACCCATGGAGAGCTTCCATGGACTTCAATGCAAAGCCAGTGTGAGGGCAGAAATGAGAAAAAAGTTTCTGATTTTTATCCTCACAGGCTGTTGAGATGAACAAGAGTGGTTATTGCTTAACTGTCGCCAGGGAGAACTCTGCAACTCACAAGATTAGGCTTGAAATGCCATATTGAACTTCATCCTGTAGGAGTTCATAGATTAAAAACTCCCTTTGTGTTAATGCAAGCAAGGCCTGTGGCATTTTTTGGCTGCCTGTACAGCACTTTTCCTTTTATAACTGCCCGGTCAAAGAGCTTGCCTGACAGGTGAAGTATATCTCTATGGCATGCCATCCAGGGAAACTTCTCCAGCTGTGTGTTAGCTCCATGTTGTGCCCTAGACGTGGGAGCCTTAGTTCCAAATACAGTGCCAAGTCTGCTAGTGCCCAAATGAGCATTAGCCAAAATGGCTTTCAATTTGATGCAAACTGCAATGAGATCTCCTGAGATTAAAGGAGCACACAGTAATTTATTTTAGTGCAGACCATTCTGAGTGTGTTGATACTGTGAAGCATCTTGCTTTGACAAGCAGCTCACCAGAGGTTTTATGCTTGTGTGAAGGTATCAAGAATATCAAATCCATTCTCTGGGTTATTTGACTGTGGTGTGTAATTGCTAGAACTGTTCCTAAACCTTGAGTTTCATGCTGGTCATCTAAGGACATTGAGGTATGAGAGCACTGAGTGTATGGAACATGAATGCTCTCACAAAGGGCTCTTGGTAGCTCCAGAGGCTGAATTGTGGCTTGAGGCAAAAGGAATCCATCTCATCTTCATGAAACCATTTACTGTCCTGTGGTGTCAATCTGTTTTAATAACATATTTTTCTATCCTGCTATCTCAGAAGGAGGAAAAAAGCAGAAGATATCTCTTAAAGGACATACTCAAATTTACAGATATTACTTTTAGATTGCCTTTCAACTTAATAGAACCTGGCTGTGAAACCAAGGTAAGTTTTCTGTAGTGGCCTGAAGTGGTGTCCCCAGCTTTCAAGGTCTTCCATTAAAATAGGAGAAATACTTGGGGGTTGTGAAGATATCAGCATCAGCATCAGAGTTATAACTGGGTTTGATTCAGAGCAGTTCATATCAGCTGCAGATTCTGCTGAAAAATGCTTTCCCTAGCAAATTTTTGAGAACAGTTTTCCCTTTTCAAAGAAATTTGACACCTTTGGGAAGTATCTCCAGCACAATTTACTGCTGGTCTTAATGTGGCCTATATGTTATACAGAAAATAATGAAAATAGAATTCAGCTAAATTGTATTGGGCTGCCAAATAGAATTACCACCTTCCAATTTGCGTGACAAAAGTTCTTGAAAAGGTCAGCAAAACTGTGAAAACTGCCCTGTTTCTCTTCCCGGAAAGAACTGGGCAGGAGTCTCCAGTTACACTTTTTCTCGGATACTCTGTTTTATTATGGAGCAATCTAATCCCATGAGGGGTGATGCATGGTAATGCGCTCCAAGAAATGCCAGAAGGTTCTTTTGGCAGCATTTGTACTGTGCTGTGAGGTCTCCCAGTGAAGGTTACTATGCAAAATCATACAGTAATGGCACTGATAATGGCCTAATCTGCATATCTCATTTTTTGCATGGAATTTTGTCCAAACCAGAAAGCAATTCTAGCTTTAATCATGAGGCAGAAGAATAATGAAAGTTCCAGTTAAGAATATATTGCAGAAATCAATAGCAGCAAAGCCTGCCACTGTTGAAATATATTTATTTTTAATCTCTTGAGCCTGATAATGAAGTACAGTTTTAGCAAATGGACCTGCCTAGTCAGCTATGTCTTTAGCTGCTCTAACTAAGAAGGCATTCAACCTTCAAATGCAGCTGCTTTTGCTCCAAACAGTACTCAGATATGAAGGGCCACCACTCCACCCATGGAGAGCTTCCATGGACTTCAGTGCAAAGCCAGTGTGAGGGCAGAAATGAGAAAAAAGTTTCTGATTTTTATCCTCACAGGCTGTTGAGATGAATAAGAGCTGAATAATTGCTTAACTGTCACCAGGGAGAACTCTGCAACTCACAAGATTAGGCTTGAAATGCCATACTGAACTTCATCCTGTAGGAGTTCATAGATAAAAACTCCCTTTGTGTTAATGCAAGCAAGGCCTGTGGCATTTTTTTGACTGTCTGTACAGTACTTACTCTACTGAAGGGTAATGTAGAAAGTTTAAGGCATATTTCTGGCAAAGACTAATTGCTAGCAGCGTTGGACCATTTCAGTTTCCCATTGATTGTATTGAGCGGCAGAGAGTTTTAAAAGAGATAGAAGAATTTTTGGCATCAGTTCTCACTCTCAGGCCCATGGACCCTACAAAGCCCTTCAATTTTTATGAGCATGAATGAAAATTAATAGCTAGTAGAATGATAACTCTGAAATGAGAACCTCACCAGAGAGAGGCTTCATACTATGTACAACTAGATCTGATTTTATTACATTAATTGGCAGCAGCAGCTACAATATTAGAAAGAAGGCACCCCTTGTTCTGGAATACACTGTAACAATTTTATGTCCCACACAAGTACTTTTGAAATGGTACACAGCTCAAGCCTTATTGCCACAATGGGCACAGGAGTACAAATGGATCCTTCTAGGGCTGGATAATATGGCTTTGAAAAGATGCAATCGGGCCAAACCCCACTTGTGTGAGCAGTTGTTGAACACTTCAAGTAAACTGAAGGCAGATGTAACTTGTTCCTTTGCACAATCCCCATCTAACTTTGTAGGTAGTTCATTACCATGGGTCGGCACAGTTTTGTTTTCTGGTTATAGAGGAATGTGCAATGTTATTCCCTGCAAAGACCGTGGAGTGGTTTTGGGGGGAGGAGGACAGAGACCTAGCAGAAAGCTGGCTGGGATATTGGCAGCTAATTTGACCAATAAGGATGTCAATGCGACTTTGGAGGGGACATTTAAAATGCCAGTCTTCAGCAGATCGCTCTCTTGCTTCAGAATCAGCCATGAGGTAACATCATGAGCAGCGGGCTGGCCCGGGTCAGGCCTTGCTGCCCCTCTGGGAGGCTGGACCGGGCTCAGCCGGCCTCCGAGGACCGCTGCCCGCACAGGGAGGGCCGGGGCCGGCTGAGCTCTTCTTTCTCTGCTTGCCAGCAGGAAAGAAAAGCAGCTGCACTTCGGCAGTGCTGTCCATGTGCTCGGGACCACGGCAGAAGGGGCCAAGCCATGGCCCAGCTTAATCGCCACTGGCAGCAGAGAAAGAAAGACTGCAGCTTCATAACCACTCCAAGCCGAGCTGCCCTGGATGAGACCGAGGGGTGGAAAAAAGGACATCTACCAGCTTCCTCCATCAGCACAGCCTTGCATTTCCTTCAGCCTCATGCAGCTCGGCATGCACATGGCCCTTGCAAGCCTGGGCGGATCTAACTTTTTCCTAGCAACATGGAACTTTTAAAGCACAACTCTTCCTTGAGAGAAAGGAGAAAGAAAACAGAGGGTACATAGAACAGACACCAAATGAAGTCAGATTAGAAATGAAAGAACTAATAATATTGGAATAGGATTGAAGAAATGGGCATTTTTAACCGGACTTCTCTGGGGTAAACTATGGAGAAATGGACTGTTCTTTGTAGCATCTTAGTGTCGTTGGGTAGAATGCTAATTCTAATCAAAATTGAGGACTGATGTAATTGAGATTTAATTGAGAACTTTAAAGCCCCTGCTCCTGGGTTAAAAGGAGGTCTCAGTCTTTGAGGCAAAGATGATTTTAGACTAGAAGAAGTATTTGTAAATAGTACCCCAGATACACTGAGAGGCCTTACTAATAGAACATCACAGTCTGCAAAAACTCCTGGCAGTAGCAGATGTGTGACATTAAAACCACTGGACGATTTTGTCTTGTAGCAAGTGTCCCCATGAAAACTGTAGAGAGACTCTTCTCCTAAAGTAATGAGTGATTATGTCTAAATAGTGAAACTGACTAAAAATCACAAGTTGTCTCTTTCTATATTGTTTAATAAGAAAGTTAAGTTTGTAAGGGGAGAGAAGAGTGTTGTAAAGTGTCATTCTGTTTTAGTTTAAGTTTTCTTTTTCTCAACTTTTTTTTTTCATTCTTTTAGTGTGTGTTAATAAAACTATTGTTGTTCTTTTTTAAGCTTAAGCCTGCTTTGCTTTTTCTCCTAATCTCTCCCTCCCACAGAAGAAGAAAAAATACTAAAACCTCTACATTAATTAGTGTTTCTGCCCGGTTTCATTAAATTAAGACTATTACATTCATCTTAATACTTGCATGGGCAACAATGAATGAGATACACTTTGAACTGCCAAGGGCAAGTAATAGAAGCTGAACCTCACTAGACTCCAAAATAACAAACTGCATTCTACTTTTGCTTACATGATGCAGCACAGCAAAACCAGAGAAGGGGAACAAAGCTGCTGAAGGGTGTGGAGGACAAAATATACAAGGAGCACTTGAGGGAGCTGGGGTTGTTTAGCCTGGAGACAATGAGCCTGAGGGGAGAATGTATTGCTTTCTAGAATTCCCCTGGAAGCCTTGCAAGACTCCTAGCATCCAGTTTCATAAGAATCATTGCACCTTTTTACCCTAGTCTTTCAAGGATTTACTTGAGGTGGGGATGCAAAGGCAGAATGAATGATGTGATGGGAAACCATTGCTCTTTCTATATATTTGTTGTTTGTATATGTATATGTCACCCTGGTTTTTCTGAGTTTTTTAAAGCCTTTTGATTGTTCATAAAATGGAGTCAGACTTTTTAGCTACTGTACAATATTAGAAGCAGTTTCTACCTTTTCCCACACATGTAACATAAACAAATCCCTTGTTTTTCATTCTCTGTCCTTTGTTTGCATATTTCTAACCTGAAAACAATTGTAACTGACAGCTAGGCTGGCCATTCGGCTGGAAGGTGAAAACTCCAGAAGCCAATCCACAGCCAGACCCACAAATGTATAAAAAGTAAGAAATAAACAGGCAGAGGGGCTCTCGGCCTTGGCTCAGCCTTGAGCTCACTCAGAAGAACTCTCTGCCCTGCGAAATTTCTCGTCTCTGTGTGATTGCTTTGCGTATCCCGATCACATGTATATACATAGTATTTATTTTCTACACACACACACACACACACATTTGTATGTATTTGCAGTCTAAAGCAGATAAAATTTATAGCTTTGGTCAGTTTAAAATATGCCATGTGAGAAACACATAAATGGAGAATGGGTAAGGCAGCAGAGCACTGAAAGGTGCAAATTCCAGTAAATCAGGATAGCATGTTTTTTTGCATTTGTATCTTGGAGACCTGGGAAGTTTTTATTGGAAATTGTAAATATATGTAAAAATGTCTGGAATTGATGTCACATGGTGATGAAAAGTATTCTGATAGGAAATTGATTGTTCATTGAGGGATGCCTACCATTAGGAGGAGTGTAAATGAAGTACACCTGCTTACTACTAAAGTCTACTGAATTCAGAGGACCACACAGAGCTTATATGGAAGGACATCTGAATCCTGTATGGCAAGTCAGAATATACAGACTTCAGATTCACTGATCCCCTTCCAGCAGCTGGCAAAACATGTCCACCCATCTTAATTGTGTTTCATTCCCCTCTACGACTTCATAAAAATTACTTCTAGCTTCCTCACTATGCTGTGAATAGTGGCTGACTCCCATATATCAAGCAATCATACTTTACAACTTTCTCATATGTGAAAGTTGCTGTTTCTGATTAATATGATTTCTGTTTAGATTTCTGAAATGTGACTATCAAGCTGCTAAGGCCAGACTTCTGAAAAGATGTATGTAATACATTCCTTAAACTTTGCAATGTTCTTTCAAATGCCACATCTGTCAAATCATTTCATAATGATTGTTGAACTAGCTGTGTATTTCAGTTTCTTTGTTCTCCAAGACCACTTTTGATTACATGCATTTTTTCTATTTTTTTTTTCAGGGCCAAACTTTCTTCTCACTGTGTTTAACTGCTTTCAACCTTCATGCCTTATCTTGTTTTTCCTGGTTAAATAATTTAGTTAGTCTCTTTATTTCAAATTGACACCCATAAAGTTGGGATAAAACTACTTTCTGCATCAGTGAGGGCATAATCGTGAATTCATTAAAGATGAGGACAGCCAAGACCCAGTGGCTACATGAGCACTTACCACTGATTTAAAAATCTGTTTTCCACCAGGAGTTTTTCACCAAGGAAATGTTAAGCCATTTCCAATTCTTATTTTCTAGTGATACTGGGAATAAAGAAGATTTAGCTAAGTTTATGGCTCTCACAATTAAAGTGTGAGGGTAGAGTAGTCTTGTACCTTTCTGATACTCTTGTAATGAAGCTAGAATAACAAGTATTCTATGACCAAGATGTGGTGGTCATCTTATGCATAAATTCCTGAACTGGATAATGGTCAACTTATGTAACTAATAGTGGTGTATTGGGTTTGCACAGTCAGGTTTCTGGCTGTGGGGACTACAGGGATTGCTCTTGTGAGAATCTACTGGAAGCTTCCTCCATGTTTGGCAGAGCCAAAGCCAGCCAGTTCCAAGATGGACATGCCACTGGCCAAGATCAGGCCAATTAGAAATAGTGGTAATGCCTCTGTGATAACAGATTTAAGAAGGAAAACAGAAGTTGCTGTGCAGATACAAGTGCAGCCAGAGAAGAGCCAAGTGAGAAATGTGAGAGGAACAACTCTGCAGACACCAAGGTCAGCACAGAAGGAGGGATAGGAGGTGCTCCAGCTGCTGGAGCTGAGATTCCCCTGCAGCCTGTGGTGCAGACCACGGTGAAGCAGCTGCAGCCCTTGGAGGATTGCGGGGATGCAGAGATCCACCTGAAGCCTAGGGAGGAGACCCACAGCAGAACAGGTGTGTTACCCTGGTTTTTCTGAGTTTTTTATAGCCTTTTGAATTTTCATAAATGGAGTCAGATTTTTAGTTACTGCACGATATTAAGAGCAGTTTTCTAACTTTTCCCACATATGTAACATAAAAAAATCCTTTGTTTTTCATTCTCTGTCCTTTGTTTGTATATTTCTAACCTGAAAACAATTGTAACTGACGGCTGGTCTGGCCAGTTGGCTTGAGAGGTGAAAACTCTAAAAGCCAATCTTCTGCTAGACCCACAGATGTATAAACAGTAAGAAATAAAACAAAGAGGCTCTCTCGGCCTGGACTCAGCTTTGAGCTGGATCGGAGGAACCTCTTGTCTGCGTGTGGCTGCTTTGTGTGTCTCGGTGACACAGGGGGATGCCTGAGATGAGGCTGTGACCCTGTGGGAAGCCTGTGCTGGAGCAGGCTCTTGGCAGGGACCTGCAGACCTGGGGAGAGAGAGGAGCCCACACCAGAGCAGATTTGCTGGGAGGACTTGTGATCCCATGAGGGACCCACGCTGGAGCAGCCTGTGCTTGAAGGACTGCACCCTGTGGAAGAGTGACCCACCTTGCAGCAGTTTGTGGAGGACTGCTGCCCATGGAATGGACTCACTTGGGAGAAGTTCATGGAGAACTATCTCCCGTGGGAGGTACCCGATGCTGGAACAGGGGAAGGACTCCTCTCCCCAGGCACTGGGAGAAGCAACATGTGATGAACTGACCATAACCCCCATTCCCTCTCTCCATGCGCTATTGTGAGGGAAGGAGGTAGAGCTGGGAAGGAGGAAGGAGTGGGAATAAGATGTTTTTAAGGTCTTACTTTACTTCTCATTATCCTGCTCCGATTTTGTTAGTAATAAATTCAGTTAATATCTCTAATTCAAGCCTGTTTCATCCATGATGGTATTCCATGAGTAGTCTCTCTCTATCCCTATCTCAACCCATGAACCCTTTGTTTGTATTTTCTCTCCCTTGTCCAGCTGCATACGAGAGTGAGAGAGAGAGTTTGGTGGATGCCTGGCTTGCAGACAGGGTCAATCCACGACAGTGTTTTTGGTGCCATGACTTGGATTCAAATTGAGTTTGCTGCCACCACAAGAACCTGATGGAGAGTGAAGATGGTCACATAATTGCTTTATACTTGACTGATTGCTAATGGGATGATTTCCTCTCAGACCAGAAACTAAGAACACTGATTTCAGTGAAGTTACTCTCTAATATATCCCTTGCACGTGTGATCAGACTGTCCTGGCTATGGCTGGGGAAATCCAAAACAAGTTCTCTGAACTTTGTCATTACACAGCTGTAAACAGTACAAAATTTGACCTTATTTCTTTGACTAACAGGAGCATTTACTCTAGGGGCACCGCCATTGTGAGGAAATAAATCCCTAAATACTTCCTTGTAGGTCTTTCAACAAGACCTTTCCACTCTCGATGAATTTCCTTGTGTGTCCCCAAAGGCCACTAAAATTTTTTTTAACCTTTTATACTGTAATATTGTGCATAGCCAAGACCCCTTTTTGCATTTATCTTCTACTGCTATTATTTCATTCCTCTGATGTGACCAGTGGTGAGTTATTATAACTGTTTATATTGTTTTCTAAATCATGCAGCCCATGCAGATCTTTTCTTTTGGGGAGGGGGTTTATATGTTTCCACCTAAAGTGCTTATTTTCTGTTTGATTTGCGATTAGAAATTGACAAGCCAATAAAACCTCAAAACAGGCACACATTTGGCTCAGGCAGCTTGGCATTTGTTCACCCTCAACCAAAGAAAGCCAATCCTGACACAGTATTCTGCCATTAGGTCCAGGCAGCCAGAGTGACATTACAAAGAAACTTAGACATAGTCCTTGTTGTATGTGTAAGATCAGCTGCAAGCTTATTTTAACTTTCGGCTCTGGTTCAGGCCATTGTAATCACTATCCGGCTTGGATAAAGATTGGCTATGATTTTTTTATATTTTGTGCATAAGAAAAGGTCTCAAATATAGAGAAATTCAGACTGATGATACATTTAAAAGGCACTGTGGTTTCATTTATAGCCAGTAATATTAGTTTTTTCAGTTCATTGCTTTTTTTGAAATATTTGAAAACAAGGCCTATTTAAGAATCAGTCAGACTTGGGTCACAAAATTTGAACTTCAAATAGAAATTTAAAACAGCTGTGTTGGAAATATTGAAGACAATTCAATGTATCCAAATGAGCTGGGAAACAGTCTTCTTTTTTGTGGCATAAGACATATCTGCCTTGTGTAAGAAAACAATACAGAAAGGCAGCAATTCCTTTCAGTCATGTGTGGAATCATCCAAAGTACAGCTATGAAATACAGCTCCTGTTAGGTCAGATATAATGCTGCACTAACACATCTACGCTCTATATACAGTTAGCTGTATACTGAGCAGAAATGGTGACTTGTGTTCCATGTTAAGTCAGACATCTGGGATCTATGCATCATGTGCCACAGCTTGATGAAGGTATGACTGAAGACATCTGAACACAGGGATTGGTGCCTTCCAGGAAGCATACAGTTGTATCAGTTATTTCAGCACACATAAAAAGTGCAAGCATTTTGCAGGAGTTGATCATGTGAATATTTAGGTGGTTGAACATCTCTAAGAACATAACTTAAATGTCTCTTATTTTCCAGCAGCTGAGTAATTATTCCCTGATAAGCCTTGTTTAAGCAGTACTGCATAGCACTTGTAGAAAATTGCCTTCACCTTTATAACTCTGTACTTCTTTAAGCTAGTGTCTTTGCACATTCATATGCACGATTACATCCATCTGCTATAAAGAGATCAAAGAATGTTTATTTTAACTGTTAATCCAAAATGAAGTCTATAGTTGCACCAGTTTGTCACTTAACAGCTCAAGATCATTCTTTGATTCTGCTCCTGTCAGACAAAGGTTATATTTGGAATGCATGAAATTTTTAGATTTTTAAAGCATAGCTGTAATTGGATCTCCACCTCTTGAGCTTGAATACAAATGCTGTGTTAGGGGTTTTTTGTTGTTTAAAAATCAACATTGCTTCACAACTGACAAACAGTAAACAAATTCCTTTTCTTTTCCAAATTTGAGCCTGAATCAGCAGATGTTTCTGAATAATGATTACTCAACTAAGTGGTCTCAGTTAAGTAGCTAAAAAGACTTAGAATGGATGAAGTTAGGTAACAGAAGCATTTCCATTGTGACGCTAGTATGTGTTATAGGAAAACAGCTTGTAGTGATTCAGCCCCATTTTAAGTCAAGAGGACAAATAATTGTCCAAATACATAAGAGATAAGTCATCATAGAAAGAGTCCAGAGGACGATCCAGCTCCATTCCATCCAGTAGAATCCCAAACTAGGAAGATAATGCTGTGTTCAGATGGGTTCTGACAGCTGTAAGCACATTGCATTAAACTCGGCCCAGGCTTCTCTGCCCTTGCTCACATGCATAGGCCTTACTCAAGAACAAAGTTTTAAACTTGCCAGAATCAGCTTTGGTGTATTTATGGACTCAGCAGGAGTTCTTATATTTGCTGGCTTGCCTAATGCAAGATTACTTAGAAGATAAGTGATGTTTCAGATGTGCATATCAGAATTTTAAAACATGGATATTCATATACACTTCAAGTCACCTTGTAACTCGTGGAATTGTTACAAATTGTGTTCATCCTTTTCAATTCTTAGTACTGATTTTATCAAGTAGCTTACAACATCTTTAAGAAAAGGAAGATGCAGCTCAGTAGTTTTGAAGACATTATTAAGTCATGCTAAACTTTGGACAACACGTGCTCGTTCCCGAAATGAAAACAGAGAAGATAGAAATCATGGTTTTTCTGGAGAGGTCAAATGAGGACATTCGCTGGAGGCCTCTGCGCGCCATCTCTTGGTGACACCTGGAAGGCCCGGGAAGGGTGTTCCATCGGTGCTCGGCACGCTGCTCTCGGAAAGGATCGCTGTGCTGCGTCCCGTCACTGGGTTATCACTGCCGCTGCAAGGTTGTCAAAAATATAATTATCCAATGTACCAAACGAGCTTTCAACGTGCCAAAAGTTACTACCGGCAATTTTTGACAATTTGATGGCTGTTGGAAAATAGTAATCTCACGAACGTCAGCACTGTGATTTAGACATTCCCAGTAAATCACTTCATCCCCTCAGTGTCAGATTCCCGTGCAGGAATCCCCACGTTATCTCCCACAGTACGGAAGAGATACGGAAATGCTTGGAGCAGTGTTTTAAGAGACTCTCAACCCGTAGGAGGTAGAAATAGCAGCTGGCGCTACAAACGTGTGTCGAAGAATCCCGTTTGTTATTTCCCGCCCGCCGTATGTTCATCATCACCTGCCATCCCCGTGCAAGTCGGGCAGTCCCTTGCTGTCCTCCTTTCTTTGTTTGTGCTAGGGGGTTCATCGGGGGCTTTTCGGAGACGCTTGTTGGCGCGGGCTGTGGCAGAGCTGTCGCCAGGGCCCTCGAGCCCCGGCCAGCAGCAGGCCGGGCTCGCAGCACCGCCGCGGGCGCCGGCCGGGCCGCAGCCTGTTACTTTAAGGGCGGCGGGGCGGGGCGGGGGCGGGGCCGCGTGGGGGAGCTTGCGCACCATTGGCTGTCGCGGCTCGTCGGTGCCGCCCCCGGCACCTACTACTGCGTCCCTCTCTCGGTGTCACTCAGGCACCCGGTGCGCATGCGCGGCGGGCGCTGCGCTGGCCGGCGGGGTTGGGGCGAGCGCTGGGGCTGCCGCGGGCGGGGAGCGGGAGCGCGGGGAGCGAGAGCGCCAGCGCGGGGAGCCGTGAGCCAGAGCCGGCAGCCACAGCCGGCCGGAGCAGCAAAACAGAGGATGCTTGCCGCCCGCTCGCCGCTTGTCTGCGCGCCCGCCATCTCCTCCACGTCCTCATGAATTAGGGCTGCGCGGTGGGGGTGGGGGACGGCAGCGAGCGCCCCGGCGGAACCGGCACCCCAGGCATGGCCGGCTCGGTGAGTGAGTAGCGCGGGTCTCCTCCGGCCCTCCGCCCCGCGCTGCCCGGCGACGCCGGGAAGGGGCTGGCGTGACCGGGAATTTCTCTTCGCATGCGGCTTTCCCTGCCTCCCGCTTCTCCCGGCGGCGGCGCGGCGCGCGCACGCACTGGGAGCAGTGGTCCTGCCGCCGCAGCGCGGGCAGCGAGCGCGGAGGCGCCGAGGGCAGGACGGAGCGTCCCTGACAGCGGGCCCCGGGTCGCCTCTCCGCGCTCTCCCGGTGACAAGGAGAGCTGTCTTACGCCCTCGCCTGCGGGGCCGTTTTTTTTTTATTGTTGCAGCGGTGCCTTGCTGGTTTTGCTAACTCTTCCCTCTACTAAATCCTTTCTGCCGTGTTTATGGTACGGGTGTGTCCGTGCGTCCCCGTACTGCCCGCGATGGGTCCGGTTCCCCCCGGCCGGCAGCCCCATCTCCGCTAGTTGAGGCGCTCACCGGCCGCTCCTCGCCTCTTTCTCCGCAGTGTGCCGTACAGGTGAAGCTGGAGCTGGGACACCGAGCCCAGGTCAGGAAGAAACCCACCGTGGAAGGCTTCACCCACGACTGGATGGTGTTTGTCAGAGGGCCGGAGCATAGCAACATTCAGCACTTTGTGGAGAAAGTCATCTTTCACCTGCACGAGAGCTTCCCCCGGCCGAAAAGAGGTAGTGGGTTCTCCCCTGGGATGAGCGCTTGGAGGTGGCCCGGAGCGGGCGCAGGCGGTGGGTCTCTGCCGGTCTCGGTGGAGAACAAAAGCGGCCGCCAGTGCGGTGGTGGGCTGCCGGGGCTCTCTCCCGCCGCTCGTAGGGCTCTCCGGGGTCGGGAGGGGCTGGTCTCTGCCTCTTCACGCACTTGCTGCCGCGGGGATGTCCACTCGCGGTTGCCTGTGGTCGCAGAGCTTGGTCCATCCGTGGGTCTAGATCCCGACTCCTGGTCTCTCGGTGGTGGGTGGCACGGAGTTAGCTTCTGTCCCAGCGTAGGTCCTCACTAGCGATTTTTGCCCTCGTGTTACTTCCGGCTGGTGGTGTTTTTTGCCGATGTCCTGTATGACCGAATGAGGGATGCCTGTACATGTGTTGGTGTTCCGATTTGGGGACTTGCGTTTGGATTGCTTTATCTCCTTCCTGCTTGTTCATCTCCCAGGCTTCATCTTTTTGTGAGTACATAAAGAAGTCTCAAAAGGTGTGTATGTGTGGTGCATTTGTACCCATGCAAGTCTGGCTGGGAGAGATGTAAGAAGCCTTTTGTTTTCAGATCTATTTCCTTAGTCTTTGCTTGTCTTGGTTGTTGTAGTGGGATTGGTTGAGGTAACTGTACACATAAAAGAAGTGTGCACATTTATTTATCTATATAGGCGCAATGCTTAGGAGTTATCTTTCATTTGATCCGCAGTCTTTATTGGCATCTAGTGCTTCTCCAGTTCCTTAGCCCAACATCATCATAAATCCTGTCTACTTGGAGCTATGGGGGGATAAATTAAATGCACATGGAGCAAAAGACAAGAAAATTTTGAGTGTTGAGACAAAACCACTTTGATTTGTGGTTAGATAAAAACATATAGTTCAATTTAATATTTCTCTGTTGGAATATACCAAGCTGTGACTTTTTAAATGTCAGTGACTGTGTTTTCTCTAGAATACTTTTCCTTCCTTAAAGTATCAGAGAGTAAGAATTACAGTATTTCAGCTCCCGAGTTCATCCTCTGAAGTACAGGCAATTAATTCCCATTTAGTTTCATACCATCAGTATATTTTTTTGGATTTATTTAAATCTGTGCAGTACTACACAGACAGTTTTCAGTGAATTGTGTGAAATACTGCAGTATTACTGTTGAATTAAATTGTCCAGCAATTGTTCCTCTTGCTTTCTTCTATTTCTTGTGTAAAAAACATGATTTTAAGTCAATCTAAATAGTTTGGCAGAAAAACTCCTGAGGAGTTTCTCTCCTAGGAGAAGCCTAAATAGCAGAGACAGTATTATTCATATTCAGTGAATTAGATGATGTATTGTATGAAAGCAGCAGTAGCAAGTGTGCTTAATACTTGAAGCCTGGTCTGCATAGGGGTTGGTGGTGGTCCCCTCTGCTTTTATTATTTCTGCTATGTTTATTTATTTGCTCTCTGGCCTCTGGGAACATGATTCTGCTACCCAAATTTCGTTGCTAGGTGTGATGTGAAGCTTGCTAATAAGAATATAGTTCAGGACTTTTGCAAGTGAGGGATACATCATTTGGTACTTGCTTCGTGTCTCCAGCTGCTGAGTTCAGTTATACAGTCATTTAAGTAGTTGTTTTAAAGTGTTTATTTTGGGGTTTTGTTTGTATGCATCATTTTAATGATGTGGCAACTGCTGGGAAGGATGCCTTAGATAGCCTTGGAGGGGTCTTGTACAGTGCTTGTACCTGCCTTGGATAGTAGGAGAACTCTGCAGGCATTCTCATTCAGCAGATTGTAACTTGGATGGGAGGTGCTCCATTCACTTCTAGGCTTTGCTTAGCCTCCTGAGACTACTGATACCGAAGAAACATCAGGTCCTTGAAATCACATTAGAGGAATGATCTATCTATGAATTACTTAGAGTGTTTTCTGCTGTTGTAAAGTGTTTTAAGGGGTGGTGGGAATGTGTGCCTTGTAAATGGGAGCAGTTTGTCTTTCTAATTTAGAAGTACTTTTAAAATTTTTGACAGAAATATTCCAAGGTGTTTTTTTGGTCTCTATAAATCAGTGCTAATAGTTTGGCTTGATACCTCAAGTGTTAAATATTTAATAGGAATGATTTGCATGTTTGAAGTGTTAGTCAAACTACCTGTTTTCCATCATATTGTCTGCAGTTATATACTTTATTATTTTAGCGCAGGAAAGCTTACCACTTGGAGATACTTGGTAATTTCACAAAGTTTTCCTGATCCATGGGTCTAGCAGGCTGAAATTAGGTGCGTAGTGTTAATCAAAAGCAAGTACTAGTATACCGGCTAGCCGTGATAACACCTGCTTGTCAGATAAGCATTCTTTTTATCCCTGAATTCATGATAAAGAGTGGCTGCTCTAAGATGCATGCCTGTTAGGAAAAAAATCAGTTCATTATGTCTCTCTGTAAAGTGGATAAGTTTGAAAATAATAAATCAACAAGCTAAGATTGGTGTTATTAACTCATAAAGTATTTCTGTTGTTAGGTCACTTTTTGTTAGGGACACAGTAATTCCAGCTACCAGGGGAGGCAAGGGAGATAAATTATTGCCAGGTCATTTGCTTTGCAAATTTATGAGAAGAGCTGGATAAACTGTCAGTTTGCCAGCTACAACTATGGCTTTGCTCTTCTGTTGATGATAGAAATTTTGGAAATACTAGAGGTTGGCAGTGAGTTTGCAAAGGTGTGTCCAAGTGTTTGCTCTGCTACTAGTTGCTACAGAGCAAGCAGGGTCCTGTATCCCAAAGTTGCATTAGTTTTAAGGTGGCAACATTACTGGCGTGGTGTTCAGTCACTGGAGTGCAGAGCAGGTTGGTTTGTGTGTGTTGGCAGGATGGAAGGGTGATAGTGACTAACAGAGGACAAAGTGTAGATAAGCTTGACTGACTTAATAAAATACTATTCTTTGTCTTTCAGTCTATCTCACCTTAAAATCCTGGTCTTGGCAGTGGTTTTATGGCTTTGTTTGCCTTAGGATGACTGAGTGCCTAAGTTTATCCTTGCATGGAAGAGCATGCAGGAGTGTAGTGATTTGTCCTTTTTACTTTATCCCGTTCGATGGCCTGCTCCTGCTGTCTGATTTCCATGAGTAGTTTCTTGGGGCTGTGACAAACAGACTGCTAGTCACATTAAACAGGGTAGAGTTATGCCCAGACTCAATTTTGATTTATATTTGCAAAACAAAAGCTTGCTGGGGTGGTCATGCAATCAACAAATACCGCTGTTTGCATATCTTGTCTGCTGATATAAATTGGTTGAGAGAAGATAGGGAGAAATATTAAGATTCTACCTTTATTTCAAAGTATGTGCTGCTTTTCTTTCACCATTCATGTGAAGAAAATAGTCCTGTGTGTAGAAGTGTAGTATTTTAAAGCATGTCTGTGAAACAAGGTGTGTCACCTGATTGCGGTTAGTTTTGATCCACTGCTATAATGCCTCCAAAAGAGGAGCTGTTGTTCTTGCATCATAATATGTCTCACTAATTGTATGAGTGCTAGGCAATGTAGAAATATTTTCTTCTTGCCCAGCAAATGCTGACGCTCTTTAACAGTTGCCTGACTTATTCTTCCTCTTAACACTATTTCAGTTGGATAAGGAAATGTATCTTTTGACGGCTCATAAGCACGCCTCAAAAATGGCATTGGAATTAGTGTGTTCTGAGTGGTTAAATTTCTGTTAATCAGTGGCACATTTTGGCAAACTAAATTTTTCCTATTAAAAAAAAAAAAAGGTGGGCAGTGTTTCTTTGCTAATAGTTTAGTCAATGTGAAAGTGTTGGTTTGGTCAACTGGACTGTTGTAACTTTAAAAGTGGGAGATGTTGCTTTTCTCTGTGGATCCGAGAGCAAAGCTGCTTAGTGCATCTCTTAGCTCAATAAGTTTTACAATGATATGGCGAAGTGGTAGAAGTAAAGCTGCTCGGTATTCTAGCACAGGAAGGACCAACTTCCATTGTCTTCTAGAAAGTTCACATTTCCAGCATTTGTTGTTTTCATTAAGGTCTGTTAGTGCAGAATAAGATTTTAGTGAATCATGACAGTTTGAAATATATTTAGTTATGGTAAAAGATGCCTTTTGCTATTCTTGCTTAATTATTTTACCTTTTCAGAAATTTTAACTGTAAAAAAACCCCAAACATTTTGTGCTCCATTTAAAGTCAATGAGAGTCTTAACTCTATTAATTTTAGTGAACTGAGTGGTGTGAGGGTAGGCAACCATAAGCAGATTCTTCCCACATGATTGAAGGTTTCCTTTCATACTGGCCAGTACAGGCAGACCATCAAGATTACTAAACCAGTTTTATGCTGTGTATTTTGTTATAATATTATATATATAACATAGCTACATTTGTGAGAGTTTAGATCAGTTTTAGCTCTGTTTTCTTTGCCCTTCCCCCCCCCTGAATTTGCCTGAGCCTAACCATCTAAGTATGATAGACACACAGGAATTTCTTTTCCGTCAATCTAAAAGATACAGGTTTGATACTGGATCTTTTAGGGCGGTTATTGCTCTTAGCTGTAGAATGGTCATGTGAAACGACTGATATCTAGTGAAGAACTTCATTTGTTTAACAGGAAACTCTTGAGACTTAATTTTGCTACTACTGAATATGAAGGTGAATGTCTTTGAGAGTGCACATATGATTTTAGGTGCTCTTTCTAATTCAGCCAGATGCAAATCAAAAGGGCATTTCACAGACTTAAAAGAAAGCGTAAAGAGTTTCAGTATAGGAAGCAATCACATTATATATATATGCATGAGTGATTTCAGTAAATAATAGATGACTTTGATTTTAGGATACTATATGTACAGAAAACCCGATGTCAAATAATTTCCCCTTGTTGATATGACTCAAAAAATAATCACATTCAAAGCCAATATTTAGGCTTTATTTAGGAGTAAACAGTGTGAAAAAACTGTGAAATAATAGGGCTACTTCATCCTCCACTGCCAAAAAATTTTCTAGTCTATTCGCACAGTTTTTTATGTGGTTTAATTTTGTGATTTATGTGTTCAATGTGTGTTTATTTTAATTTTCCTGCTTAAGAGAAATGCTACTTTTCTTTTCCCTGTCAGCATGTTTCTTCAGGGGCAAATACTGATTTATGTCAGAAACTGCCAGTCAATTCTGACTCTCTTAAGTTGTAAAAGTATTTCGCATTAGGTTAAATTTGTATAGGGCTTAGTTGCTGAAACTGTTTTTTTTAGTTTTATGAAACTCTAGTTACTTCTTAGTAAGGCTACAGTATTAATATTTGCTTTTTTATTATAGCTCTTTTAGATTTTAGATGGCAGGAAGTATAGTTTCAGGGCTGTCATACAAAAGATTTTTGTATAGCTGTAGAATAATACTTGCTTAAACTAGAGAAAAACTAGATTATTCTGTGTAAGATCAAATCTATCACTTTTTTTTTAGTAAAATGAGGGAGAAGATACATCAGTTTTAAAACTGGAGATAGTTGTTTTCATTTTCTTAAATAAATTTAACTGTGTTGTTCAGTAATTATTGTGACTATTTACATCTGTACAGATTTTATCCTTAGAAAAATAAATGTGTCAGAAATGTTTCAACCATTTACAATTACAGGTTAGGCAATACGAACTGCAGGCATAACGACGTCTGTTAAGATTTAGTAAATTCTACATGTTGGGCATACGTTTGTTACTATTTTTTGTGGTACTGTTTAAGTATGAAGGCTATTCTTGTGACAATGTTGTGTGGTATGATTAGGATTGGTTTTTTTGTGTGGTTTGGTTTTGGGGTTTTTGTAGGTTTTCATTCAGGTTTTGGGGAGAAATACTGAAGAGGATTAATCTGTCCTTTGTTCTGGTAGAATCTGTAAAAAAGACAATTTGATACATTCACACGGTAACCTGAATGTAAAGCTTGTTGATGATGCTTGCAATAGCTAGGGAAAACACAGTTACTTCCTAAATGTTTAGTCCAGAATGAAGTTTATAGGCTGCTGAAGTTTTGACTACATGAATTTTTGTGGCATTCTTGTGATGAATACCTGCAGTTTTAAACCAGGAGAATTTGGTTCATAGGTGACCATCTTCTCTCTTCCCTTCCTGGCAGTGATTGATAGAGATATGAAGACAAAGTAGGAGTCAAATTCTAACACTCTTATATGTTTGCATGAAAATTATGATTTCTCATAAGTGTCATAAAACACTTTGCTTGTAATTCAAGATGTTGTTTGCTTTTTGTGTTATCTTTGCATTTTTGATGTGTTTTTTAGTATATAAAGGTCTGGAAGAACAATCTGCTGTATAAAATATTTGTATGGTTGCTTAAATATCTGTGTGAGAATTGATTTTAAAATTAAATCTATTAATGTATGTCATCAGAGATCTTATCAGTATCTTTGGCTCAGCTCTCTCCCTTGCTTGCCAGGTATAGGCTGTATCACACTGTTAATCCTGTGCCAAACTCCTGCACTGACACCGGCTGTCTAGAGGAGCACAGGTTTGTCTCTTTGTGCTCCCAGGGTGAGCCCAGAGGGTCTGTATGAGTTTGATTTTAAAATTTGCGCATGCTATGGTAACAGAGGTCTTGATAGCTATAATGTCATTT
Source organism: Hirundo rustica (assembly GCF_015227805.2). NCBI lineage: Eukaryota > Metazoa > Chordata > Aves > Passeriformes > Hirundinidae > Hirundo > Hirundo rustica. The sequence goes on along the minus strand of NC_053488.1, from coordinate 35,064,574 downwards.
AAAAGATAGATAAAATGTAACTTTTTTTAAATGCATTTCAGACATATTCTGAGCAGCTGATGCATACAAATTGTGATTGTATGACTGAAGTTGATTGTCCATAATTCTATGTAAAAAAAAAAAAAAAACAAAACAACTGTGCATGGTAGGATATATGTATTTTTCATAGGGTATCTTGGTCATAAAGGTAAATACTGGCATAGATGTTTCAATTTTCAGATGATTATGATTACAGTGAACTATTACACATAATATACAAATAATGAAGCAAAACAAGAGGAGAACTGAAGGAGCAGTGTGAGGTGGATTGATTTTGCTGATGACTCCTATGATATATTGTGGTTTGCAATAAGTCTAAATTTACTATTTGCTACTGTTGTTCTAAAGCTTGTGCAGAAGAATTCCTTCTAATTCAGTGGGACACTTACTGTTTTGCTCTTTCTAGACAGAAGTAATGTGAACATAGCATATATCTTGAAATAGGGGTTGACAGACAAGGTGTAGGCTTGTAGGGGAAGTTGAGTATGTGTATAAGTATGTATACTTAGAGGGAGACAATATTTTACCTTTTGTATGCAAACTTTAAAGGGTAGGTTATCCAGGAAGGAAAAATGTGGAGATTCAGTGGAAACAGAACTACTTGACACTGTGGCTCGTGGCCAGCAATCATGTTGATTTCCATCATCTGTGTGGAAAAATGTCAAGTCCAAAAATGTTTGCTGTTACTTGAAGCAGCCTATCTTGTAAAGAATATTTCTTGTGGAATTTTGATTGATTAGTATTAAATGGGTAAGTGGAGATTTAATTCTTCTTGTTATCCTGTACCAGGCTCTATAAAAACAAAAAATATGCACATTTCATTTGACATGATGTAAATTCCAAGTGAGTGTTTTATTGAAGAACTTAGTAAAAATAATTTACACAATGGGAGTTTGTGTCATCACAGCACTGGCACCATGTTTTACTGAAAAGAAGGAAAGGGTAAATTAAACTTGAAATCTTGTGTGCTCTCTGAACATGGAGATGTACAGATCTGGTGTAATCTTCCAGGGCAGGGATTTTTAGATAGAATGATGCCAGATGATTTTTATTTTTGTGGCTTTGGGTTGTTGTGGCTGTTTTTTTTTTTTTTTTTTTAATACTTGTTGGGTGTTTTTTGTTTTTGTTTTGTTAGTTTTCTTCTTGCTCAGCACACTGGGTACTCTTGGTGTCTTAAAACGACTTAGTACGACTACAGGGAAAAGCAAAACTATGAAAGACTAAAGCATATTGAAATTGTACAGTCTCCAACCTGTTTCTTGTGAAAAGGTCCTAATGAATATTGCTTTGAAATAGTTCTAACAAAGTATTTCTTTAAATATCACTAAACATAAAAAGCTGAAAAGCTCTTACATTTAAAATAGTTGTGCACCATTGCAATATTTTTTTTGAGATGGTGTTGTTTTGTCTCTGTGGTGTAAGCTTTTGCTAAGGGAAAGAAATGGACATTAATAAGCAGAATACTAAGATTAGTTCTTTTCAGCCAGATCCAATGCCAGGCCCTTTGCACCCAATATCCAGTTGCCACCTTTCACTAGAAGAATGCTTCACCTCCACCTTAGTGGAGGTGCTGTGGAGAATGTGTCGTGTGCTCACTTACTCCAGCGGCGTCTAGCAGGGCTTGGGGTTTTTTTTTTTGCTGAGCCCAGGCACAGCAGGCACAGCAGGCACTGCATTCCACAGCCTGGCTCCTGTGCAGCACAGGCAGCATGCGAGGGAGTGGCCCAGTGGACAGGCTGACAGGGAGACAGAGGTAGATATCTGCTGCCAGTGGATAACTCTGCAGAGGATCCACTCTGGAGTTTTTAAGAAATAGGGAGGAAGGCTCTGAAATGGTTTTATTGTGTTTGAAGACTGAATGTGGAAAGTGTTTATGTAGATTGTTCCCAACGTTTAGTAGCTGACAAGAGGATGGAAGTGCAGTTGAACTAGTTTTGGGCAAGGTCAGTTAACTATACAACAAAATTCTCAACAGGTAGATTTCAGATATATTAAAAATAATGAATGACCTAGGCATTGGCATGAGGAACAGCAAGGTAGAAAGAGATAAGGATAAGAACCGTACTTAGAAAGCATATCTATTTTTTTTGAGAGTTAAAAAACCCCAAAAGCTGTGTTTTGTAAATATATTGCTTTGTTTAGTCTTAAATTTGGAGGTTGCCAAAGAAATCTTTGTTTGTTGTACAGAAATCACAAGATACTGTAAATTCCTCTGTAATACGTGAAGGTTCCTAATCTGTTTTGTTGTTGCCACTGTTAAGGTTATGTCTCCTAGAGCTGCAAAGGTCTGCTCCTGTCTGTGATAAAATTCCTGCAGTGAAGTCTAAATCTTTTTGGCACTCAAGTTATTTCCTTGCCTGGCTGTCAGTAATGTGTCTGAAGTGTTTTTTAAGTGTGTGGCTTCTGTGAGTATTGTAAATGGTTCCATTTGTACCTAGTAAATATTCTAAAACAAAAAGTTCCAACACAAATTTGCTGAGGTGTGGTGGGGTTTTTTTGTGGTTTGGTTTTTTTTTTGGTGTGTGTTTTTTTTTTGTTTTGTTTTGTTTTGTTTTGTTTTGTTTTTTCTTTCAGTTGTGCTGTGTTTTATCCTATTTCTGCAGAATATTGCAGTGATGTCTTTTCAGCAAAAAGTATTCTACCCATAATGTACAGTCTACTCATTATTCATTATAGTTAGGTTAACAGAAGTGACAATATAGCAATGCAGTTGCATTATCCTTGCTATTTGAAGAATAGAGATATTTCAGGGAGACATCTCAGGCTTTATTTATTTATTTTTTTTTTTAATATAAGACTCTTTTGGAAGTTGCCTCTTATGAAAAAGGCAACCAGAACATAAACTTATTCCCTATCTTGTGGTCTTAAACTCCTCTCTGTGCAAGTAGGGGGAGGTAATAACCCTCCAACCAGTCTCTGTAATCACCTAATATCCTTTCTTGTAAGGATACTGTCTTTTATTATTCTGTATAATTCTTCCCTAGATGATTCTTTTAATAAAAGGTATTACAGGTGGCTTAAAAATGCTGTAAGGTATTTGTGTGTAAATTACTGTGAAGCAACTCCATCCAAGCTCTTTAAGTGCCTTTGGCAGTTGTGTGCAAATACACCAAGACTAGCCTTTGAACCTAAATCAAACAAAGCAGGCATCATCACTAAAATACTTGCTTGCTTCTGCAGGCATTGCTGTCCCATCCTCCTGCTGCCCTTTTAGCGGATATTGCCTGGAAACAAATAGAAACAAATTTGTTCCTATGAAGCAGATCTACTTTAGGTTACTTCCTTGGATTTGTGATATAATAGAGGCAAAGTTAAACAATCGCAGTAGACCTTGCAGGTGTTGAAACAAAAGTTTAGTTGTATTAGATTACTGATCTTGGACTGTAGGGATATTTCCTTACATGTTTGCCTTAATGCCTGAACTGAAATTTACATTAGTTGAAATACTAATAAACAACTTGCAGATTGACATTTTAAGGAAACAGTGAAAAAGGAGCTATTGTATTTCAATATGGAATATTTGAATTGTGGCTTGGGTTTTTTGTTTGTTTTTTGTGGGTTTTTTTCTCAGTTTGTGTTTAGGAGTAGTTTAGATCTGGGAGATTGTCAATATGTGTATTCTAGACAATGAAAAATTCTACATTTTTGTTTAAGTTCCTGCCTTTATAGTCTGTCCTTAGATCTAGACAACAATATTTTCTTTATTAAAAACTAAATTAACCTCTTTTTTTTTAAAATCAGTTTAATAAGCATTTGATGTGTGATGTATTATTTTAAGATATAGAGCTTGCACACAATCTGTAAATGTGTTTACGTATATTTTATAGACTTTGTTTTAACTTTATCAATAAGTGATTTTAGAACCTAATGCAGTGATTAGATGAATTTGCTTGCCTTGAAACTTCAATCACTTGATCTAAACTCGGACATTTTCTGTAACATCCTTTTACTGAACAATTTTATTCTAAAATAAAACTGCCATTTGTATCTCTTCATGAAAAACACCAAAGGAAATTAATGGTAATTAAGACTGGCATGCAAGATAAGGCACTGAAGACAAAGCTTCTTCTTCCTGCTCTCCAGAGAGTGTTTTCTTTCATTCATTTTTATGCAGCTTGTTGTACTGTACATTGATATTACATAGCTGCTATCTAAACCACTTCTATAATTGTTTTCACAAGACCAGTGTTGGGGCCCCAATGATTTACCTGCAGATGAAGAATACACTAAGTGCCAAATGTCTCCAGCAGAGGCCGGGTATGGGGTTGAAAGAATTTATGCCATTTTCATTCCCAAAGTTAAGAAGAGTGGACTTCATAAAAACTAGGGGAAATTCTAAATTGTCATGAGAAGCATGTTTTTTCAACAGTGCTGTGAAAGAATGGGAGGTGGGCATTTATCAGAAAAGGCCAAATATTTCAGGTTGCTCTCTCTTTTTTGGTCTTCACTTTATTGACCAAACCATTTGTTAGAGATCACCAGGTTGGTACTTATTCTCAGAAGGATGGATTTAGTATAAAATTGTCACTGTCTGTTAGGTTTTGGTTTTGGGGGGGTTTGGTGGTTTTGGATGCTGCTAATTTTCTGCAGCATCTCTAGAACATGTGAATTAATTCTGTGAGGAGAAAAAATGTGACATGGGTGCATGTGCCTCATTTATACAAATTATGCATCTACTCATTTATACAGCTTTAGAATAGGGAGTCCATAATTCTGATTTAATATTGACTCTGTGTATTTACATTCATACTGTGTGCCTGTGCACAGTGGGAATTACTGGCAAAAATTTTTTAGCCTTCAACCAAAAAACAGCAGACACTTAAATAGCAGGGAGTTTAAAGATGTTTTGCATTTTTTGTGTGTCTACACCAACGTAAATTATGTTACTCAAATAGTATTTTCCTTGGCCAATATGAAAGTTTCTCACTTGTAAAGAAAAATAGTAATCAGTCTTCAATTCGTTCACTTGAATCTCTTTGAAATTCCATGTTAAGAGGCGAAAATGTTGCTGGAGTTATTTAAAGGTGTTTTAATGTTGTCCCGTAGCCTTTCTCAGAGATTTTTCATGGTTATCAGAAATCATGTTGGTACAGAAAGAACCAGCTTTCCTAGCTTAAATGATGGGGAGACCCTGCCATATTTATAATAACAATACAAATGTAAAATACACCTATATAAATTCTCAGGTTCCTGTCCTTGTTGAATCACTTGTGTATTTGTAAATAGTTACTGGCAATATCAGTGCCTTAAAGGGAAGGATCATATCTTTGCTTCCTATGCAGACTTAGACAGTTTCTGTATTTCCCTTTACACATTATGATTATTTGTCACCTGTTTCTTTGCTTCCACATGAGAAGGGGTGAGAGCTGAATGCTTAAGCAGGAAAATGTGCTTCCCAGCTTGCAGAAAGTGCTGGGGAATCACGTGTCATGTGCCTTATGCCCTCTTTCTCAAGGTGTCTGTATCTTTGCCTTCTGTGAAGTAGTGTTGAATTAAAGCATTGCTTTATCTTGTCTATGTTTGCTCTAAGTTGCTTTCAAACATAATCATCCCAGTGCTAAGGTTTTGGTGTGTTCATGTTTGAGCATGTGGGAATTGATATGCCTTACTTTCCTTCTGAACCTTCTGGAAATTAGATTTTTAGCGCTGCCCTAAGATGGCTTTGAAGCCCTACAGGCAAGCTGGAATATCAAAGGGCTCCAGGAATTCAGCCATAATTGTTTTATGGCTTGCCAGAAATCAGCCCTATTTGTATAGGTAGCATAGAAAATAGCTGTGATTTGACAATTTGGTGCAATTTATATCCACCATAAAAATAATAAAAAAAAAGTTAAAGGGGTATTTTGGAAGCAGGAACTAAGCTGTAAATGCTAATTGCTTCTCCATTTTCTCAAAGGAACAAAAAGAAAACGGGGTTTAGGAAGCTTTCTATTGAAGAAGAGTTGAAAAGGACTTTGTCTGCTTTGAGCATATTTAATACCTGCACTGTGAAATTGCACTTTTTTTTTTTTTCATTTAGTACATTTAGATCATGCCATCCAAAATGTACATGTTAATATGAACTTAATTACTAGTAAGTCAGAAGGAGAATTCATGCAAACTTATGCAGCAGTATGAGAAGCGACCTCACTTCTGGAACATTGGGATTAGTTATTTTTCTTTTGTAAGTGTAAGCTTGATGCCCTCGCTGTCTTCTGGAAGTCTTACTCCAGATTACTTTCCATTTGTGGCTGAAAAGGTAAGTGTGCCAACCAGACACTGTAGTTTGATACCTTCTTGTTTGCTTGGGGAAACCCTCTTGAAGTATTGGTACTCTTATTTGGAAACCAGGGCTTAGGAAGCACTGGATACCCACTTGGCTGTATTGGATGCACTAAATATGTTAATATATATGTAAGGTTATCCCAGAGCCCAATGTAGGGGAGCGATGTAAGGAAGAAGTGTTCTCTGGGTCACCAGTCATTGGCTTGTGGTAAGAGCAAGTGCTGGAAGATAATTTCTTAGAAAAATGTAGCATTTACAGAGATGTGACTTGACATTAGGAGAACCTAATTTCCATGATTTGGAGACCTGTTGTTGTGTCTCTGTATGTCTGAAGAGATGTGGAACTGCAGGTCACTTGGTAAAGTAACAAAATCTGTTGGTAGCAGATGAAAATTCCAGTACTTAACAATTAAGGGGGCATCAAGGCAATAGTGTTGCAACACTGTTGAGCATTCAGTTGGCGACAGTCTATACTCTGTAAATACAGCAGACTATAAAAGGAGAAAAATGAACTAACTTAAAAATGAAAATTTGAGACCCAGAAAAATCAATCACTTGGTACAGCATGCTGAGCATAGTGGAGGCTAACAATTCAATACCAGTACTCATCCTTTTGCTGGTCTGTGTAGGCCTGCTGATATCCAAGCTGTTTCTAATAGATTAGGCACACCTGGTTTCTCTGTCTCTGATCTCTTTCTTGTTCAAGAAAGCTGCTGATTTCTTTTGGCATGTTAATATTGTTCAAGAAGCAATGAAACTTCAGTTTGCTTTTGGACTTAACTTGATACATGAGCAAGGTTTGGCACTTCTACTACTAGCCTGCCCTATAAAATCTTAGTATTTCTGTTAGCTCTTACGCCAAAACTCTTTGAAAGAGATTTTTATCTCAAGAATTAATGTCATTCATCTTGCTCCTAGTGGCACTCCTGTCACTAAAAAGGCTAATTTCTTTATTTTGCCTTTGTCTTGTCGTGTCTGGAGGTGACTGGACATTTTAATAAGCTGAGATATTTGTCCTAAAATTGCTCCTTTTAGATATCTTGATTTAAAGCTGTTTGTTCTGAATGGCTTTTAGCCTTTCTGGTTATAGTCTTAGCTAGTTTCCAGCATTGACAATCATCTGTTAAAGCTGGAAGAAATACTTTAAGAATTGTAGGTGTGCTTGTCATATAGATTGTGAGTCTTTTTCAGTAACTAAATCTTGCTTTTAAAGACATAGCTATTTCTTAGTTTATGTTATTTGAATGTTGACTCCTGATTTGACTTATCTTGCTACTAATTTGGTCTGACAAATATTGGCCCTCTTATAAACCAGTGCTGAAAGTTCAGTTCTGCGGTTTCTCAGTGAGGTAACAATATCCTTGCTGGGATGGGATTGTTTAAAAGTAGCTGGTGAGGATTTGAATTCTGTAAACTTTGTATTGCATTGAATATGTATTCCATTTGCTTTTTTGAAAAGCTTTGCCAAAAATGGAAACCATACAGTTGATCCAAGAAGGAGGATAAATACCTGGTGAAAATACTTCTATGCAATGAGGTGTGAGAAATTGCACAACTTAATATTTAGCTTGAATTGAACTGCCATTCAAACCATGTTGTTAGAGGATTTATACCTTCAGGTAACTTAGGTGAAACTTGACAGTGCAGTTGATAGTGTAAGCATTGTGTAACTTAAGTTGTTTCTCATGTAATTTGCATTCTAAATTGTTAGAAAGTTGTTCAGTTGTGGAACAGGGTGGAGACTTTGGATCTATCCCAAGCAGCTTTCAAACTTCTGGCACACTTAACTCAACTGGCATGTGAAGGGGGACTCTCCAGCCATCTGCTGTAATGTCACGGTTGTAAAGATTTCACTTAAAACAAGTTTGTAGTATTATATAAATTCGAGATCTAACTTGGGTTGTTGTGAAACAGAATTAAATCAAAAGTTAATATACTTTTTTTGTGATTTGTGGGCATCTCTGACCTGTGAATTAGTCCACAGGAGAAGAGGAGGTGCATTTGCTGTTTTTCTTCTACTTTTTGCGCTTGTGTGGTCTCATTTGGTCGCGGTTTCCCCCTTGATTATCTTTGTGCAAAGGAAATATATGCAGTCTGTGATAGGCGAAGTGCCTTTGTGAGTTTTTCATTCTGTACTGTCCCCATTCTCAGCTTCTAAACTAATAATCTTGTGGCATTTATGATTATCTTGGTCTCTGTGCACTAGTTGAGGTACCCAGAGGAGTTTATTTTTCATTTGCTGATATGGGTATCCTGCACTTGTGCATGCATTGTAGTTCTTGGGTAAGAAACTGAAGTGCATCCATTCTGTCTGTGACTGCTGAGAGACTTTAAAAGGTGATGGGTCCTTACAAGAAATCTCGTTTATATCACTTCTTTGTACTTGTTGCTGCTATGTCATTATTTCCTGTGTAAAGTTTATAGCAAAAAACCCCACCCCTGAACATGATTCCTTTTAAACATCTATGAAATAAGATCTCTAGCTGCCGAAAGTGATTTGCAGCTTGTGAGCTCATCTACCAAGCTGAATTGCATTATGACTAACCTTACTGTGCCTTAGTTTAGGATGAAAATAAGATGTTCTGGAGTTGCTCAACATGCCACTTAGATACTTTGTTCTCATCTTCCTCTTTCTCAAGGATTGCTGTCCTGGTTTTTAGACAACTGATTTTATTCTCAGAGCTCTTGTGAATACAATTGGATTCATGCATACAGCAAACAACTTAGTAGATTGCATGTGTGACTTGACAGGTGTAGGTGCAGCCTGCTGTCAAAATGGATGGCTCATGACGTGGAAGCTTGTCACATAAGCTGATTGACTGTGTTAAAACAAAAGACATCCTTCAATTCCTTGAATGCACAAGTATTGCTTTGTTGTTGCTGCTGATGTGTTGTGGTCTTGGCTCTGACACTTTTGTACAAGAAGCTTTAACTTACTGTAGAACTGTACTTTTAGTGAATTTCACTTGCTTCTAAGATCTGCAGACTTTGCAGCATGTTTGGGAGTTACAGGAGACTGCAGTGTTAATTTTTAAAATCCAAAGGAAATTGCAAAGCTTAGGCAAAAGTTTCCACGCTAGCTGACAGATGGTTATCTGCCAACTAGAAACCATTCAGATATGTAATAAGAGGAGGGTTAACAGAAAGCTTTTCACTTAAAAAGAAAATAATGTAATATTTAAAAAGCCTTTTTCTTCAGTTTTTCCAGTGAAAAATTTTTCTTGTACATTTTGTTTTTCTTGAAGTGGCCTGTGATACTCTCTTTACTCAGTGGATAAAGAAGGCCAGAAAAGAGAGCTGTCTTAGTAGTTTTAGAATTTGTACATTTCTGAAGAGCAGTGAATTCCCTCTTCATTTGAACGCTTGCAAGATTACCGGTATGAAAGTCATGTCGTACTCCAGGAAACTTCACTGCCCAAGTAAGCAAAGGATTTAAAACCTTCTAGTGTGGTCAAAGCTGGTCTTGCACCTTCAGGTATTTGTGGTATCTATGCAACTTGCATTTATGCTTTTTATGTTATGTGTACATCCTTGAATTTCTTACTCTTGTTTATGTTGGCTTGTTTTCATGTGAGAGCATTTAAATTGTCTAATTGGTTTCTCAACTGGTAATCTTAAATCCCCAAATAAATTAATGAGACTACTTCTTGGGTTTGATATTTGCAGAGGAAAAGGGGAATTACCTCATAATGTCTTTTCTTCTACAGTATTTGACCAAAATGAGCCAGCATTTTTCTTTTGTCTCCAGATCTGATGCCAGAGGTGAAGGTTATTTCAGTGACACTTAAGGTTATGCCGCTTAGTTCAATGTGCTCTTTTAAGGGTCTCCACTTGGCGCACTGGCACAGTGATAGCAATGTTCATCAGCTGAATGGTATTCTAGTGAAGGAAAGTAAGCTGCAGTCTTACTGATGTGGGAGCTGATCTCTGCCTGCCCAATGCTCAAAATTCTCTCTACTGCAGGCTCATAACTCAGTTGGCTTTTATAGCATTTTGGTTGAAGGCGGACATGTAACTAAAATGTGACAGCAATATTGATTTGGTATGTCTTTGATAGATTTAACTGGATGCAAAGTGTTACATTTCTCTAAGGATGAGCAGAAGAGGTCACCACTGACTCAGGCTACCTATGATTTTGACAGCTGTATCCCAAAACCACAACTTTCACACTCTACAGAGGAACTGATCCATACTGAAGCTGAACCACCTGTTTGTTTTCCCAAAGAAATTTGTCATTTGTCAGCAGTCCTGTCATCATAAAAACAGTGCAAACTTTTATTTCTCATAGTGAGTATTTTTATTTATAACTTCAACACTTCCTGATTCATACCATCAGCCTGAGTTTGGTAGAAATTTGAAGTTGAGGGGTTCTCTGTGGATATGAATTCTTTCTTCTGCAGCTGAAGAGTATCTTCCCAGACCAAGAAAATCAAATAAATTTTTGATTCTGAATGGGCAGGGCTTAAAGGTGCAGCACTTCCAGTGGTACTTCTGGCACTTGGTGCACATCGGACTTCTAAAGGACGGTTCCATGGCATCTAGCCAAGGAACAGCACTGTTAGGATCATGGAGTGTTTTTTGCATTCGTGACAATGGTAGAACACAGTTGAGCTATAAACACTCCAAACACTGTTTCTTAATACAACCCTAAAGACTCATGCCAATTCCTTGGCAAAAATGAAATACTCTTGCCAAATTGTAGAGCAGCAACTGGTTAGTACATCTGTCTGGAGTCCTTTCCCATGTTTCTGCTAGCTTCAGCATGCATGATTTTATGCTCTTGTAAAATCATTTAAAAAAAAAAAGTTTTGGCCTTCGTTAGTTTTTGTGATCTTTTAGAATACAGATTTTGTTGCCTCATTAATAACAAAATAAAATCCTTGACTTGTATTGCTGAGAATAGGCACAAGCCCAGGACTGTTTTCTGTCCAATAAGGACAACTCTTGTCTTCACTGACTATCTGGAGAGGTAGAATAGTCTTCTGCCTTCTCATTTTGCTTGCTCCCAAGGCCAGCAGTGTTCAAAAGACAGGCAGTGACATCAGGACAGATTTTAGCAATGAAGATTTCTGGTGTCATCAAGATAGGTTAATAAATATGTTTCATTTAAGCAAGGTGAAGGAAGAAGAAGCTTTTAAGTCACATGTCCAAAAATTTGTCTCTAATGGTCAATTTGTTTCTTCCATCTATAGTCATATTGAATGAGGCCAGATGCAAAAAATTTTCTGCCATTTTTTTCAAAAGGCCTATTTCAAGTGGTTTTACTAAGCGACTAATTGAAGGCAATGGTGTTGTTCTGCATCCTGTGCCTCTCAGGTTGCAGCAAAGTAATTTGAAGTTTCAAGCTTTTGTCATACAAGCCCTTAAAATCTACCTGTTCATAAGGCATTTTATTAAAAATCTTAAAACTACTTCTGACCTTCTCTAATGGAATTGTAATTACTCATTTTCTGCATAGCATGTAGTTGGATTTTTCAGAAGTTAAATACACGGAGTATCAGGGCAACTGAACCAAGCTTTTGAGTGGTTCAACTTGAGAAGTCATAGCCTTGAAATCAATGAGAGTGCAAACAAACAAAAAGATAAAGATGGTCTTGTTCACCTAAAACATGGATAGTCCATAGTGGTTAGCTCAAGTCTGTCTTCCACTTTTCAAATTATAAATGCTTTTTGTAGGCATTTCCTGGCTTATAGAATTGCCTTAGGTAAGGTGAGAGAAGTGGTGGGTGTTTCTTATGAAAGCATATATAGCAAATGCTTGGGCTTTCTGTCCTCTTCATTCTGTGGAGGGAAGCTGTACTGTGGGCATTTGTCAGGAATCAAGTTTCAGGAGAAGTGCGTGAGACAAGTGGTGAGCCCAGACTCATCAGGAGCTTTGGAGTATTTTCTCTAGTTCAGTGTTAAGCAAAGCAGTCTTACGCACAAGTCATTAAACAATTAATTAATTATCTTCTGACTTACATGACTGCAGATGCAGTTCTGTATTAACATTCTTGTGAGATGCAGAAGCTGCAGTGGCTGTCCACAAATGTTGGTGAACTTGGTTCTTCTGTAGCATTGCAGCTTGGTGAAGAGAGGGAAATTCCTGCATGTTGTTAGAAATTTGAAACCTCAAAGAGAATGAGATTGTGCAGGACAAAGAATGAAAAACTAGAGTGGAGATTCCTTTGATTAGATCCAACTGGTTGTTACTTACTCCATGCTTTTACTGGTTGTAAAACACCTGATGTAACAATAAGATAAGTTGTTCCTAGAACCAAGGGGAGAAAAATATTCCACAAAAGAATTAGAAGGTGCAAATTCACTCTTCTTAATCAGATCTAAGTATCATGAGGATATGCTCCTGCAAAAAAAAATTTGGAAAAGATTTGGTTAGTCATTTAATAAATTGTCATTCAAGCAGATTTTTCTTTCATTTGATTTGTTCTAGTTAGGTGTTATAATTCCATTTTTTTTAATTGTTTTGGGTTTTTTGGGTGTCTTTTTTCCTTTTTTTTTCTCACTCTGAAAAGCTTTGTGATTGTTACGCTATTTTGGGGGGTTTTATATGCTTAATAAAAAGTCAAAACTGTTAACATCTTTGTATGATGTCAGTGACAACACTGTCTCTAAATGAAACTGGCAAGCAAGTTGTTCATGCTGTGTGTGTAGCTAATCCTGCCTTTGGATACTCAAGGTTTTAGAAAAGGAGGGTCTGAATTGCCTTTACTATGATTATGAGCAGTTGTGGACCACAGTTTGAGTTCAATGGGAACTGTGCTTTAACACCTGGATGTTGTTTTGAAAATACAGCAGCCCCCTCCTCGCCAGTGGCACCCTCAGAGATCTTAAAAGTCAAATACATGGGCTGGTATTTTTTTATATGCTTTGAAAAACTTGTCAAAGTGGGGTTTTTTTGGTTGGTTGTTTTTTTTTAGACTATTCATTTGGTGAAACCTTTTGTGTCCTTATTAACATCTTTTTTTTGAAACATGAGGCTTCTTTTTAAAAAAACATCAAAAATTCCAACACCTCTGGCCTGAAAAGACAAATTCTTAAACACAGTGGTAAAACACTCTGAAGTGTGTGCATGAAGCTGCATACTTGCCTAAGTGTTTGCAGGCCTAAAGCCTTTTTTTTTTTTTTAATAGCACTTCTTTTCCTCACAATTTGTGAATTGACTGTACTGTCTGATTTCTGTAAAATATGTAAAATTGTGCTGACTGTAACATGAAGCAGTTTGTTCTTAATGTCCTACTTAGAATAGTTTAACTTTTTTTTTTCTGAACCCTTTTCCCGTACCCAAACCCCTTCCTTTAACATCTTTCTGAAATCAGGTTTTTGGGGGAAGTTCTTTCTTCCCTTTCCCCATCTGCCAATATTCCCATGTTAGCAGGAGAAAAGTAATGGATTATTGCTAACATTTTGTGGAGAGAAATTGTACTTAAGAGGTGACTCATTTTGTACTTAACAGGCAAGTTTGAATTTCCTGACTTCTTCAAAGTTGCTTGGGGAGGACCATGATGTAAATAAATTTTTTATTGGTGAAATATTTAGAGTTTATGTTGTTCTAGTTCATGGTATGGTTAATTTATTCCAGAAGGCTTTCCTCAAAGCAGCTAGACAGGTAGTTTCTATCAAATGCTTATGATATGAATTTAAGCTTTCCTTTATAATACTGTAACAGAGAAATATCCAGGTGCATTCTGTTATGGGTACATTTTTATAGACCTTAGGAAATAACTGACTTCTTGTGAGGTTGCTCTGTTTGGAAAGCTGAAATAGGTGTGTGTTAAACTTCAGTTCATGATGTTGAGTCTTGATGTTGGAAGGTTGTTTGAATTAGATTAGTGTCCTTAAACATAGTAGTTGACATACTGATGGATGTATTGTAACTTAACATCCAGCACTAAATGCATTTTAAATGTAACTGTAGAAAATGTAATGAAGCTGAGAGAATGCTACACGTGGTTAACATAGAAATACTTCGGAATAGTTTCTTATTTTGGTGGTAAGTTCAGTACTGAGTTACCTTATGTAACAAGCACATGTAAGGAAGAGGAAACCAGGCTTTTTTCCGGAGTACCCGCTGATGGGACAAGAGTCAATGGGCAGATGTTGAAATATAGGAAATTCCACCTGAACTGACCAAACCTTGTTTTTTCTTTCAAAACTGTGCAGAAGGTCAAATGATGGATGATGTTACTTAGTCTCCATCCTCTGTTAGTTAGAGTTTCCATCCTCTCCAGCTTCAACTGCCTGGGTCCTTGAGAAACTTTTCCTGCTTGGAAATAGTAAGAGGAAGGGATACTGAAGCTGGCTAGAATTCAGAACAAAAAGGGTAATTTCATGTGTGTCCTCCAACCTCAACTGCTCTGTGATGTAGCAGATGATGTTTTCAGAGAATTATTAGCAAAGAAGTTATGCATGCAGCCCAAAACTGTCTTCTAATTTGCGTTCTGTCAGAAACTGTAGTGTGAAACTGACAGGTGCAGTATGCTGTGGATGTCACAAGCATGCTCGTTTTCAGAAAGTGATGAGGGAAGTTTATACTGGGAAAGGTGGCCAATGAGTTTGAATGTAGCAGTTACTGCTTATCACAGAATGGTTTTGGCTGGAAGGGACAAAAATCATGTCGTTTCAAACACCCTGCCATGAGCAGGAACGCCTTCCCCTGGACCAGCTTGCTCAAAGTCTCATTCAGCCTTGTCTTGAAACACTGCCAGGGATGGGACATTCAGAACTCTGGGCAAATGCTGACTTTTTTTTTGTTTGAATTTGTTTGTAATTTTCAGTGGTGCATGATTTCAAACAGAAAATATATGTGTGGGAAGCCTGACTGTATTCTTCCTTGTTATTATTGTTTTCTCTCAACATTCATTTTTGGCTATGATCGAAGAAGTAATGAGCCAAGAGGCCATTTGGTTTCATCAGGTTTTGTATATGGTACTCCATTGCATGAACAGAGAGCACTAGAGAGATGTGATTTAGTCCTTTGTGATTTTGAAGATTTGCTTAGAATGTTTTGACTCACAGTGTTATGGCTCTTAATCTTAATTGTTGGCATTTTCTGCTGCAACTAACAAAACAGACTCTGCCACTTTGCATAGGAAAATTTGGGGTCTGCAAGCGGAACAGATGATAAATCTGTTACTAGAGAACAAAAGGCTTTTTGGAAAGTTTTTTAAAGAAAAAGGTGAGAAAATTTAAATACAAACATGGACGAAGTTAAAGTAGCTGAGATTTCACATCCCTTAAGAGGAATTAAGGGACATTGATGTCTCAGGAAATGCTTGGGAAGTAGATTAAAATATGACAGCATCTTGATGATACTTGAGAGAAATGTCTATTTTTCTCTCTTCCTCTTTATCTGTCCTTGTAAGTCAGTTGAATTTATCCCTGGATTGTTTCTTTGCTGTACTTGATGCTGAAATTCACTTTCTAAGGAATGAAACTATTTCCTGTCTGGAAAGGAGTTTTCCAGCTATTACAAATCCAAACCCTTCTCATCCTCTCTTCTTTTATTAGTAATTCTATTTCATGATTTTTTCTTCCTGTCATGTTTAACTGTTATGGTTAACTATATATGAGAAGCTACCCTTGAGATTTGCAGAGAGTTGAAAGAATGATCCTTGAAAAAGGCAAATGATTTTCAGTCTCTTTACATTAAAGAGAGATCTAAGGATTGGAAGGAAAAACATAGTATTGTATAGGATTACAATTCTGTGCTTGTAAGGCACAATTTCTTATACTGGAAGTGAAGATAAATCTGCCCCTAGTTTTTTGATTTTGTTTTTCCTGTGTTAGGTAACACCAGAATACCTTCAATAAGTTGAGAGTTGTCTGTTTGAGAGTCCTTTGTGTCTTGTTGGTGCTCACCTGACACAGTTTGTTGTTAAAAAGAGCTTTTGGCTGAATTTAGAGAGAAAAGGGAGGAGGAGAGAGCAAGTGAATTTTAAAGGAGTGCTTCAATGCCCTGCATGTAAATACAGAAAATTTAAATAGGTGTTTTTCTTGTCAGAAGGCTAAATCATGCCTTAGCCTCTTGCTTGGAGAAAGGGAGAAGTAATTTTTTAATATTTATATCTTTCAGGAATGAATTTATGCAGGACAGGCTAAGAAAAAAACAGTGTAAAATTTGGATAATATAGCATTGGAACATACGAAGTACGAGAAAAAAATAGTTGAATGATTTTATATGCAGAAGAAATTTAATGTCAATTTGCAGAGTTTGTCAGTAAAATCATGTGTAGCAACCTCTGAAGAGGAGCATACTCTGAAAAACCTTTGGCTGTATTGGATAATTGTTTTTTTTTTTTCCTAGATAGTTGGGAGCTACAGCAGTTTTGGTTGCAAGTCTTCCAGGTGTTTTTTAATGGTAGTGGTCTACAGCAAAACGCAGTGCTGATGTTGGCATCTTTCAGACAGGTAGGATTTTTAGGTTTGGTGTTAGATTGTTTAAACTTAGCTTTTTGTGAAAGATTTACAAATTCATCAGGTTTTTTTCATCAGTTCATCGATAATTAGCCTGATTGTTTTCAGTGTTTATTAAGTCTCCTTTCTTCCTTTTGAAATGACTGTGATTCACAGCTGTGTCTGTATAATGTAAAAAAAGAAAAGTCTAGTCAATACATTTGCTTAAAACATAAAGGCATGTGTTGAAACTTGGCTTTGTTTCAGGCAGACGTACTTACTAAGGGGCCGGTATTTTTGCTGGATATTCCTTTTAGCTGCTTCTGAAATACGAGATGTTCCTTGGCTTCCCATGTTAACATTACCGCAGGATACTTTAACTAAAAGTTAACACAAGAGGAAGAGAATGTGCAAAAAGACTCTTTTCCTCACCCAGATATATTGTGGTAGGGATGGTTTGAGAAGGTATGAAGATAGGCTTCCTAAAGGCATGCTGTGAATTGATAGCATAAGTATATAAGAATTTGTAGAGACTTAAAGATGTCCAATTTTTCCAATTGTAGCCATCCACAACTTGGATATTGCCACAAGAAAAAGTGGGAATGTGTTACATCGATGTGTTCAAACTTCTTAATCAAAAATGCAACGGCTCTTTCCAACCTCTGTTTCCAGCCTTAGCCTATGTGTTAGGAAAAATGTTGAAACCTTTCCTGGTAGTCAGGGAGTGGTTATGGATTAGACTTGTCTTCAGGCAATGCTGGTAGCCCAGACTGACAAATGTGGTTGACATTGGCCTCTGAGTTATGTCTTGATTTGGTAGTTGAGGTGAGAAGATTGAGTAAAATTTGCATGCAGACAGGAGATAACATATGAGGATCCTGCCAAGCAGCATTATCTTCTCTCTTTGTGACTGGTTTTGTGTTCCACAGAGTTAGGTTTGGGTCTGCTGTGAGTATGTGTAGTAGTGTAGCTAGTATTTTTCAGAACTGTCTTAATGTTCAGGATACATGTACATGCACACACTTGAGCATTATAGGTGTAGAGGGAAAATAAGGCAGTAATCCATTTTGCTCTTAGTGATAAGTAGTAGCAGAAACATAACTCAAGAGTTGAAAGTTCTCATGTTCTTCCCTTTTCTGGTTTGGTTTATATCCTGGAATTTATTTAATTGTAAAACAAACGTAGTCTTTTTACATTTGATGGAGAAAATATATTTAAGGCATTTAGAGAAATTATAGGGTTTGTGAGTACCAGATGTTTGTGTTAACTTTTGGATACTATTGCTGGTTTTAATCCAACTGGGAGGAATTTGGAATGCAGAAAGTTTTGTCTGGAAGGCTAGAAGAGTAAACCATCACAAGCTGCGGACAGATTGTCTACAGTGAGGTACAGTATCTTCTGGGAAGTGCATGTACTAGTTGGTACTGATGTTACAGATGCCATCTTCAGTATCTAATGACAAATAAGTACAAAAAAATCTGTAATCCTGGGTGGTAGCAATTCCTTACCTTTGTAGATTGTAGGTGTAAACAAGGCCCTGTATGGAGGGGAGGTAAAACCACCAGCAGGCTTTCTCCCCTGGCAGAAGCTTGGAGGCAGCAGGAAGTGTTCAAGACGGGGAAATACAGGTTTAGGGAATCAATCCAGAGGAAACCTGAGTTCAAATGTTGACAGAACTGCTGTATGCAATCATGCTTTGTCATCTGTATAGATCCTTGTTTGAGCTTTGAGAAGTGTTGAAAATGTAGTAGGAGTGTTTTAATGTTGCTTTTCTAGACTGTGTTAATGAAGTAGTAAAACACTATGGAATTTTCTTAAAGAGATGTAAGAAAGACTTTTGAACAGGACCTGTTGTGATAGAACAAGGAGTAATGGTTTTGAGCTGTAAGAGGGTAGATTTAGATTAGGTATGAGGACTTCATTGTAAAGAGAGTGGCCAGACAGGTTGCTCAGAGAGCAGGTGGATGCCCCATCCCTGGGAAAATTCAAGGTCTGATTGGACAGTGCTCTGAGCAACCTGCTGTAGATGAAGATGTCCCTGCTCATTGCAGGTGACCTTTTAAAGATCTCTTCCAGCCTTAGCTAGTCTATGATCTTCTTGTCTATCTAAATACTTTGGTTTGCAGCATTTTTATCTGGCGATCTAAAACACTTCAAGTTTTGGATGAAAAAGAGGTGTTGAATAACCTTAGAGGATAAAGGAAGAGAGTTTATACTCTCTCCAGGTTGAATGTGAAAGTCAGTGACTGCCACAGTTACAAATAATCTTTACACAGATAAATTTAAAAGTGAAACCCTCAAGTGCTTTTCATGGTTTTTTTGTGGCAGTAAGTTACTGGTCTCAGTATAGACAGTGGGTATAGAGCAGGCTCTCTCCCCCTCACGGAAAAAAGCCACTAGAAGTGTTCTCCCCAAACTAGCAACAGCCTAGAGGGAGGGCTGGAAATGAAAACTTAACTGGGTTCCTCTTACTGTTTTAAACAAAAGTATGGGCTTGTTTCATACGCACTGAGTGCCAGTTCTGTCACTTATGTCTTAGCATAGTTGTATCATTGATACATTGCTTTCCAACACTAGAGAGGAGTTTTCACTTTCAGTTTTGAATTGATTTTCTCTAATATTTTCTGTGTGGGCTCTATGGCTATTAATACAGATGAAAAATCAGTGATAGGAACTTCCTGACTGATTTCATCCAACAGCTTTGCCTGTCATGTAATAATCACATTTTGTAGTACTGTAAATTTATTTTAGGCTTGACCTGTCCATGAATGCATACATGCCGGAATCCATAGGCACTAGCACTAAATCTAATGCATAAATAAGCTCTGCCAAGCATTACCACTGTATGTCCTTATAAATACGGAAGTTTGTTAGCTTATCAGACAAATATGTGGCATTTCAGAAAAATGTCCATGTCCACAAAATCATTCTCAATGCTATTTATGTCAACTGCTTCCATGAATCTTACAAAGCAGTCTCTGTTTCTGTTTGTTGTGTTCCCTTTCTCCCTCCTCTAAGGTGTTTGGAGTCAGCTGCATGTGGGCTGCTATGGGTTCAAGTTTACTCCATCTTCACAGCCTCTCACTCCTAGCAGGGGGGCCCATTCGCTTGTGCCGTGTGGTTAGCCAAATACCAGAATGGTGCTCCCCAGATTTATGTAGCATGCCTGCACAGCTCTTTTCTAAACCAAAACAAGGAGGGCTCCTCTGGTGCACTTAAAGCTTTACCAGGTTGCTCTCATCTAGCCTTATGTATTCAGTATGTTTAGCATAGGGAATCCAGCTCCTCTGCTGGCAGATGATTACTGCTGGCTTTTGCTGGCCCTTGGGAGGAAAGAAGGGGAGGGGAGGAATAGTGGGGTTTTGACGTATACCTTTCCTTTCTCATTCCTCATCTTCATGATTATGAATGTTTCAGATTGTGGTGTTCTGGAGAGAAGTTCTCAGTGAGGTTTGCTTGTAAGTTTTAGGAGCAAGGTGGATTTTTGACTCATTTTCCATCTGAGCACAGTATGGGGTTAAAGTCATTCATAGCTATTTCGGTTTTCAGCTAAAATTTGGTGGGTTTCAGCCATGATAGTGTTTGGCTCATTAATTTTAACTATAAAAATCAAAGTATTTCGCAGAAGATAGATATGTATCTTTCTTTACAGATATGGAGAGGTGGTAAATTGTCTTGAAGGGCTGGTGGCAGAACCAGGAAGATAGTCCGGCTCTGCTGGGCACTCAGTCCACAGTTCCCACCATGAGACCAGTCTGGATATAAGGTCTCTAGCTCATTTCCTGGAGAGTAATACTCCAGCAGCAGTAATATGTGGTTATGCTTTGAAATTGTTCCAGGGAAAGGGCTGAAAAGCATACACAAAAATTTTTAACCACAGGGGTTGCAAATCTTACATGTTTTCTGGAGAGAATTGCTCCCTTTATGTGTGAAACTAAACCCAGACACCTTTGTGGACTGTTGTAGTGGTTTCACATTCACTAAATTTTGGTCTTAGTACTCACTCTTTTTCTGCCGGAGAGAGAGACTAGGAGAAAAACAAAGCAGGCTCAACCTTAAAAACGAACAAATAGTTTTATTAACACACACTAAAAGAATAGAAAGTTGGAAAAAAACTAAAACAGAATTAAACTCCAAAAATACTCTTCCCTCCCCTCTCAAACTTTTCACTTTCTTACAAAACAACATAAAGAGACAAAACTTGTAATTTTCCGTAAGTTTCACTATCTGACAATAGCCTTTCATCGATTCCTTAGGGGAAGAGTCATTCTTAGAGTTATGGCTCCCACTGTCAACCTAGAACAGTTCTCTTGTGGGTTTTAAACTGTCACAAAAACAACCACCCAGAGAAACCTGCCTTTGTGACCCCTCCCAGGAGCAGGTTCCCAAGCTGCTTATGGGTCATGGGTCTTAGACTTTTGCATATTGGGGTGTCACCTTTTAAAGACGAATAACTCCAAAGCAAAGGATTCTTCACTTCAAGGTACAGAGATATCTTGTCACTTCTTCACTGGCACAGAGGGCTTCTCATCTCTACCTCTGTTCAAGCATCTTATAGGATTGATATCACTTAGTCTATCACAAACACCTTTGCTCCAATCCACACACAAATCTAAACAATCATCTCCCCAAATGCTTATCTTTCCCATGATTTAAAGGAATTATCTAAATATAGAGTTCATTTCCATGGCTCAAGTAAGAATAGAACAACCAACTCTTCAACCCTCTGTCCCAATATGCTTTTCACTCTTACTCTGCTGACTTCATGCTGTTTCTTCTTTATGTTCACTCTGTTCTTTCTTACTCTCTCAGAGAAGAGCTAAGCTCTGGAAGCTTTATGTTGCTAAGAAAGAGTTAAATCTGCCCAGAGTCTTTGTCTCTCCCTCTGTAGCTCATGGTGTTAGATGTTCAAGGCCACGCTGGTGAGGGAGGAAGAACTCACACAGAAACATCAGAGATCAGAGCACTCAGGCAGTCCGGAATCACAAAAACCCAGGCAGGATCATAAATGCCTCCTCAGCCCACCCCTTGGTATAAATCGGGGTGGTCTCAGCCCAAATGGTGCCCATAGCTCTTATCAGGGGCCTGGCAGAGATCTCTCCCTGCTCCAGGGAAGTTTAGAGAAAGGCCCAATTCGATGTTACCTGTCTCTCTCTGGCTAAAGGGAAAAAGGAAAAAAAGACCCACCTACAGGAAATCAAGGGGTTTTATATGGTACTTCCCAAAGCTGTAGCCAGTTTTCAGTGGTCAGAACAGATGCCAATATTCCAACTAACCCTCTGATGGGTCCCTGTCCTTTCTAAAGCAATTCCCAGGTCCTGAACTGGAGAATGATTCTACATTCTTCTATAACTAAAAAACTGTACTAACCCATGACAACTGTCCACAGATAATCCCTTATATTCCTTTTCTGTACTTTGCAGCTTGGCCCCTTTGCACAGTTAATGACTTGTATTTGAAAAAGCTCTGCCTACTGTGTATCACCAGTTCTCCTAAGCACTGTAGGGATTTTATGCATAAGTATGTTTGTGTGTGTATTTTCACATAGTATGGAACTGGCATGTGACCAATTTCTCTCCCATTGTCTCTCAGACATTTTCCTCCCACTGTTATTGTTCCCTCTCTGTTTTGATTCCTCTTCTTTCAATAGAAAATTATTTAACTTATCTTTTCGACAGCCCAGCAGACATTTAAGGTAAAATGTATTTCTCTTGGAACACCAGCAGGCTGAGTGGACTGCTTTGTTAGCTGAGGTCAGCATGTGGTGTGCTTGTGCAGTGAGACTGGCATGTTCTGCCTCACCTACCAAAGCCTAAAAGCATGCACACGGTCCTTTTTTGAGCTTTAGCAGATTTATGTGATAGCCTGGTCATGTTTCTAGTCCCTCAGGTGACATTCATTACTCTTCTCTTTTGTTCTTTGCACTTCCAGCAGTGCTCATCACAGTTGGACCTCAGCAAAATTTACACTGTTTTCTCAGGATATTGATACAGTGTCTCATTTTAGGTCCGTTTCAGTGACTACAATACTTTTCTTTGAGCTACCAGTACCATAAAAGCCTCTTCTACTGACTGACTCTTATGAGAATTTACATACAGTGCAATCTCTGCTTGATCTACC
Source organism: Hirundo rustica (assembly GCF_015227805.2). Lineage (NCBI taxonomy): Eukaryota > Metazoa > Chordata > Aves > Passeriformes > Hirundinidae > Hirundo > Hirundo rustica. The sequence goes on along the minus strand of NC_053488.1, from coordinate 35,041,759 downwards.
TTTTATTCAGACCCGCAGAGACAGGACTTACTAAGGTCAGTTAGTGATGTTAGTAAAGGTATGCTAATAGTCTGCTTTCTACGTGCAGTCAAGTCTTTAAAGAGCGATAGGGACTGGCTTTGTTTTCTGATGACCTTGGTGATGATCACTTGTCACTCGCTTGTCTCTGTCAGAGCCGCTGGCTCCTTTTCACCCAGACTAGCTCCAGTGACAAGACAGGAAAACTCCCCTGGGTCCTAGAAATCCGGGAGGCAGTGGAGGGCTTTTCCCGTTATCACGAGAGGGAGACCCCCCATTGGCAGTGGAGGAAAGGAGCCGGACTTGATCCGGGGGTGAATCCAAGGTCTTTAGTCCAGTCTTTGTCCCGTCCCGTTTGGACTTCTGCCCCAGCCCACAGCCCAAACCAAGTCATGCAGCTGGCCTTGTGTTCTGGGCTTATATCCAGGGGAGGGGCTAAAGGAGGGGACAAACCAACACCCAGTGAGGGATAAGGTGGGAGTGGAACAGGCTTGGAGGGACATTCAAGGAAACCAGTGGGAACATAAAGGGAGGAACCCCTCGGCTCCTGCCCTATCATTCGATGCCTTTACCCGAACTCTCCAGAAGCTGGGAGGAACAGCCGAATGACAGACAGGGCCCGTAGGAGGGGACTGGGAGGAGTGTGGGAGGATGGATAGGGAGAGGAATCCTCGGGATATAAAAATTTCCAGGAGAACAGGGGAGTACAGAACAAACCTTTATAACATAAAACCTAATATAGAAATGAAATGCAATATGAAAACAAATAACACCCAGCAACAATCACTGATCACCTGGTAACTTGTTTGGATCACTTTTCACACTGAACAAGGAGATGTAGGCAGGGAGATTTTTCAAGTGCTCTCTTACTTGTTCTGTGAAGGGTGACTGCTTACCAATCTTGACTACACCAGCTCCGGAGCTTTCCTTACCACTGGTCTTTCAATTCTCAACTGCTGCAGGAAGTTACTTCTCTAATGTTGATTTCTTTCCTGTTTTCATAGAAGTATAGCAGCTTGCTAATAACTTAGAAGCTGACTAAAACTCCTCTATAATAAATCTTAACTGTGCAGAAGGTGCTTGTGATGTGACTATTAAATGTTTAGGAGTTCATTGAAGACTTTCAATTGAATGAATCTCTTGATTCAGTGGGTACTAAGAATGGAATAAAACTGTAGGGCTTAGGTAACAGTTACTTATCATCAGACAATTTAATTTATATTTTAGAACCACTGAAATGCAAGTTCTAGAGATACATCCTTTCCATTATATATTCCTTCCCTAAACCCTCATTTGAAGCCTGCTCTATGTTTCTCAGAAGAGACGCTTGTTAACTTCCTATATGGTGAATCGCCTTTGCTGTTTCAGCAGTTATACACAGTTTGAGACTTCCCCTTGAAAAATTTAAAAGCCTAACCACTAGTGTTATTATCCTAGTTTATCCTATGCAACTTGTGCCTGAAGTGGAGAAAAAACTTTAGTATTAGTTAACAAACCTTGCATACAATGGGATAGAGGCAGACTATGCAGCTGGTGCTTCTTGGGAGCATCTAGTGATGTCTGGTGTAGAGAAATGAGGCACAGTATCTTTGTGGCGATCTTAGAAACTGAAAGAAGTGAGATAAACCTTTTTAGTGTACAGATGGTCAGCTGCTCACTGGCTGCACAATCCATGAGGTTTTGTCAGCTGTGATGTTAATGTACAGCGTCACAAAAGTGAAGTTAGTGATGGGAAGCTTTCTTTTCGTTAGGAAAGGTTGGGAGCTTGACTCAGGCAATCTGCATCGCTAAAAAGGTCCTTGTAGGAATTCTTCTGTAGTCATGCTCAAGAAGTCGAAGGGACACTCAGCCAAGTGCAGCCTAATAGTACCAAATAACGTTTATTCTCACACTTTCTCCTTTGTTTATTGAAATAATGTTTCATCTTAAATATTTGTAGCTAAGATATTTCTGGGAGCTGTAGCATCTTAAGATTGAATACCGTTTCAGACACTGGTGTAGACCTAAAGTTTGCGGTATACCAAGGAAGACTAAAAGTAGAATCACTTTCAGTTAATACACTGAAGGTGAAAAATCTTGATTCTCTCACTTAATTTCTTTTTGTGTGTGACACATATGCCAGTATTGTCTATCTTATTCGTAAGTAGTGCTAAAACTTAGTGTTTTCTGTAGGTTTTGCATCTTTATATTTGGAGTTTACAGTTTAGGTTTTTTTCTTGTGTGCCATCTCTGGCAGAAGTTTAGCTGATCAGAACCAGCAGCATTTTTCTATCAGATTTCAGGTTTCAGTGTATTGATGACAGGCTTTTCAAAGTAGGGATTTTGTTTGAGATGCTTCAATTTTAGTTTCCTCTGTGAGTGTTTCCCTTCAAAGTTCTTAGTTCACTGTGGGGATGATGGATGCAAAGTTGAACAAACACAACTGGCTTGAGCATTTCTGCATCTCTGTTTCAGCAGGGATCTTCAGGGAGATGGTGAGTGACAGAACTGGCAGGCTGGCTGTGCACCAGCCACGAGAAGCTCTCTGTTGTTACAGGGAACAGAGGCTTTCTGAGGTGAGCTGAAAACTGTACTGTACAGAAAAATGAGCAGGGAAGCTGGGCTGACTGCTGTTCCTACTGCCCCTCTAATGAGGGGCCTGTAAGGAATGTTACTCAGCAGCTGTGGTATCCCTGGTGCGGTGCCAGTTAAATAATGTGAATATGACATTTTGAGCAGTTAGTAGCTGGACTTAGGCAGAGAGCATGGGAGTTTTCTTACAAGGCAGCAGTTAGTTGTATCACCTGAGAGTGTGGAGTGGCTGAAGTACTCCCTGGTGTAAATGAGTTGGATACAGTGGCCTTCCATACAAACCTGGAGAATCTAGTGTTTATTAAATAATTTGACTGGGGAACTGAGTTCTAGTGACAGACGTTGCTGGGCCAGATAATTGTCTGGCAACTGAGCCTCACTTTGACCTGGAATTACTGTACCCCTCTTTGCTGTTATTTTGCAATTAGTAAGTGCTTTTTTCTATAATGTATTAACAGTGTCTTTGTTTCATTCCAAAATGACAGATCAAAATAAGAACTATTATACTTACCAAATTTCAGATTGCAGGGGTGTGTCTAAATTTCGTTGGTTTGCTATACTTCGTTTAGTACTTACTCATGTGTCCACAAAATCTAGTGGCTGTTAAATCACTATGATAGCGGGGAAAAAAAAAAAATCCAGTGGAAAGTTATTGAAGCACCATAATTTCAGAAAGCAAGTAGTACCGGTTTTCACTCCCCCTCAACACTTCTCATCCCTAAGTTTTGGGACTAAACATTTAAAATCATTGCAGTGCTTAATTCTCAAAACAAATATCTATAAGCATTAAATTGTTAGATTAATGAAGACTACTTGAAGTAATACTTATGTGACCTTAAACTGTTTACAAACCAATTGAAATTCCTAGTTAAACTCCCTCTTCTCTCTTTTGATTTGGACTTAAAATAATGGCATGCAAGTAAGACCTATTAACATTCTGAACAAAAACATAGGCATTTTTTTAGTTCACATTTCTGGATGATACTCTGCTAATAGTGGGTCTTTCTCATACTGGAATGTAATAGGAGTGTTGCAGACAGTGGAGTTAGTAGGCAGAAGTACTGTCAACAGTGTAATGAAATATTGCTCTCTCAATTAGGTTGTGGGGGGTTTTTTTGTTGTTGTTTAATTTATTGCCCCCACTGTACATGGTAAAGAGGGTGGAATTTGGTATTTGAGAGGTGTGTGGTGTATTCAAGGAGGAGTCTTCAGTGTCAAACCTCTGGGTTCCCTTCCAGCAGCAGTGTTTGTGGAGGAACACAGCGTCTCACTGCTGCCTGGCAGGATGCATTTCCTTTCCCACACCAGTCTGCTTTGCCCCTGGGTGTACAGGTGTAAAGGGGATCAAGTGGTAAGAGCATCTCTTCATCAGGCTTTTTAGCTCTTAAAGAAATTGATTCTCATTTTGGAGTCTGTTTGCAAGAAGGTGGGTTTTATACCTAAACTGCTGAGCTTTATGAGCTCTAGAGGTTTCTCAATTGATTTGAAAATGCTATAAGTGATTAATATTTTTCTCCCAGAAACAGAAAAATGGATAAGGAGTATAGAGCAGTGCAAGCATAAGTCAAATTGGTTAAACCCTAATAAAGTGAAATTAAATTAAAATCCTTAGAAAGCAAGGTGAATTCCAGAGAGAAAATGTTCTTGGAAGAAATGAATCCCAGCATTTCTTTGTTAGGTCATTCCAGGAAAGTAAGCAAGAGCTGAGAGTGTGAGTTGAAAATTCAATAGCACAACTGATAAAAAGAAGATAATTCTAAATTTCCCTTGGAGGTAAGGGACTTCACACAGCAGGTAGATATTACTGCTGTTTTTCTTTTCTGTGTATTTATGTAAGTTAGTACATACTGTTTACTAACTGGTTTTAACAACAACAGAATAGAGGCTTTTTCTCCTTGCCAGAGGTATTTCTTGTAACTTCTTGAATTCACATATTAAATGTAGCTTCTGTTTTTTTTCTCTTTATGTGGGCAACATGAATTTTGTGACAGGTACCACGAAAGTGCTATGGAAAGAAAAAATGGGGAAGGACCTTGAGTTACCAGAGAGTGAAGTCTTTATTAAATAGGAGAAGGAAGTAATAAAAACAGGACTAGATACAAGATTCATTGAGAAGCAGAGGTAATACAAAATCAAAGAAAGGAACTAGTACCCCTGTAAAGCATCCTGACAAGGTGGATTTTGGATTAGGAAGAGAGATAGTGCAAGGATCTTGTAAGTAGCTAAATCAAAGGCCAACTGGCTTGTTATGTGAAATCTGGTGCATGAAAAAGAGGGAGTAGTGAGGACATGGATTTCTGTAGTGATTTGTCTGAATGCTTTGTTTTTATCCTGTGAGTCAGAGGTCACATCAGAGTTGTCAGAGCATAATTAGCTGCCTATATATTGCAGAGTCTGGTTAGAGGCATGTTCTCATGCTTTGTGCCATTCAAAACACAATGCTAGCACTTTTTCTTGCTTAGTTTTTCTAAGTGGCTGTGAATAAGCTTTTTCAAATAGTCTTTTTGGAAGATAGCAAGTTAGACTGCAATAAAAAGGCCTACAAGGCTGGAAAAAAGGCCAGTAAAAGATTTGAAATAACAATTTGACGTGGTGAAAAGCCTTATTGTGGTTTTAAGAAAACTGAAAATCCTCTGCAAATGTACCAAAATTGATTTACAGACGGAGAATTATGTTTGTAGTGACCTTGGGTCTGAATATAGGCTTTGAAGATTTGACCAAAATGGTTTACAGATCAGAGAAATAAAGAGCATGTGTAGTAAGTATGCAGTTACACTTGATGTCTGAAATGAGAAACAAAACTTCAGCTCTTATTTTAAGATTCCCTGCACTTTTTTTTACTACAGAATTTGTGATTGTAATTTGTTTGCTGAAGTTGTTCAGTCACAAATATGCTTTTATGCATCTGAAAATATCTACTGGAATCAGAGAGCAGCAAGAAATAATCATGTTCTAACTCTCCTTTGGTGTCCTTACAGAGGTTTTTCTATTAGTTTGTTTTAAGCCAAAACAATTTATATTGTGCTACTCATCTTTTCATATTGAGCTGTAAATAAGAGAGACCAAATAAGAGTGTGTGAGTAGTAAGGAGGGGTATTTTTTATGGGTTTTGTTTACCAGTTCATGTAGATGTCAGTAATATTAAAACCTGAAAGAAACCAACACTGTGGAAGCACAAATGTTCTTAGACATTTCAGCATTCAGTATGCAATATGCATGCTCAACTAAAGAGGATATCAGGTTTCTTCAGGTTTCATCACTGTTCTCTATTTACCACATGACTGTGAATTTTGCTTTGTTTTTGTATTCCCTCTGCCTTCTATATATGCATATATCTTAAGTTTTGTGGTGTAGGTGGTAACAGACAATTTTTCCAGTTTTTCCTACTTTTCCATTTGGAGTTTTGAACAGTCACTACTGAGAATTGCGCTTTTTTCCAAACAGAGGTCTGTCTTGGTTGTGAATCCCTTTTTCATTTCAGTTCACTGGTGTTTGAAGGCTTTGGTAAGATCTCCCACTTCTCAGCAGAAGAGAGCTGGTGTTTCAAGATGCTAAGGGATCTTCTGCTTGCTTACCATTCCAAGAACTGTAGAAGCAGCTGGCCATGGATAATTAGTAGAAAATACCCTGTTATGAAAGGAGTAAGGAAGATCTGTATTCTGGTTTTGAAATCAAGGAGAGCAGAAACAGCCTAGTTAAGATGAAATATCAAATCTCTGAGAGTGTTGGTTGTGTTATGTGTTTCCCAGCTCAGTAGGGTAAACTGTTTCTTGTGTTTCTAAATTCAAGTTTCACATTGTCTTTTGACATAATCACATTGATTTGGAGACAACCATTGAAATTTGACTTTTAGTCAGAATTGAGGATCAGATGGAAGTGTATAATCACCTTTTTCTAGATGCTGTAGATTAAGCAGTGTTTGCATTAGGACAAGAAAAAGTTTCTATTTGTTTTATATTCAAGACTGAAGTGGACTGTAAAAGGCACAGTGTTCCTGGTTTACCCTTTTGTCTTGAACTAAGGGATGTTGCTATATTTTGTCAGAAAATCTGTCATTGGAAAATTTTGTTTACTGTGTGCAAGAGTTTAGGTAAGTAGTTACAATTGTAAAAGCAGATAAAAATAGCTGGTTCCAAAATAGGAGTTTCACCTTGTTCTTTAGTTAACTTCTGATTTCTGCTTAGAATGTAGAATTCTAATTTCTGTAGAATACATCTCAGGATGTTGTGGACTAGACTGTACTGTGAAGTCATTTCAAAAATCTTGTAAATGAGGAGAATTTGGGAATAAAGCATCATGCCAGAGAGATGTAGAAACAATAGAGCTTTATATGGATTCAAGTTGCTAAAGTATAGGGGAGACCAGTTAAATCATTGTCACCAATTACTGTGATGCCCTGAGCTCATAAAATCATACATTTTTTTAGCTGTGACTGACTGCCAGGTATCTGGCCTTGCCCTTGAGGGTGTGTAGTTCTCCTAGCAGTTAACCCACTGATTGCAGGGGGGTGGAAGGGGTGGGAGAAGTGGAATGTGTGCATCTGCTATCTTGTCCATAGTGTAAACAACCACCAGCAGACTGTGTTAAACTCTTGTAGTGCCATCATTTAATTCTGTTTTACAGTAACTGTGAGAAATTACTAATGCTGAGACTGCACAATTACATTTAGCAGCTTCTTGTGGTTGTAAATGAGCCAAAATAAGCATTAAGTCAACCATATGCATCTTTTTTTTGATATAAAATAGTTTATCCAACAAATAGTAAAATACTAACTAGCTGAAAAATAGAAATTGTCACAGATAGTGGCAGATTAACATGTCTTCCTCTCATTTGTGCACTGTCATTTGTATACCTGAGCAAATTGAAGAGCCATTATCATAGATATTTCTGTTTCTGATCTTTTTTGTGTTTGTATTAGAGAAACAAAGAAATTTGTTTGAACTGAGCTAGTTGTAGACCTTGCAGGGGATAACATCCTGTGTTGTTTCTTTTAATTTATTGTGTGGTTCTCTTGCCTGTCTGGAAAATGACATTGTCTTCTTTATTTACGGACCTTGTGGATAGAAATTGTTGTGTTGACAAATTAGTTTTGACTAAACATGAAAGTGCATAAATTGACTACTAGTGTTTTGTAGAAAAGTAAGATGTAATCTACATTCCACATGAAGGTAAATGAGTGAAAAAGTTCCAGGCTTGTGAAGGCTTTGTGATAAGCGATTTTTAAATTTTTCCGCCAGTTTCTGGTTTTGATAGTTCTAGTCAGTTAGAAGATAACTTGGAATAAAATCATAATTGAATTAGCTTGGACTTCATGTCACCAGAAACTAAATGTCAAAATTTCATCATTTCATGGAAGCTTTTTTTTTTAACATAAGCTCATTGAATTGGGACCCATACTTTCTTATGTTTTTGTGGAGTGCCTTGGACTTCACAGAGGCGTTATGGTCCCTTTTCCCAATCAGTTCTCTGATGACGTGATGTCCGTGTGTCTCTCCAGCCAGTCACTGCCTCATGCGGTAGGCAAGCACACACCAGCTATGCGTACCACCTGTTCTCTGGTTTCACTGCCTGGTTTGGACCTGGCTGTTAGCTGAACCTTTCCCAAAGGTCCTGTTGAGCAGGAGTGAACAGGATTTCTTGTCTCCCACATGAAACAATATCAAACTTTGTATCCACTTGCTTCTCCAGCAGTATGCTTTTCCTGGCCTTAAGATGTATGGCAGAGGGAACATACACTTCCACAGACACAAGAATGCAGACACCTTCCTTCTCTGTGCAGACGTTAGGGCATGCAGATATGATTGCCAAAAATGAGAAGACATTGAAAACCACATTAGTACATCGATTTTATTTTGAGGCTTGAAATGAGATAGTGAAAGTTTGAGGTATTTACGAAAATTAATGAGGGAAAGAAGAATCAGGGATGATTTAACAGGATCATGTTTTCACAAGTGAGCCAGCAGTGAATTCACAGTGATAATATTCATGGCACATGAAGTCTAGCCAATTTCCAACAGTAAAACTAAAGGACTGGAATAATGTAAGTGCATCTGTAGGATGGAAAGCAAGGACAAAACTTCTTCCTTCTTTGACCAAGCTGTACTGCAGGTTGGAGCTGAGGGGACATTGACCTTACTGTCTTTTACTGAAGCTTGTGTGATCCCTCTAGCAATGCTGATGTCTTAATTGAAAACCAGATGATTTCTCAAAACCTGTCGTAATTGCCTGAATGATGAATGCTGCAGTAGTCCTAGCTGATAGGATAGTGACTGGTCCTTTCCCAAAGGAGACAGTTTTCAGTTTGTGACTGTTTTTTGCTTGTAGTATCACAGTTCAGTAGTCCTATTTTAAGCACTTTGTAATATGGGCTATTACAGGCAATTATCCTGACCCACTTTCTGTCTTTCACATTGGCTACAAAACATGGATATTGATGGCCAAATGTAAAACTTGTCACTAGTCTGATCTGGATCATTCTCTCGTTCACATGCATTAACCCCCTTTAGGTAAAAGACACTGAAAATAACACTTCTGCAAATGGCACTGAATAACTACTTTGAAGAAAAAGAAAAGGCTTCTTGAATGTGACTTCATAAAATAAACTAATAGAAAATTATTAACTGATACTTCAGCTTTCATTTAGTCATATTAGTTTTCTTGTACATCCTGATTAAAGTCTGCTTCCTGATGTTTTTCCACTGATGTCTTTGCCACCTGCTGGTAAGAACCAGTGTAAAGTGAAGTCAGTATGACTTTATCCTGTGTGAATACAATTCACCTCAGCAAGAAGAACTATGAAAAATCTAGTTTTTCCCTTGAAAATCTTATCTCCCATTAATGGCAGCCAAGACGTACTGCAGCTTCTTTGGATTTAGTGAAGTTGAAACAATTGCAGTAATCTTTTGCTTCTCTAGTGAGCTGAATTCCAGTTTTTTAATTAAAGTTTTCATAGGAAAGGGTGTAACTGAGATACAGTCACCATTGCTTAGGATTCTGGTTTCCCCTTCAAGAGTTTTATCAAAAGCTGGAAAATTTCCTTACTTTTAGAAAAACATTTAAAGAATATAAGAATATTTGACCAAATAGTTTTCTAGAAGGACTGTCTACTAGTGCAAGACTTGTAAAGAAGTCTTACTTTATTAAAAGTCTTACTTTACTAAATTGTCTCTAGTTAATACATTGTTCAAATGAACCAGGAAATCTATCAGTAATCTCTAGTACTGTCACATTTTAGAGAAAAAGAAGTGGTTCCCTAACAAATAACTTCTGTAATAAACATACCCATGTGTAAAAATGTACCTAGCTCTCTCTTGAGGATGACTTGATTTTGTTGATGCTAATTGTGTGATGGTAACTGCGAATCTTGAGCTGCAATTCATGCATGTGTTATATGTGCAGTGGTCCACCTCTTGAAGTCAATGTTTTTTTGTCTTTTGCTTGTTGTTTTAGAAGCAAGGAAAATTGTTGCTGTTCTGACAACCAGTACTCTAAACATTTTGTTATTATTTTTAAAGGGCTCCCCCTTACATGTTTTGTTACTGGGAGAAAAGGTTTGCTATCTTTTAGTTGAGTAAATTCTCATAGATAGTCAAAAATTATTATGCTTTGTCACTGATGATTAACAGTACTAAGACTGACAAAATGTACACATGCGTTTGTGTGATACATCCCCAAATGTTTGCTCAGTATTTTAAAGTCACTTTGAAAGGAGTAATAGAAAATGTCAAGTAATTGCTGCCTAGAGAGCATGTTATTTTCAGAGCAGCTTAGGGGCAGATGTGTGAAAGATCTGTTTGGTTTTGTTGATTTATTTTGTGCCTTTTGTGAATGTTGAATGTGAGGACTGGTTCAGGTTCGACTTTGAGTCTAGGAAAATGGAAGATTTTTATGGGTAAAACCTTATCTTGTTATTCAGCAATCCCTGGTTGTCTGTCTGTTCATGATTCTGCCACTGATTTTGCAGATAACATGAAAAAAGGTATTTCCCATCCCCTTGTCTCCACCTAAACCCTCTAAAAGTTGGTGCCAATAATACTGATTTCCTTGGTTAAACACTTATATGTAAACTAAGTTACTACTCCATTTGTCTTGAAGTTGTTGAAAATCGTCTGCAGTACTGTAGACTTAAGATGCTTTGTTGAAGAAAATAAAATACACTGAAAATATGAATAAATTCAGTAAAACAGCATATTTTCACCAGGGGAGGAAATAGTTCCATGGGGTTTCCCTAAAGAAGGTTGTTAATTTCTTTTGAGCAAAACTTTGTATTTCAAGCTTCTATTAGCCTGACTTGAAATGTTAGTCATGTTACTGATGACAAAACCAAATGAGTAAACTTCTTAAAATCAGAGGTACTAGTAATTGCTGTGGCCTAAGTTCAGGTTCCAGGGGGTTAAATGTATTCTTCATCCTTAATTTACTCTAACAGTTGACTTAACCATGGAAAAATGTATAGGTGCCAAGGAGACTCTCACAAGTTGAATAAGCTACTAGCCTCTGGGAATTTCATCCTGATACAGATGGTACATATTAGGGGCTCCTGTGGGAAAACTGTATTTTGTAGAATGAGGAGAAAAAACAGTGTAATTCACAAGATGATCAGAATACAAATGCTTTGTTGAAAGATTTTTTACTGTAAGCAAAGAACAGAGAGCAGGCAGTCAAATTCAGTGGGAACAGAAGAATTAAAACTTAGATTATACTATAAACAATGCATAAGTGGTTCTTAACCAGCATAGTGGGCAATAAGAAACATGTAAGTTGTACTGCTTTCCTTAAGAAACCAAGGCTTTTTTTCTCACTTTTACATACCAGTCTGAAAGCAGTGAGAGTCTTGAGGATGTTAACTTTTTCTGTATTTTGTGAAAATTATTACCTTGTGGAAAGGAGGACAGATGCAAATTAGTGCCACCAGTGTAGGACAGGCAACACAGAGGTTAATACTGGCCTTTCCCACTGTCCCTCTTCCTGACCCATCAGCCCATCAAACTAGATGTGCATCAACACTTGCTAAATCCTCAGAAATGTGAGAGGTTTATTCCTCCCTCAGAAACTAAAAAATACCCTGGAGAGAAGCCTTGGGAACAGGTGAAGATGCTCAAGGCACACAGGCCCCACCCCATACAAAATCTTAATGAAGGGCTGTTCTGAGAACTGCTTTTCAGTCTTAGTCAAAACTTCCATCTTCTTGTGAGGCATTTAAACTTAAATAGTATGCATTCTTTCGGTTTTTCCATTGTCCCACATGGTATTTTTGCTACCATCTGACAGGGTGATGAAGGAAACAGTGTTATAAGTCTGTTACCTTTTGTGAAACTTTCAAGACTAAGACAGTGGCTTTTCCATTTTTCTGTAACTTCGGAAAACTCACACTGCTTTCTTCTAATGTTTATTTCTCAGCATGGGCCCTAGCAGATCTAGGGAAGGATGAACAGACTACATCCCCTCTAGTAAAACCTCCTCTGAGGTGGAGAAGTAAATGGTGGATCCCATTCTTCTTAATTTCTTCGCTTGAAGTGATGAGAAGGAATGGGAAACAAAAGCTCACATACAGTTTGTTCATCTGCCTTTGCTTTCTGATGAAGCCTGGTAATGTTTGCTAGGAGTAAGAGGATAAATGAACTCTTTTTATAGAGAATGTCAGTTTGAATACATCACATGTTCAAAATATGCCAATATTGGCAACATTTAGAGGGAAGTGAACAAAGCAAGAACTTCAAAAGATCTTAACAATCACACTCAAAGAAAGTGAGAGTTGGGAGGTAGAAAGAATTGCGAGTAACTCCATATCCACATGTTTCTTCCAAGTGAATAATTAGAAGCATTATATTAAAGGTTAATTTGGTAACTGATTCCCAGACATAAGCCTTAATTTTAATTATTTCCCAATTGTTTGATGGGTGTCAAAAAATAACCAGTTCCACCATTTAAAAAAAAAATCATATTCTCATTTAAAAGTGTGGTGAAAAAGATCCTTCTTTGTCCGTCCTGGAAACAGACAATAGGAAATGAATGAGCTGTCCTAGTTTAGAAGAATTAAAGTTAAAAAAAAAAAAAAAAAAAAAAAAAAAAAAAATCTGAAAAGTTTGTTTAGAATATGTAACAAGCAACTCCTGTCTTTTTTACGTGCTAAAAGAAATTGTTTCCAGGGGAGGAAGTGGGATATTAGAGAAGCTTTTATGTCATGCTCCCAAAGAACGCTGTTTTTAGTCAATGCCTTTGTTCTGGGACAGACAATCAGCATGAAGTTATTTTGTGCCCCTTAAACTCCTAGGCCCAAGCTGAGGGACCAAGTGTGTTGAAAATAACATGTATTTATAAGACAGTTACTTCTGAGGGAACTCTGGAACAAGATATGAGAGGCAAACAGAAAGGGTTTTTTTAGATCTCTAATTGAGGATCTTAATACAAATTTAGACTCCTTGGAGGAGTTCAATGGATTGACTTGCAGTCCCGGCATCACATTACCTACACAATTACGGATGCTTTCAAAGGCTAAAATATATGGGCAGTTGCCAGATGTTTGGTGTAGAATTATGGTTATCTAAACACCTAGGCCCATCATAGCTGTACTTTTTTGGATTGTTCATGCAGGAAACAGCAGTGGCAGATATATGTATTGTTGTACATACCTACCTACTTTTCTGAGAGGACAGGTTGGGGGATGATAGAAGAGCAGAAATAAACTAAAGAAAGTGCTCAGTGCAAGTCAATATGCCAGGGTAAGGCCAGGGTTTTTTCTTATTTTAGTTCCATGTAACTTACTCATTTAATTAATGGTGTTGAAGCCATGCCCCAAAGTCTCTGCCAAATGCTTAGGTCACTGGCAAATGAACCTTGGGGGTTTCCTGGCAAATTTTTTGCTGTAAAAGCAGTCAGTTAAGGGTACAAAGGTGAAAATTGCATAGTTCAGTAGTTACAATATTTACATTAAAATTACAATGGAGATTGGTCACTTTATCTTAGCAAACATATTTTTTGTCGTATGTAGACTTGAGTTTAAACCCTCTCACAAGCCGTAGCTTGTCGATTCACAGAAAAATTGGTGTACGCTGGCTTCCCGCATGATAACTGAGGCTGGGTAACAAGAATCTGCTTATTGTAGCCCCACATAAGATGTTGAAAAAATGTAACACTATCCCATCCGGAACTAGTACAGAAGTGCTATACGCCTCTTGCCTAGAGGCTTTAAAGTTATCTTGCAAAGGAGAACACTTGCTTACTGCCACCATATGTTGAAGTCTGAGTCCATCCTGGGATGTTGTAAGTCTGAAATGCAGTGTGTGTAGTGCCACCACACACCACTACTTTTGCAGGACTGCTGCTATGAGGCATCTTTTTAAGATGGGACAGAAATTAGATGTCAAAGCTACTAACATGCTACTTTCAGCAAATGACATAATTCCACTGACATTTTCTTAATTGTTGCACTTTCATATGCTTCCTATAGCTACTGTCTGTATTTGTATAAGCTTTACTGTGTCTCTTAAAGTAATTACATTTTTGAAACACTCAGGTGCTGTCTGTTAATATACGGATATGACAGCAAATAGAGATTAAGTGGATTAGGTGGTTTAAAGGATGGGCAGTTCCAAGGGAATATTTATCAGCACATATTGTTCAGTGTCGTCCTTAGGTAACTGACATCTTCTGAAGTTACAATAATTTGTCCTTATTATTGGGAAGTGTTGTGAGAATCTTTTGATGAGACTTCAGACTAAAAATTGAGGTAAATGCTTCTCGTGTATTTGTGAAAGGGCATGCACATCTGGGGCTGTCTTAGCTGTCTTAAATAGTTAGCTTTTGTATGTATGTTGAAGCTGTGTCAGTGGCATTTGTAAGCATATGAATGTGCACCCTATTTATGTTACTTGAGTGAAGTGTGTCATAGATTTAGTTTAGCTCCTATCAGTGGTGTTGCAATTTATGCTTTTTAACACTTCCTTTGAAATTTCCCAGCATTTCCTGATTTTATGCTCTAATATTTTAAAAGATGAGGGTAAGTTAACATCTTGTGAGTATTACAGCAATTCTGTTGCCCACAGTAATTATGTTGCACTGCAAAAAACCAAAATACATATGTAACTGAAATAGCCAGGTATCCAGTTTACTGAGATGACCTACTTATGCATATAAAGCAGACTAAGCGTTAAGTGACTGTTCCTTAAAATGGAATTACAGTTTAAATGCAGGTATTTTAAAATTCTTATTATGTGTTTTTCTCTACATTTTACCATTTGTTATTAACTTGTTAAATGTAGCAAGTTGTGTTAAATCAACTGGTTGTCTTCATTATGCTCAGCTGGAACACAACATAATTCTCTTTTAGCAAGGATTTTTTCTCAGTAGGGTACCTGTCTTACATTCCGTCATTCATAAATGCTGTAAATAGCACTCATATTGAAAAAATACCTAATTAAGAATGACGAAAGTCAAAACAATCTGCCTTTTCAATAAATAAAATTAAGATTGCTGCTGTGAGTGTTCTGTATTGATTCTGTTTCACAAAGATTTTTTTCCTGCAGTGCATCTCCAGTCCACCCTGATATTTTTCTTGCTTCTAAAGTCTTCAAGTAGGAGCTGGTTATACTGTCTTGACCCTGCATTCAACTTTTAGCCTTGTTTTAAGACTGATTTTGCTTTGGTTTTTTTATTACTAGGCAGTACTCTCCTGGTGTGTACCACTGCTTATAAAGTGGCCATCCCTATTATTGCTCACTCTTGTCTTAGGTGTCTTAAATACTTCAGCTTGCTCCGTCTGTGGGAAAGCTTAAGCAAGTGTGCTTGTGAAGGAAAAATGCAGATTGGTGCAATTAATTTCAATCAGTCTTTACTGTTGCTCTTAAATAAAGCAAAGTGCAAGGAAGAGATGCTGTTCATTTGTCCTTTCCCCAAAATCTACCCTTAAGCAGGTGGTGGTTTGATCCTTTCTGCTGCCCTCAGAAGCATGTAAACAGTAGAGGAGAAAGAAGATGTTCCATTGCTACTTCTATGTGGACCATTATATAGCTTAACTTTTATATATAAGTAAATATTCTTCATAAAGTAACTTCAGGACATTTGGGAAGATAGTGGTGAAATATTCTAAAAATAGTTAACTTGCTATGTATGTTTTCAATACCTGTCCTTTGATTGCTTTTCTTAGTTTAGTCCTACTTTTACTTATATTAGTAAGGTTTGGCTTAGTGGGTTCTTAAAGGCAAATAATTATTAAATAGCAGAAATCTACATGTCTCATCTCAAGACCTGCAGAAAGCCTGTTTAGGCATTTCTACAGATGACAACTGTGTGACTGATTTATTCCATCTCCTTCAGCATTTCCTGTAATCTTAGTCTGTCTGAAATGGCATGACAAACAGCCATGGAAGCATTTTTAGTTTCTGAAGCACATGGCTGAAGTTCTGCTCCTGACAGCAGTCATTTCCTGAAGATGGATGTGGAAGTTGTGTGCTAGAACAGAAGCCTTCTCATTCCGCTTCACCTCAAGGTTCTCCGCACCTTTTAGATGTGGGGCTCCTACTGGAGCGTTACTGGCTTTGCTTCAGGTTTTCATACTGAAATGCATCAGAGTCTTCAGCCTCAGTTTTATTGGTTTTTTATATACTATGTTGGATTCTGCTTGTGGGAAGGTTCTTCACTGCTCACTCAGCATGAGGCTGTGGATGGACATTTTTCTGACGCTGTAATCTTCTTTCTTAAGGAAAAGGGGTTGTTGTGTTCAATTTCTCAGATAACTGACTATTCAGAAGTAGCCCTTAGTGTTTCCATTGAAGTATTCTTCACAAACCCAAAACGTAGCTTTGCCAGTGATTTTAGAAGAATTTTTGATGTGATCATGCTGTCTGAACAAAGATTGGCGTATCTGGTAAAAAAAAAAAATGTTAGCCGTTTGCCTATGCAAATGTTATTAGGAAACACTTCACTTTTTTTTTTCAAGACCTGCATAACTAGAATAGTTAGGACCCCCAAAAGTGTTCCTCCAGAATTATGATTGAAACTATTTCCTTATTATTGAATACTTGTAACTCAACAGTGATGGAAATTGGAAAGATGGCACTGACTGGAAAATTGGAAACAACACTGTGTTGCTTCTCTCAGAAACAAGTACAGCTTGGAATTGCAGAGAAAATGTTTTTTTCTGTAACATATAAATGATGAAAATCTTGCTAATGTTTCCATCAATAGCTTTCCAATTAATTTTGTGGTGTTTTAAAAGGAAAAAAGACTAATTTGCAAATGCAATTTTGTCCACTTTTCTTGATTTTTTTTAAAAGAGCAAACTTGAAGTACTGCGTGATGAACAGCTTTTATGCATAAGAGCACTTAGCTTTCTTAGCCAAAACTGCAGCTATGATCTATTAAAAGTCTATTTGGACAGCTTGGTCACTTTGGTTTTTTTTTGTTTTACAGATTTCCATCAGATTATTAGTGCAAATGCAATTTCATTAATACATCAATTTTTAAGGTAAAGATTTAAAAATGCTAGTTGTTCACTTCATGCTGGAATAGGCCTACAGCAAAACCAGTTATTCAGGGTTACTTTGAGGATTTTTCTGCCTTTACGACCCAATCTATTTCTTTCCCTTCCGTTTCCATTTTATGTGCAAAGGGGAGTTTGTCAGCTGTGTAGATTGTGGGGCTCAGCACTTGAGAAGAAATGTATCAGTGGCTAGCTTTTGTGAATTAATATATTGTACCTTTTAGAGTGTGCGTGCAAGTGTGTGTGTGTGTATATATGTATCTTTCAGTGTATCTGAAATGCCTGTACATCAACAGATGGAGTGTGAGAAAGAAACAGGATGAGCTGGAAGCTTTGGTCAGCTCCCATCTCAGGGTGAGTCAGCAGTGTGTGTGTGCCTGGGCAGCCAGGAGGGCAAAGCCCATCCCAGGCTGCATCAGACACAGCAGCACCAGCTGTGGTTGGGTGAAATATACCCCCTCTAGCCACCCCCCAGGCTCTAGTTAGCTCAGTTGTTCAGGGGTTTTAGGGAAATATATTTCATAGAGACAGAATAAAGATTTCAGAAGAGCGGCTCCTACCCGCATCTTCCGTCCAAGCTTTATTCTCGATGTGATGTTCCAGGAGCGCCAGGAGAGAGCGAGGGAACAGGAGGAGGCGGGGGTTTATCTCATTTTTGGGCCAAGGAAAGATATTGGCCCTGAGCCAATAGGGTCAGGAGTAGGTAAGACAGGGAAGAAGGGTTATACTACATGACAGGCTGTAGGGGGACTCTGAGGGGAAAAACCATTCCTCAGATGAACACAACAATTGGGATCATCCTGCTGGATTCAGCTGCGGTGTGGCCTCACCCTGAGTCCTGTGAGCAGTGCTGGGCCCCACAGGTGGAGAAGGGTGGGAAGGTCCTTGAATGGTCCAGAGGAGGACAGCAGAGCTGATGGAAGGGCTGGAAGGAATGTCCTACAAGGAACAGCTGAGGACTCTGGGTTTGTCTAGTTTGTCTAGCTGGGAGGAGAGGAGGCTGAGAGGTGACCTTATTGCCCTAAACAGCTTCCTCAGGAGGGGATGTGGACAGGGAGGTGCTGATCTCTTCTCCCTGGGATCCAGGAATTTGTGTGAGTGGTTCAAAGCTGTGCCAAGGCAGGTTCAGACTGGATATTCAGAAGCATTTTTTAAATATAAGGGCAATCAAATATATATTGGAGCAGGCTTACTAGGAAGGTGGTCCAGTGCCTCAAGCTGTCAGTGTTAAAGAGGCATTTGGACAATGTCCTTAACAACGTACGTAAACATACTATGTCCTCAAGTGTTCAGGCAGTTGGACTAGATGATTATTGTAGGTCTCTTCCAGTTGAAATAATTTGTTCTATTCTGCCTCTCTTAAGCAGAGTAATAAAGCTATAGGCATGCTAGAGTGGTCAGAAGCAGCATTGCAATTTTAATTATTTCTGGTTGAAGAAAGTTGTAATTTTATATGCCACTTCCTTTTCCTCACATGGCTACTTTCTTGCCTCCGAATTCCTAGAGTAATTGTGACAATTACATGCATGCCAGTGTATACAACATTTACATCACCTGTATGCAAACATAGCTTTTAAATGCAGTTTATGCCTGAAGCATACATTTACATCATACTCATTTTAAACTTGATTGCACACAAACTACAAGTCTCTCCCTTTCAGGGTATTTTTGAGTGCAGAGCTTTGAACTGCTACACGAGTAATGCTAGGTGACAGTCAGATTTGTGTAAACACACTGTTTACCTTAAATAATTGTTCTAGCCTTAGAAATATCCTTTGATAGTTTAAGCTGGTGTCACATTAGTACATCTGTGTTTTACTTAAGTTAACATACTTTTTTGTATGCTCTTCCATACTTTTCCATATTTTTTCCATTTGTTAGTGAACGGTATGAATAAAATTTGTTTGAAGAGATATTTTTTGTTTCCTGTTCTTAGTCCTACCCTCCAATTGCTAAAATAATTGAGAGGTAGACTAGCGATCATGATCCTATGTGTACCTAGTCTGAACAGCTTCGGAAGTTAATCAGGTAGACATTACAAGCAAAATTGTTTTTATCAGTATATTACATCTGAAGAACAAAGAACTGTCTGAAATTCAGCAAAAGAAATTGCAGGGTCCTGTACTGGGAAAGCATAACCCTGGCACCAGCACAGGCTGAAGGCTGATTTGCTGGTGAGCGGCTCTGAGGAGAAGGACCTAGGGTTCCTGGTGGACAGCAAGCTGCCCATGAGCCAGCAGTGGCCTTATGGCCAAAAAGGTCATTGGTATCCTGGGGCGCATCAGGAAGAGCACCGTCAGCAGGACAAGGGGGAGTGATCCTGCCCCTCTGCTCAGCCCTGGTGAGGCACATCAGGAGTGCTGTGTCCAGTTCTGGGCTTCTCAGGACAAGAGAGACACTAAGCTGCTGGAGCTGGTCTAGAGAGGTTGTGGAGTCTCCCTCACTGGAGATACTCAAGACCTGTCTGGACACAATCCTGTGCCATGTGTTCTAGGATGTCCCTGCTTGAGCAGGGAGGTTGGACCAGATGTTCCCATGTGCTTCCTTCCAGCCTTACTCATTCTGCATTGAATCAAGTAAAATAACCATGAAGCATGAAGATGTGATTGGGGGGGGAAAAAAAAAAAAAAAAAAAAAAAAAAAATTAGTCTTGGCTTGCCTGTAGAACTTCATTAACCCCAAGATTTTGACACCATTATGGCATCACTGGTATACAGAGACTTACTTTGTTGGCTCTGAAATGCTTATTCCCAGTTTGATCCTTGCATAGCATAATGAAGTTAAAACAGAGAATAAGATTTATTGTATCTGTCTGGAAGTTAAGAAAAAATATTCTCTATGCAAAGTCTTTAATGGGGAGAAGAGATTATATAATTAATAACCAAGAAAGAAATTACTTCAAATCCTGAAATTGTGGGACCCGTTTTTCTAAGTAAAAACAAAAATCTGAACAGCTGTTCGTTCTATACAAATATGAGAATGTACTAGTGCACAATGACTGGAAATTTTTATTACTCTTAAAATACTAATGGTATCTACAGGGCAAAAAGACATTTATTGTCTTTCTTTTTAATGTTATACTTAATGTGTTTTCCATCAAAGATAATAGTTTGGTTTATTATCTTATTATCCAAGCAGCCTTAGTTGCAGTTCAGTTATTCAAGAGCTTTTCTTTTGCTTTAGTGTCGTGCTTGTCTAAGAGACTTCTAGACCAGGTGCTTTCTGGAAGTGCCTTACTTCACTGATACCTGAGACACAGGTATATTTTTAAACACTTTAAGTAATTTTTAAGAAATTGTAAAAACTGTATTGAAAAATTACAGTTGTCTTGAAAAAAAAAAATAACATCTAGAGATAAAGCAGGAAATGTAGCAATAACTTCAGTTTAAAAGTACTTGTTTTTATTCTTTTTCCATCTCTTTTGCATTCCTGTCTTGTTCAGAGGAAACATGAGGGAGCAGACAGAAGGGATGGAGGCATAAACTGTGCATGATCCTAGACACTTCCAGTGACTTCTAAATGTTTCTGTAAGGACTTTTGCTTGTGTGTGCAATGCAGAATACAGCTGACAACTTTGTGTCCTTTAGTCAAGAGAACGGGCTTCTGCACCATCTGTGATGTGCACTGAACTTTGAAATTTTGTAGCTGCCTGTGGATCTTCCTGTATCAGGAAAATGGTCCTTCTGCTGGAAGTCCTGGAGGGGTAATGTGGTTTATTCCCAGCTGGCATCTAAGCACCACCCAACAGCCTATTCCCCACAGTAGAATGAGGGAGATGATTGGAAGGATAAAAGTGAGAAACTTGTGGGTTGAGATTAAGACAGTTTATTAGGTAAAGCAAAAGCTGTGCATGTGAGCAGAGCAAAACAAGGAATTTATTCACTACTTCCTTCATAGGCAGGCAAGTCTTCAGCCTTCCTCAGGAAAGCAGAACTCCATCAGTCGTAATATTGACTTGCAAATGAGTGGTTTAGGTTGCTTAAAAAATCACTGTCAAAGGTAATAGCAAAAGCAGGGTTAATATAAATTTGTGACTGGCAAGGTTCACTCTATTACTTATTACGTGGATGAAAGACACAAAGCAAAATTGGATTAGAATCAGCTTAAAATGATTCACAGAGACGAGAGATGGAAAACAGTAAGCATGTAAAATAGTGAGTGAGACCCTCCCACTTGGTCACAAGGTTGAGAGACAACTCCCTTGCTTTCTAAATTCCTGATGGAGCCTAGGTGTGACTGAGTCCAAACTCAGCCACAGACTTGGAGACTTCCCTACCCTCCTATCTTGTGTATTGGTTGTTCTCAGTTGATGAAGAAGCTATTTAATGGTTGGGGAGTAGACAATATGTACAGAAAAAGTCACTCAAAAATTTGGTTAGGGTTCACTTTATTTAAGGGATTTAAGCTGCATCTTCCTATCCTGTCCACGTAGAAGCGATGGGGATCTGGTCACTCTGTATGTGAGAGAGGCAATGTAATAAATAAGTAATTGCAGTGCTGAGAGCCTAGTCTTAGAATTTTTAGTGTCTTCTGTGCTTTATCTGTCTCATGAAGTATATGTCAGGATAAGGTATAAAGCAAATAGACACTCCTTATTCCTAGTCTAGGACATACCATTTAAACCACACTCATCTTAGTGATTTTTGCTAGTTTCTGTTTGAACCTGCCTAGAATTTTTCTTTTTTTTTTTTAATATATGTATTAATGGCTGTGGTATGCCTGGAGTAGGAAAATAACAGAGCCATTCTCTTTCAGGCTATTTTGGTTTTTTTTTTTTAAAGAATCTAAGTACTGGACACCTTTTCAGCTGGCAAGGTGAGCTGCAGAATAGCAGAGTCAAGGAACTTTTAAAAAATCACAGCTGAATATTTAAAGCTGAGTTATTGCTGCAGAAAGGATTTGGTACTACAGTCTGCCTTCCTCTGAAAATGAATGCCACCCTTTGGTTTTGAGACTTCTTTTAAGGAAGGTGGTGTTGAATAGATGGAAAAGTTGGTCAAAGTGTGACCAGTAACAGCAAATAATGGGCAAATATCTATAAAATACTAGAACAAAAAACCTTATGGTTAAATATCACTGAAAGACTTCCTGGGCTAATTCAGCCCTCTGATTATTACCCACTGCTCATACCCCAGGCTGGCAGTGATGAAATCAAAAGGAGGAGTGTCAAGACAATTAAAAGATACTTTAGGGCACTGGGTCAAGTGGTTGATATGACAGGGGCCCAGGTAGTGTTCTGCTCAGTCCCTGTTGTGGCTGAGAAAAATGATGAAAGAAGTATGAGAACTCACATCATTAACAAGTGGCTTAAGGGCTGGTGTTATCAACAAAATTTCGGATTCTTTGACCATGGGGCAACTTTTATGGCACCTGCTCTGTTGGAACCAGATGGGATACATCTCTCTGTTAGGGGTAAAGGTTCTTAGCTCATGAACTGGCAGACCTCATTGAGAGGGCTTTAAACTAGGTTTGACGGGGGAAGGGGATGCAGCTGGGCTCTCTGGAAGCAGGCCCAAGGGTGATAAGCCTGAGTCAGGGATGAAATCAGTAGCCCAGCTGAAGTGCATGTATACCAATGCACACAGCATGGATTACAAACAGGAAGAGCTGGAGGCCATGGTGCAACAGCAAAGCTGTGATGTAGTCACCATCACAGAAAGGTGGTGGGATGAGTCACAGCTGGAGCACTGCACTGCATGTCTACAAGCTCTTCAGAAGAGACAGGAAAGGGAGAAGAGGTGGAGGGGTGGCCCTTTATATTAAGAAGGCTTTTGACACCATAGGTATTGAAACTAATGAAGATGGAGTTGAATGCCTGTGGGTAAGAATTAAGGGGAAAGCCAACAAGGCTGACATCCTGCTGGGGGTCTGTTATCGTCCACCCAACCAGGAGGAGAAGGTGGACAACTTATTCTGTCAGCAGCTGGAGAATGTTTCAGGATCATCAGCCCTTGTTTTGTAGGTGACTTCAACCTGCGAGACATCTGCTGGGAACTTCATACAGCAGAAAAGAGGCAGTCCGGGAAATTTTTAGAGTGCAGGAGGACAACTTTTTGTTGCAGCTGGTGGGTGAGCCCACCAGGGGAAGGACTATGTTAGAGCTGTTGTTTGCAAACAGAGATGGGCTGGTGGGAGATGTGGTGGTTGGAGGTGACTTGGAGCAGAGTGATCATGAAATTACAGAGTTCTCAATATTTAGTGAAATCAGGAGGAACACCAATAAGACTTTTACACTGGATTTCCGGAGGACAGACTTTGGCCTGTTTAGGAGACTTATTCAGAGAGTTCCTTGGGAAGTCGTTTTTAAAAACAAAGGCATTCAGGAAAGCTGGTTGTGCTTCAAAACAGAGATTTTGAGGACACAGGAACAGACTGTCCATGTGTGCTGAAAGATGAGCTGATGAGGTAAACGTCCAGCCTGGATGGGCAAGGAGGTTTTGGAGGAACTTAGGAATAAAAGGAGGATGTGTCATCTTTGGAAGGAGGGTCAGGTCTCCCAGGAAATACTTAAGGGGGCTGCTAGAGCATGTAGGAAAAAAATTAGGGAGGCCAAAGCTCAGTTTTTACTTAGAATGGCGACTTCTGTAAAGGATAATAAAAATGTTTCTACAAATATATTAATGGTAAAAGGAAAGGTAAGGCCAACCTTTGTTCTCTATTGGATGAGGGAGGGAACTTAAGTAACTGCAGATGAGGAGAAGCCAGAAGTGCTTAATGCCTTCTTTGCCTCAGTTTTCAGTGGGAAGACAACTTGCCTTCAAGACAACTGTTCTCTTGGGTTGGTTGATGGTGTCAGGGAACAGAATGGTCTCCCCATTATCCAAGAGGAGGCAGTCAGAGAACAGCTTGGATGCTCATAAATCTATGGGCCCAGAGGGGATCCATCCCAGGGTGATGAGGGAGCTGGCAGAAGCTTGCAAAGCTGCTCTCCATCATTTACCAACAGTCCTGGCTCACTAGCAAGGTTCCAGATTACTGGAAGCTGGTCAATGTGACACCCATTCACAAAAAGGATGGGAGGGAGGATCCTAATAATTACAGAGCAGTCAGCCTGACCTCAGTACCCAGGAAGGTAATGGAACAGTTTATACTGAGTGTCATCACACAAAATTTGCAAGATAGCCAGGGTCTCCGGCCCAGCCAGCATGGGTTTAGGAGAGGTAGGTCATGTTTGACCAACCTGATCTCCTTTTATGACCAGGTGACCTGCCTGGTGGATGCAGGAAGGGCTGTGGATGTTGTCTGTTTGGACTCAGCAAGGCTTTTGACACTGTCTCCCACAGCACACTCCTGGATAAGCTGGCAGCCCGTGGCTTGGACAGGAGCACTCTTGGCTGGGTTGGGAACTGGCTGGATGGCCGGGCCCAGAGAGTGGTGGTGAATGGTGCTGCATCCAGCTGGTGGCCAGTCACCAGTGGTGTCCCTCAGGGGTCTGTGCTGGGGCCAGTTCTGTTCAATATTTTTATTGATGACATGGATGAGGGTATTGAATCTTTGATTAGTAAATTTGTGGATGACACTAAGCTGGGAGCATGTGTCAATCTGTTGGAAGATAGGAGGGCTCTGCAGAGAGATCTGGAATGGTTGGATGGATGGGCAGAGTCTAATAAGAGGAAGTTTAATAAGTCCAAGTGCTGAGTCCTGCACTTTGGCCACAATAACCCCCTGCAGCGTTACAGGCTGGGGAAGGCGTGGCTGGGCAGTGCCCAGGAGGAAAGGGACCTGGGGGCACTGGTGACAGCAGCTGGACATGAGCCAGCAGTGTGCCCAGGTGGCCAAGAGGGCCAATGGCATCCTGGCCTGGATCAGGAATGGTGTGGCCAGCAGGAGCAGGGAGCTCATTCTGCCCCTGTACTCGGCACTGGTGAGGCCACACCTTGAGTGCTGTGTCCAGTTCTGGGCCCCTCAGCTCAGGAAGGACGTTGAAATGCTTGAGCATGTCCAGAGGAGGCAACGAGGCTGGTGAGGGGCTTGGAACACAAACCCTGTGGGGAATGGCTGAGGGAGCTGGGGTTGTTTAGGCTGGAGAAAAGGAGAGTCAGAGGTGACCTTATCACTCTCTACAACTTCCTGAAGGGTGGCTGTAGCCAGCTGGGGGCTGGGCTCTTTCTCCAGGCAGCAACTGACAGAATGAGAGGACACAGTCTCAGGCTGCATCAAGGGAAATACAGGTTGGACATTAGGAAAAAGTTTTTTACGGAAGGAGTGATAAGGTACTGGAGTAGTCTGCCTGGGGAGGTGGTGGAGTCACCATTCCTGGACATGTGTAAAAAAAGACTGGATGTGGCACTCGATGCCATGATCTAGTTGAGGTGTTAGCACATGGGCTGGACTTGATGATCTTGAAGGACTCTTCCAACCTAGACATTCATCACATCACAGTGATTCTGTGAAACCAGTTCTTTTCAAGAAGGCATCACTTCTTACAGGCACCCATCTGGGGTATCCTGCAGGATGCATTAAAATATGTGTGAATTCTTGCAGTCATTGTTCTGCATCATCCTGATGCTGTGTTGGAATTTGCTTAAAGGGAACTTCTGCCTTTACTTGTTCGTTCTGACTGTATTTTTAATAAAGAAAAAAATCTATTCATTATGAAATGTTCAACAGTGTTAAACAGGCAAATGAATCTCATGTTAAAGCTTTTAAGAAAAATAGCTTTAACTGGAATTTTGTTGTTATTATGTCCAAAGGCTTCAGTGTAGTCACTCTTAGTAAAATGTGGCATTGTGGCTTGATTGCATTTGTTCCTTCAGTGTCAGTTAATGTCTGACGCAACACATGAGAATGCATTTGTGGAAGAAAAGGTAGTGCTTCTCTTGTGGAATAAAGAAATAAAATGTTTGAGATAAATTATTTAAACAATTTATGTGAGCTGTAGAGAAGGTGTAATCTCCTGACAGAATGGGACAGGTAATCGTAAATGCTTGTTCTGACTTTCTGTCATCTTGGATGACTCATTCTGCAGGCATTATCAAAAGAAATCAGTGGTAGAGTGCACTGGATGAGAACTGAGCACTCATTTCTTACATGTAGAATGAGTGTCACAGATTCATGGAATGTCCTGATATGGGAAGGTCCCTTTCTGCAGCAATCCTCTCCAGTGTCTCATTCCCCAATCTCTCTGCATATCCAGGGTTGCCCCATCCCAGGTGCAGAATCTGGCACTTTGTCTTCGTTAAAGTTCATACGGTTGGTGATTTCCCAGCTCTCTGATTTGTCAAGGTTTCTCTGCAGGGCCTCTTGATAATATGATTAGGCAATGTAAGCTAAACAGATACTGAATCATTATTAAGAAGAAACCCTTATTAGTAAAATCATCTTGTTGTAGTAGTAGTGATAATGTTGTTACTGCTCCCCATTGATACCTTGCAGTTGCTTGCTGGAAGACAGGTTTTGTTTGAGGAGCATTTCAATTACTTACCATCATCTATGAATTACTGGTACCTGTTTTTATAGGAAGGTAGCTCAAAATGAATGGATTAGCATAACTAGTATGTTTCTGACTATTCCTGTTCATGAAGTGTTTGTAATACAAATAGCATTACAGCTGAGTGCTTGAATAGTTCTCTATCACAAGAGGTTTGATGACATTATGCTGTAGGTGAGCACCTGGAAGTGTGCACACTACTAGAATTCATCACCTGTCCCATTTACATGTGTGCACGTGTATGATTCTCCAGCATGAAGGAAAACAGTCATTCCACCTTCTTGTCCTAGAACCTGAGCCTTCTTGCTCTAGCTTTTATACTTTTCCCTATTCCTTCTATCATTTTCCAACTTGACTTGTCACTTGGTTTCACCTGTGTTGAAGCTCCTATGCAGCATTTGACAATAACTTTATAGTTACTGTCAATAGTTAAGAGACGTATTTGATCTAATTTCTATGCTGTGGCCTTAAACCTACCAAGAGTCACTGTTTGTTACAGCAATGCTCACCCCACAGTACAATGAAACATGATTAACCTAAGGGATAGACTTTAGCAGTATGATTGCATTGCATGAGCTCCTGTTTTTATTTCAAAATTGCACCAAAAATCGTTTTAGTTGATCTCTTTAGCAAATGTATTTGCAGATTTATTGAGACTAAAATTTTCATTTATGGGAGAAGAGAAATGATTATTCTGACAAACATAGAATAGCAGGTTAGTACCATGAACTCACAGAGTATTCTAAGTTGGAAGGGACCCACAATGATCATTGAGTCCAACATTTAAGCAGCCTATACAGGGTTTGAATGCCCAGTGTTGATGTTATTCCCACTGTGCTCTGATCAACAGAGCTAAACTCGTTATTTTGCCTTACACAGGCAACAAAATCCCCACATTTTATTCTGTGTCCAGTGCATTTAAAGAAATATAAATGATTTTACTTTTTTTTTTTTTAACACTTCTTTTCTGGACCTCGAACTCTTGTGACAGTAAACACTGTTATAATTGGTTTGTTATTCTGCATGCTATTGCCAGCTTCTTCCTGCATCTCAGTGAAGAAGTTCCCTGAAACTGCCTTACCAGACACCAATTTTTAACTGGATCTGTAGGAACCTTCAGGGCTTTAATTGTTGTAGAGACTGCCTGGAATTTGGACAACCTAGTCAAAAGACACAGCAGAGAGGGAGAAAATTGTGTTCATACAAGCTTTTTCCTTAGGCGAAAGAAACGTGACCATAATAATTAAGTCTTAGTGGTAAATGGTGTTCAAGATAGTTGGTCTGACACTTGAAATGCATTTTTAGGTGCCACTTTAAAGGAAAGGAGCAGTCAGAGGTGAAGTATCTTTGCCCCTTAGATCAGGATCAGGAGGAAATTATTTGTAACGAGGTAGTGTTTTCTGCTTATGTACCTAGTTGCATCGCCACTTCTTTTCCTAGCAAGCTTTGGAAAAGTCTGTTAGGGTCTCCAGATGCTTCCTTTTTCAAAGTCACTCCTTCCTAGTTCCTCTTGTTGGTTATTATGGTGGGCTATATTTGCAATTTGCTTTTGTTTCTCTTTACTTTCTGCACTACAGGTTTGTAATTTTTTCCCCCTCTTCTCCTCTTCTGCCTGGTTTTGGTTTTTTGTTTGTTTTCTTACTTCTTTTTCTGTGGTTTGCTTAACTCTTGCGGCTTCTTGTGGAGTATGTGGTTATAATTGTTAAAGTGTTTAAGGCTTATGCTGACCAGAAGGCCCTATGGGAAGGGCACAGCTGGGGCCGGACGGTTGAAGTCAGTTGAGGGGTGAGAGGCAGCTGGGAGTGAGGAGAGAGTCAGCTGGGTGATGGCTGGAACTGAGATTGTGATTGGCTGGAGGGACACATGGACGGCATAAGAGCAGAAAGGTGATTGGATGGTAGAACGCATGGACAGCAGCGCTGCAGCTGGGCCAGCCAATGGGTGCTCTCCTTCAGTTAGGTTCTGTTAGGCCTTGGTTTGGTTTCAGTTCTGTCCTAGAGATTAAAGGTATAAAAAGGGTGTGATTTCTGCAATAAAGGCATCTCCTTTGGATGCATAAGGTGGTCCTTGTCACTTTGTTCTGCTTTGTTACAGCTTCTCTTTTCTCCCCTCAGCATACCTTGCTAGGGTGATTTCCTATTGGCTTGGTTAAATCACAATCACATGTCACTGCAGCCTGGTTATTCCTTATGACAGTTCAATAAAACAAACAAAAAAAAAATCAGCCCAGGGAGTGCTGTTTTAGAGTTCACAGAAATGCTGTTTCTGTTAGTACGTTCTTTCAGTGTTGGCTTCCACAAAAAATGTGATAAAAATGTAATAGCTGCACTCTACACATACACAATAGCGCTGAGCTTTGCTCAGTCACTTCTATTTCTCTTCAGGAAGGTTTCATTCACAAGACTAGAATTTTCCTTGTGTTAAAAGCCCGTCTTTCAGTGGAAGACACCCTAAGTAGTTTCCTGGTGATTGTTCTGCAGCCCATTATCCAAAGTTTATCAAAACTGGGAGCTGTTACAGACTCTTCAAAGAACCAGGAGTCTTTGATAAGGTACTATTCAGCATGGCAAACAGCTGTGTAAATCAGCAAGAAGAGCTTAATCAGTGAGGCAATGAAAAATATTTTTGCTAATGAGGTTTTCTGCATCAATTAAGTGCTCAGGAAGAAGTTGATGTGATATTTGTGACATGGCAAATATGCAGCCTGAAATCACTGTTTCTAAAGCCTCTGCATTTCCATCTGATTAAGTATCTGCTATATAATCTTTCCCCATTTTTGTCTAAGTGGATTTCAGTCTTCTGTGCATGACTATTCAAAAAATATTGTGAAGGCTTTCTCAAGTTGTCTGAAGGCAGAGGAGGAGCCAAAAGGCTCCTTTATCATTGACTGAAAAATTGCTAATACATACTACTGTAACCTCTCTGCTTAACTAGGACTGTTATATTAACATTTTTCAAATGCTGGCAAGTCTTTTTAGGAGAAGATGTGCCAATATAAGGTGAAATACTGCTTCTGGGAGGTTCTTCCTGTTTCCAGCTGAAGACCTTAGTCTGAAACCATCTCTTGGATTTGACCAATTATCGTAATGTTTTTTTTCAAAACCTTTTAAATCCCACTTTACAAACTATAGCTCCTCTATTTTTTTTTTCTCTGCCAGGAGAAACAAATTAACTTCTGTAGCTTCCAAGAGGGTGGTGTTGCAGAACAGTGTGTGAAAGAAGATTGTTCTTACTCTTTTCCCTCCTTTTCCAAACTTTTTGTTAACTTTGTGTTGTGAATGAGGTAGTGATAGCCAACTGAAGTATTGAGCAAGGACTTGTAATCTCCCTAACCCCTGAGGGGTTTGGTGCTAGCCAATGAGGAAAATGGCAGGGTAGTAGTGGAAAATTCTGCTGTGTTTGTTTACTTGGGAATTAACCATGCTTGCATGTCCTCAGAAAGCTGGACTACTGATTATACTGTACTGTTGGGAACATAAGAGTATTTATACTCCCGGGTGTATCTGATGGGCTTTGTCATGTTTTTGGGATGATAAAGGATTTTAAAGATCTGCCTATCTGCAGTGCTTTGCTGAAAAGAATAATTTTGGTAATCAGGCCCTGTACAATTAATTGCAATGCATTCCTTTTGTAAACAACCACTGTGACAGCCTGGGCCCGGATAAGAAGGCTGGGTGTCACCATGGGATTTCAAGCGCAGAAGTCTCTTTGGCGGTGAAATAAATCAGAGAGACGGGCTCAATCTGGTGACTTGGGAAAGAATAAATGGCAAAACCAGCAAACCGAGCACAGTATGGGTATAATGGTTTTAATTTATGAAACCTGGTGGAAACACCAATTAAGTGTGGTGGTTTTACGTTTGCTAAATTTTGGTTGCCAAATTTAGTGTTTATTATTTTTTTCTGTGGGAGAGAGATTAAGAGAAACAGCAAAGCAGGCTCAAGCTTAAAAATGAACAAAATAGTTTTATTAATGTACACTAAATGAAAAAAAAATTGGGAAAAAAACAAAACAGAATGAAACTCCAAAACACTCTTTCCTCCCCTCTACAAACTGTTAACTTTCCTACAAAACAACATTGAAAGACAAAACCTGTAATTTTCAGTCAATTTCACCATTTAAAAATAGTCTTTCATTAATCTTTAGGAGAGGAGTCTCTCTCAGAGTCATGGATCCTGCTGACAGCTTAGAACAGTTCTCTTGTGGGTTTAACTGTCACAAAAACAGCTGCCTGGGGAAACCTGCCTTTGTGACCCCTCCCAGGAGCAGTTTCCCAAGCTGCTTATGGGTCCTGTGTCTTAGGCTTTTGCATATTGGTGTGTCAGCTTTTAAAGATGAATAACTCTAAAGGCAAAGGATTCTTCATCTCAAGTGTGGCTTGTCTCTCTCTGAGCCGTGGCTCCATTTTCGCTCTGGCTAGCTCGAGAGACAAACCACAGTTGGAAGGATTTTTCCTCAGGGTCCCAAAACCCAGGAGCGGCCAAGAACCTTTCCCTTAGCAGAGAGCAAATCCCCGTCGATGGCAAAGGAAAGTCTGCACTTGATCCAGGGGTGAAAACCAGAACTTTATTCAGTCTTTCTTCTGTGGTCCTGCCCCAGTCTGGGTCAGAAGCCCCCATCCCAGTCTCTGGAGCCAAGAGAGTTTTCCTCTTGTTACTCTGGCTCATATACAGGGAAGGGGGCTAAACACAGGGACAAGCCACTACCCAATCAGGGATGAGGTGGGAGTGGAATAGGGTTGGATTACATTCCAGGAAGGGAACAATGTGGGAGAAGGGGTGGGGAAAAAGCACAGGGGCAGACTTTGGGATGTTACATTTTTCAGGGAACAGGAGGTACTGAAGAAACCATTATAAAACCTAATATAAAAATGAAATGCAGTATGAAGCCAAATAATATTCAACATTATCAAGGAACAGATATATATTTCACTTCTTCACTGGCACAGAGGAGTTCTCATTTCTATCTCTGTTTGAGCATCTTATAGTATTAATCACTTATTCCATCAAAAACACCTTTGCTCAAATCCATGCACAAATCTAAACAACCATCTCCCCAAATGCATATCTTTTCCGTGATTTAAAGGAATAATCTAAAGATCAAGTTCATTTCCATGGCTCAATAAGGAGGGTGTGACAAACTCCTCAACCCCCTGTCCCAATAGTCTTTTCATTCTTGCTCCACTGACTTCATATAGTGTCTGTTCTATGTACCCTCTGTTTTCTTTCTTCTCTCAAGGAAGGGTTTTGCTTTAGAAGCTCCATGTTGCTAGGAAAGAGTTAAATCCACCCAGGCCTGCAGTGCCATGTGCTCCCTGCCCCAGGCTGCAGGGCTGTAGAGGTGCAAAGCTGCGCCAACAGGGGAAGCCGATGGAGGTCCTCTCTTCCACCCCTTGGTCTCATCCAGGGCGGCCTGGCGCGGAGCTGCCACAAAGCTGTAAATACGCGGCATTGCTGAGCTGTTCTTTTTCCTCTCCCCACCGGCAGCCAGGAGAAAAGGGCTCAACCCAGGCCGCTCCCATGCGGGCAGCAGCTCCCGGAGGCCCGGCCGGGCCCGGCCCTGACACCCAGATGGCAGCGGGGCCTGACCCGGGCCCCCCGGCTGCCCATGATGTTATCTAATGGCTATCTCGAAAGAAAGAGAGAGACTTCCCACGGATGAGAATTTTAAATGTGTCCTTCCCAAAGTAGCATTGGCATCTTCATTGGTTAAATTAGCTGCCAATATCTTGGCTCTTGACTAGCTTTCTGATAGGTCCCTGTCCTCCCTCCCTCCCCCCCCCCCCCCCAAGCAGCTCTAAGGTCCTGGCAGGAAAAAACATTCCACATTTCTCTGTTACTAGAAACAAAACTGTGCCAACCCATGATAATGGGATACACTGAAAAAAGCAAGGGCCAGGGGGTTTACAGTAACTTATATGGGGTATGAGGGCAGGGAACCAGCTGGGAAAGGGGATTAGGACTATGCAAATTATTGTGGCAAAAAGTAACCATTGGTACAAGGAGAGCAGAAAACTTTCTAGTCTAATTAACATAGAGAGCTCCCATGCAGCCTTGTGGATGAGCTTTTTCTCACTCTGACTGGGGGGATTTTTCCCATGGCCTTAACTTCCCTCGACCCCAACATACCAGGCAATTCTGAAAGGAATATACGTCAGAGCAAATTGTGATTCATCTGATAATTTGAATCTTTTTTCCAGTCAGCTAGGTTGACTAGCTAGAAGAAATGTTTCTGAGGAAACCAACCTTTTGTGTTATTAATTGCATCATTCTACCAATCTACAGTAGAGAAGCCTTCACTGAGATGGTAGTGGCATAGGCATGTTTTGTCATGCATAGCAATACAGCATTTGGAAGCATCTGAGTTGGTGCTGCAGTTAGATACATGGTTTCTCAAGCTTAGACTCTTTTTGTGCTAATATATTATATGGGCTTGAATTCTGTAATGAGATTGCCATGCAGTTAAACAGGAGAAGGCAGAGATGGCTTCTGTTCCAAGTTCTGTAACAACGTGCTTTTTGTTAATGTCTGGGGTTGACAGCTAGTGCCACTTTTCTTCCAAGATCTGCTATTCAGTGCTGTGGGGACTCAAAGCAGCTAAAAACCCTTGCATTAAACTGAGAACTTGGAAGAAAAAGATTGTATTAGGGCTAATAATATGCAGTATATTGTTAGAGAAGTCTGAATCCTTTAAGGAGAACCTGGATTTTATTTAAACATAATACCATAGTTAATCTTCCTCATGTTCTTCACTATGTGATGGAGTGCTGTCTTGTGTCCCCTCTTCCCCAATAGTAGAGTTTTCAAATCTGAGAAAAAGACTTCCTATTCATAAAGTAGAGGTTTATGCAGGCAAGAAAAATTTGCCTGCAAAATTCAGGTTGAATTGTGCACATACACACTGTGTATGTGCAGTTTTTTAACAGTAACACATAGAACTGTTGTCACAGATATACTCATGTGGTTTGCTTACGAATGTCAGAATTTTGTTTTTGTTAAATACTGTTTTTTCTCTGTTTCAGTGTGCAAAGACCCACCCTACAAAGTTGAAGAATCTGGATATGCTGGTTTCATTTTACCAATTGAGGTTTACTTCAAAAACAAGGTATGGGATCTCATGTTTTTCATAAGAAAAAAACCCCAATATGTGGAAGTGAGGGGTCTTTTTAAGTTTTGAAGTTTAGTTTGTATCTTTCATTAACAATTATATTTAAAGCTATCTTTATAAATGCTGTTCCTCAACCCAGTATTACTGTAGCATGTAGAAATGCGTAATTGTATTTCACAGATTCCCAGAATGGGTCAGGTTGGAAGGGACCACAGGGGGTCATCTGGTCCAACCTTCCTGCTTGAGCAGGGCCATCGCAGAGCATATGGCTGAAGATTGTGTCCAAACAGTTCTTGACTAGTCTCCCAAATGTGGGAGACTATAGAACCTCTCTGGGCAATCTGTTCCAGTACATGGTCATTGCAAGTTCAAGTATCTCTTCCTCATGTGGTAGAGCTTCCTGTG
The DNA here is from genome assembly GCF_015227805.2 of Hirundo rustica. Lineage (NCBI taxonomy): Eukaryota > Metazoa > Chordata > Aves > Passeriformes > Hirundinidae > Hirundo > Hirundo rustica. The sequence continues at coordinate 35,007,749 of NC_053488.1, read as the reverse complement.
CATCAGTTTGTGCCTGTTGACTCTTGTGCTATTGCTTGGCATGACTATACATGGATCCATCATCTGACACCCTCCCTTCAGATACTTGTAAACAGTAAGGTCCCTCACAGTTACCTCTTCTTGAAGGTGAGCAGGCCAAATTCTTTCAGCCTTTTCTCCTAAAAGAGATTCCCTCATCATTTTTGTCACTCTGTGCTGGACCCTCTCCAGCAGCTTAGTGTTTCTCTTGTCCTGAAAAGTCCCAGAACTGGACACAGAATTCCTGATGTGCCTCACCAGGGCTGAGCAGAGGGGCAGGATCACCTCCCACATCCTGCTGGCGGTGGTCTTGCTGATGCACCCCAGGACACCAATGACTTTTTTGGCCATAAGGCCACTGCTGGCTCATGGACAGCTTGCTGTCCACCAGGAACCCCAGGTCCTTCTCCTCAGAGCTGCTCCCCAGCAAATCAGCCCTGAGCCCGTGCTGGTGCCTGGGGTTACTCCTCCCCAGTGCAGGACCCTGCATTTGCCTTTGTTGAAGTTCAGACAGTTCCTCTCTGCCCACCTCTCCACCCTGTCGAGGCCCTTCTGAAGGGCTGCACGGCCCACGGGGTCTGGGCCACTGCTCCCGGCTCTGTGTCATCAGTGAACTCGCTGAGGAGGCATCTGCCCCTTCCTCCAAGGCACTGATGGAGAAGGTAAACAATATTGGACCCAGTATTGACTCTTGGTCAATATTGGGTATTTAGTACATAACTCTGGGAAATTGAAACTGTTTTATTGAAAAAGAGAGGTGTAATATAATTTTTCAGAGGAGTTACTAACCCTGCTAAAAAGTGGGCAGACTTTAAGTAATGTTTAAAGAGCCACTTAAATGTGAAGAAAAGATACCAGTCTTGATTTTGTTGATTACACAATGAACTCATTGTTCTATTTTAGTATTACAAATCTTCATAATTGGTTTAGGTTTTGATCTTTCAAAATATTGTTTCTTTTAATCTTCCATGCTTTGTCTGTTAAAAAACATTCTTTTAGACTGCATGTGAGTACCCATTATATTCAACACTACTAGGCTCAACCCAAATCCAGTGCCATTCTACAAAACATGTTATTGTGATACCTCATATTCTGAGTAACTGCTGCACTTATTGTGAGTCTCTCAAATAGCAAATACAAAGATTTTCTTTAATTTTACATAACAGGGTCTGCATTATTAATAACTAGTTCAGATGAAAAAAAAAGTGAAATTAAAGAGAAAAATCTTGCAAAGTTTAATGTACACTAGCTTTATATGCAGAGTTATTTAGGTTCCCTTTATATGTCATGTGCCTTGATGGAGCTGTTATGGTACTTAACGTGATTCAAAGACACCTGTGTGTAAAACAGAAAGAAAATAGAAATGCATTGTAAAAGATTTTTCTGGAACACTGAACACTTAAAATTTCTTTTGGGGTTAGCTATGTGTGCTTTCAAGTATGTATTCCAGTATCATTTTATCTTTCACAGAAAGCCCTGTTAAGGTGTGGGGTGTGGGCAATTCTGTTCAGGCACTTTGGAAGTTGTAGGTTTTGAACAGGTAAATTCTGATATGTTCCCTGTATCAATCTGTGAAGAGCAGGTCTTGATTTTTCCTGTTTGCTGTTGGAGATGAAATAGAACTGCCTCAGTGAGTTGATCAGACTTTTTGGTATGCTTTTTAGCCCTGTTTCTATTAAGGAAGCTGTTTTCATTGATTTGGGAAATCTAATGAAAAGCAGTCCAATCTCTTCAACTCATCTATTAAATGCTTATCCTACAAAGTAGAAGACAGTGAGTCAATCATTAAGCATCTCTACAGAAAGTTTCCTGTCCAGCATTTCTCTTTATTTTTTCCACTCAGACTTGTGGCTGCTTTTTCTGACTGTGGAGACTTCAAGTCTCTGGTGTTCCCCAGCAGAAGTTGTGGCTTAGACTGAGATCAGGAGTGTGGCAGTGATTAGAACTTGCCTTTCCCTCAAGCAGCTTGTGAAATTAGGAAGTTTGCAAACATCCGTCACCTCTTTTTGGTGTCATGTAATACAACAAGCAGCAATTGGACTATGAGTCAGTTAGTCCATCACACAGCTTGCAGCAGCATGCACTTCCCTGGGGTGGGTGCAATACAATGGAAGAGTGGCACAGAAATCGAGCTAGCAAATTACTACTTTCTCCTGGCTCAGCTGCTCTTTCCCCCCTAAGGCAGCTCCGATGCAGAAAAAAAGGAGATAGACAGAAGGAGGAAGAGGAGACATAGCATCATCATTTATCAAAGGTAGACAGCTGTTGAATTTCTGATTCAGAAAATACCCTCATGGATAGAGAAAGGAGGGATACAAGAAACAACCTGGACCACAGAGGGTTAAAGGGTTCCTGTTCCAGGACTAAACAGAAATTGGTGGAAAATTTAATAGATATTTCACCAGGTTAGAAAAATATTCCATGCTTTAAAGAGTTGCAGAAATTACAACCAATCCCTGCTCCCAAATTCAACAACAGCAGGCTATAGGTGTTAGTCATTGAGATCAAGTCCTTAAAAATGCTTTTAGGTCAAAGAGTCCTACTCTGGAAAAATAGGATAACGCTCATTAACTGCAGCACATTATGTCTCTCCCGTTTTGAAATAATGGCAATGTAGTGGTACTGATGGTCTTTTTTAATCACTGGTTATGTTCATCTGACTTTCAACCAAATTGTTTGAAGACTACCATTTATGAATTATTGTAACTTGGCTTTTATGTCAAAGCTGGTTGTACCAACATGTTGCCTATAACAACATTGCAGTTTTCTAAGCAGATCAGGGAATAAATTACTTCCATTTCTTTCTGCATGAAATCATGTTAATATTTCTAACAGCGAGAAATATCATCCAGGTTTGCCTTTGAAAATGATATACTGTGTTTCTATGAACTATGACAGAACTGTGAAAACTGTTCATGTAGGGGAACTGCTTCCTTTTGTCTTCAGAAACAGATAGCTTCAGGTCTCCTTTTGTTGTTTCTGCTTCAAGTCTAGAGATGGGATAGATGTCCCTTGGCTATGTTTGAAACCTCTGATTTAACTTTTAGGATAACTGAGATTTCTATGCTTTCTGTTCTTCCCATACTTGGAATCTTGACTCAGAATTCAGACTGGTTAATGTGAATTTCTAAAGGATCTGTCACTGAACAGAACATATATTTTGATTTCATGCAGTGTTGGATACGTGCTGTGGTTTTGCTGTATCTCTTCCTTCTCTCCCCTCCTGGTTTCCTATTTACTGAAACTTTTTTCGAGTTGACTTTTTATTTTGTTCTTTCCTGAGGCTTGATTTGGTGACTTCCATTGCGCTTCAGGACCCTTGGAGGAAGGGCTGCTTAATGGCATCTTAAAAAAGCATTTAATGCACATACAGCTTCTAGAAGGGACTGAGTAAATGTGTAACACAAAATGGACTTAGTTTGTAATACCAGATAGAAGCTACTGAAGTCTCTTCGTTGCGACCAGTGTCCTTTTTCAGCTGAGGCTTTCTCAGGCCACTAGAGCACTGGTGATTTCTCCTGAGATAAATTTGCCTTTTTTGTTTTTTCTCTTTCTGTATTGGTACAGGGAACATTTAATTTCATTTTTTCACTTCAGTGACAGAGAATTGCTTGAACACTTGAAATCTGTCTGACCACACTTGTTCAAGACAATGGTTTCTTTGAAGAAATGAGCAGACCCCATAAGTAGGAGATCAAGTATAGTTGGCTGCAGCAGTTTCATACTTCGACCTCTCTGTAACTTGTGAAGAAATCAATTGTTTGGCTACAGGGGAGAAATTAAAGTAGTTATTAAGTTCAAAACTTACTACACTGTGTTCAGTACTTTATGGCTCGGAAATGTGATTGTGTTTTTGACTGAGTTAGTTACCTTGTGTCAGCTGAATCATGATACTTGCCTATGCACCTGTCTGTAGCCCGTGCCAAACATGACTCAACAGTATCAAGTAAGCCTTGTCATGATTTCATGAAATTCATGCATTTGACCTTGTGTTATCATGGGCTGATAGGAGCTTCTCTGATTCTGTGATTTACTGTAGCTCAGCTGACACTTGGTAAATTCCATGTGTATCTGAGAACACAGAGAATGGTTTAAAATTATGTAATTTTAATTGACAGTCTTTATGTAGCCTTTGTTTTCGACTTAGTTAGTTTTGGTGCTAGATGTTTCTATCTGGTTATTTTCAACCCTCAGGAAGAACCTAAGAAAGTTCGATTTGACTATGACTTATTCCTGCACCTTGAAGGCCACCCACCTGTAAATCACCTTCGCTGTGAAAAGCTCACATTCAACAACCCGACAGAGGAATTCAGAAGGAAGCTGCTAAAGGCAGGAGGGGTGAGTCCTGCACCCATGTCAGAAGCCATCACAGTAAAGATGTTGCTGCTTGTTGCTGGTGCATGATTGGTATAATGAGAAAGATTGACCTAACAGTGAAACTAAGTGAAGTGTTTTTGTGATTAACTTCATACAGGAGCTTGGTATGTGTCTTTAAGTGGAATGGGTGAATAAATAAATAACCATGTGCATTCCTTAAATACATGATACTGTGATGGAAGTAATAAGAAGATAAAATCTTCTGTTGAAAGAGAAATTATTCTATATTAAACAGAACAAATTCAGTAATTATAATGGTGTGATGCCTGGATGGAGGCTCAGGCCGTTACTTGGCGCAATTATAAGGTACAAAAAGTCAAAACTCTAACTATAAACAAACCTACATAAATCTATGTAATATGTTGCCCAGTCTGAATCAGAAAAATGTACTGACTTCTTTATATGTTGCCAGAATTAAGTGATGTGAAAAAGCCAAAAGGAAGCTTGCCCATTTGGAGGGATGAGAGGGCCCAAAAGGCCAAACCTTTAGTTTTACACTTTGTCTGTTAGCAGAAAACTGTTCTGCTGTGTTTCACACAATGACAGCATAATTCATTCTGTCAGGGACTATGAGAGGCTCTGCCATGAGGCCTGCTCAGGACTTGACCCCTCTTTGCTCTGGGGTATGAAACTCTCCCTGGGCTTGGCTCCACTTCTGGGCCGTCTTCATGGACCTGAGCCTCTCACGTGTCAGGTTGGGTTGTTGCCTCTTGCTCCTTCCACACACCACTGTGAAGAGCCTGTGTCTCCTCTATTCCCTCCGATCAGTGCCATGCTGACGAGAGGGAATGGAGGATGCCCCTGAAGCCATCCCTCCTTTGACCTGAGCCAGCCCTAGGCCTGTAGCTGCTTCGTGCCACACAGTCTCCAGCCCTGTGGTCTCAGTTACCTCCTTTCATCTCCCACCATTTTGTTGGTGGTATTTGTGTTATAGATCCACACTGTGGGCGGTATGTGGATAGTCTGACAAAAACCAAGCAGAGCATGTAGTTCTGACCCTCCCCTGGCTCCAGGGCTGTGACCACCTCACAAGAATTGGGAGACTGCTAGCCATTGTTGCTGCCTAGGCACTTATGTTGCTGCCTGGGCCCTGGCCCAGCTCACAGCCCTCCTGTGCCTAGGCCATGCTCCAGAGCTCTTTTACAGCTCCAGCCCTGGCCACAGGGCTCTGCCTTGCTGGGACAGCTCTTGGTATTTGGCATTTGTCCTCATTTTATTTTATGAGGCTGCTGTTAATTCATTCTTCTAGGCTACCTGGGTCCCCCCTGCAAGCCCTGCTTGCTCTGAAGTGTCAGAGGCTTCACTTCCCAGTTGACTCTTATTTGCAGACCTCATGAGTGTATTTTGCCTCCTTTCCCAAGTCACTGATAGAGATGTTGAGAAAGCCTTCATGCTGTGAAATTTTAACTATTAATGCCAGTGACTATCTTTATTTTGAAGCAGCCATAACAAAAGTGGGTAACCTTTTTTGATACCTTTATATAATAGTGGGTTCTGGGCTGGAGGCAAGGGGGAGCTAGTGGTGAGGATCTTTAGTCTGCTGAAGAGAGTCTTTGAAAACAAAGCAAAACTAAGGAGCATGTATAGTCTGAAAGGCTCTGTTGCCCTCCTGAAGAAGAGAACTGTTATAGCTGGACTTACTTTGAAGCTGAAGCATGAACAATGTTTTGTGTTTGCATTTATAAGGTGGAAGAGGCTTTTTAGTGTGTTTGCAAATAAAATACCAAGATTGTATTCTGGAAAACTTTGTGAGCCACTGTTTTAATGTTTGTTAACAACAGACTGCTTGAGATTGGTAAGTTTTAACCACGAGTTGTATTGATTTTAAGTTTTGCTAGCAGTGAATTTGGAGTTGAATAGTGGTTGAAAAGGTTAAAAGAGGAAGCTTCCTTTTTACTGCTAATTTTCTCTGCCTTTTAATTTTAGTTTTCTTGAATTAACAAAAGCAAGAATGTTGCCTAAGTGTGAACAACAAAATGTGGTGTGGTTTTTTTTTTAATTTTTTTTTTCACTGAATATAGGGAATGACCAGTATGGTCATTCTTAAAATGCTTTGCTTCATTGCCTTTTGTCTTCTGGATGCCTCAGACTGCTTGGCTTTTTCTTTTTCTCCCTTTCCCCAAGTTCTTTCCAAGAAATTAATACCTTCTCATGAAGTTATTAGTTTTTTGTATCCCTCTGTGGACTCTCAGAGCTGGGAGTTTATCTCATCAGCTTGGCAGAAATAATGCAATAGCATTCTGTCTGTCTTTTCTCTAAAAGTTTCTCTGAAGGACTTACATCTCCTGGTGTTGAAAAGCCTGTTACACTTTATGAAATGCTGGAAACCAGCTTTGTTTGAATCCTGTTGAAGCCCTGAAAAGCTGACTTTCCTTTCCAAGTGGGTGAATTCAGTCTGCTCTACACAGAGCATTAACTCATTTGTAAATTCCATGCTTTAGGCTAAGAAAAGCATTTACAGGATAATAAAGCATGAGATAGGTTTGGCACCTAAAAATAAGTCAAAATAATTAATACTTCTAGCTTATGGCTATTAACAAGAAAAAATAACAGTAACAGGTTGCTGAATTTTGATAGACAAGGACTCTGGCAAAATGAAGCTCATGTCCTTCAAAATGAGATACCATGTTAATGTGAAACATTGAGTGGTAGCATTGAGTCAAGTCCTTTAACATGGTGGACTTTTGCTTATATGCTTTTAAATAATGGTCTAAATTGCTTGATTTTCATTTACCATGGAATCCAAATCTGTTTAATTTTCCTCTGTTTTTACATGGACTGACTGACGGGAACTACAAAACATGATTATTTCTTATTTGCATAAACATGCATATTACAAATAGAATGTCCTTCTAGAGGCAGAAGTGTAGGCTCACCTGCTACCTGCATGCTGCCATATTCAGTATAGTCCTGTCTCTGTGTTTGTCTTTTGCGACAGATTCCTTGAATTATCTCTTGGATGCTCCTAACTCCACCTTTCCATCACACATATATCTTGTGGCCTCCCAACGGTGAACTAGTCAAGATTATTTGCTACAGCCGCTGTTCTTCTGTCTTTCAGTCTAGGGAAGTTTTGTTACCCTTCTCCATCCTTCGTGTCCAGTAAGGTCTGACTGGCTATCCTGTAGCTCACTGAGAGAGTAAGAGTAACTTTGGGATATCACAAGTGATGAAAAAGTCAGAACTCAAGTGTAGTACAGCTTTGCGGTGCCACTGTGGCCACTTTAATGAGGCAGAGAGGACGTGAAGAGTGGTACCAATCATGTAGATTAGCTCTGTGGAATATTTGTATCTTAGCATTTTATTTGATATCACCAGAATTGAAGCATAAATGGGCAGTCAGTCTTCATTATTGGGAGTTCACCAACTTGCTGATTTCCAGGAAGCAGTTATGTTTTCAGGCCTTAGAAGAAGGATTTGATTTGGTTTCAGAGATTCTCTAATCAGGAACGTAAAGAGAAACCTTTGGTTCTGTCTTAGGCTATATCCAGTTGGCAAAGTTTTTCACCTTCAGAAATACATTTTCTACACTGAACTTCCCACAGCCCCTTGAAAAAATTTAGTTATGCTCAAATCCACCCCTACCATTCACCTATTTTCAGCTGGCTTATTCTTGTAATTAAAAAAAAAAAGAAATGTTTTCAGAAGAAATAGAACATTTTCAAGAGTACACTGGACATATTCAACCAAACAATACTTTGTTTAGGTTTTATACCTTTCTATATATAATGTTCTGACTGGCATTCCTTTTAAAAGAAGTTTTGCTGTGGAAATTATGCCACTGAGAATTTTCTGTACCATTTACTCAGTGTAGTACCTCATCATCTCTAGATAGCAGGTATACATGTGTACCCCTGTGAATTAGCAACCTGTTGCTTGAAATCCCCAGGGATACCCTGGATACAGGTTATGACTTTTAGTTGATCCGTGTCTTACCAAGCAAGTCATCAAGCTACTTGAAGTGAAAGAATGGTATACATTCAGCCTCCTACACAGCTCATCCTCTGGGCACACTATGGAATTATGCTTGAGTAGTTAGGGTACGATAAACACCAGTAAATATTGACCCTTATGTGGTCATTCCTTCCTAGATTTTTCAGTTACCTTTTGTGATCAGTTTCAGCCTCAAAATTTGAGAGACCCTGAGGAAAAAGAGGCAGCACTGTGATTGCTGCATATGGATTTTGGAAGAAAACTGACACTGGGAAATTATAGTGATTAAGAAAAACCTTCAAATTTGAGGTAGATTTTGAATGTTGAATCCCATGGAAAACACGAATAGAGTCCAATTCCATTTGTGTATTTTATATTGTCAGTCACACTGGTTCTATTGCTTTTTTGGCTTGCATGTTTTTCAGTTGCAAGGAAAATTTGAAAATTACATCTAGTATGTTTAGTGAGCTAGTAAAAATAAATTAATTTTGAAGGTGCTGAATGACATCTGCCTAACATTTTAGAATTAAATTTTTTCACTGGGAAAAAAAAAAATTGCGCAGGCATCACTTGTTTGAATATGATGTTAAAAATAACTTAATTTCAATTCTTACCAGAAAAAGTAGTGAAGATATGTTCAGTCTTCTTGAAGAGAGCAGTTTGATACTCCTGTCTCTTTCATAGCTGCAAATGCATAAATAAAAATGTTTGTGTTGTTTTGCAAGTTTAATTGGAAGTTAAATATTTCCACCTTTTTGGCAGGAGGCTCAAAATTAGTTGTTTAATCCAGGAATATGTAGACAAAATTTATTAGCTGACTTTTCTTTCCTAAAAGGAAAAGCCTTTTCTCTGCCCCTTAGCAGTTAACACTGCAGGCAAAAATCATTAAATTCACTGCTTTATTACAAATGCAAAGGGCTGTTAATTGTTTGAGGTTGCATGTTTATAGGATGCAAGAAATAGGTCACTTTTAGAGTAGTAATGATTCTGTTTAATGACAGATGAGTCCTTTATTATTGCTTTCTGTAAAATTTGTTAGGAAATACAAGAACACTGCTTCTGTAACAAGATATCTCTTCTTAATGACAGTTAATCTGTTAATAAGTCACTGAGACAAAGAATTATTCTGAGAGGGATGCAATTTTTAGAGAAAATCATCAAGGTAAAAATGTAAGTTTTGACAAAACTCACTGCATTCTGTTGTTTGAGGTTTTTTTCATATCTTTGTGGTTTTATTGTTTAACAGTTGAGAAATGTCTTTTCAGTCAGTTGAGATGTCTGCATAGTGCCAGTTTTGAAACCTATGTTCATAATCCATGTAATGAAGATGAAATTGTGGGGATTTCCCTCTTTTCTCCATTCTTCCTATCTCCTGGCAAATTCCTCTATGTCAGTTGGAATAGTTGGCTTCAACCCATAGTCAACATTAGGTATAATGCTGCTTTAGGGAAGGGATTATCTTTAATCTTGTGCTTTTCATATTCAAGTAATTGAATTTTCTTAAACTATGTATTACTTTACTTTCAACCAAGTAACTCAATTTTTTTTAAATATTGGTTTAAATATAAATAATAGGTGTTCAGGGTGACTGTATCTTTTAGCTAATGATTTGTATTTTGGAACTTCAGCCTTAATAGATTCATATTACTACTCGGTTTTTCTTTGCAGTGTGTTATCCTCTGGAATTTTGAAATGTAGGTCCACATACCCACATTTAGTAGCCCATACTGGTGTCTATACTGATTTTTCATCATAATGACTTTAGCTATTAGTATTGCTGTGGTCATTTAAAATAATTACTACTTTCCCCCTATATTACAGATGTACTCTTTAATGTAGAAAGAAATTATGTAGGAACCTGTTCATTGCTGTAAAATGACACAGGGTGTGGCAGCCCAGAACCGCACAAAGAGGTGCAGTTTTCTGTTACTGATGCATGATGAGTATAATTCATGATGAGTGCTGCAGAAATGTTGTAGTAATGGTTCATTTTCCCCAGAATTCTAATCGTCGCTTTTACTGAAAGTGCTGTTGGAATTTTTCTGCAGCACACTGTGGTAAAGCTCACTGCCTGTTCTGAATAGGCTGTACAAGGATGTTTTTTGATGAGCAGCTCAGTAAATGAAACTGCAGCAGGTAGCTTGGTGTGGATCTGATTATTGCAGCTTTATTGATGGACTCCTTTCATTCAGGAGGATGAAAAACTAGGAGACAGACAGCACATTTTTGATAGTGGCTCATTTACCTGCAGGAGCTCTAGTGTGGATTAATAAGGAAGTTGTGTTGGTCTGGACTTGTGGCAGCTCGTACAGTTCCTGACTGTGTAAATATATATGTGGGGTGGTAGATCTGTGGCTCCTCTGCGTCAGGGATGGCACAATCGTAGAATAGTTTGAGTTGGAAGGAACCTTTATGGGTTATCCAGTGGGCAGGAGCACCTCCAATTAGATCATGCTGCTCAGACCCCCTCATCTACCTTATCTTCAGTGTTCCCAGGGATGGGGCATCCACCACCTCTCAGTGCAATGTGTTCCAGTGGTTCACCACCCTCATTGTAAAAAATTTCATTGTTATAGGTAGTCTGAATTTACTATTTAAAAGTTTCAAACCACTATCCCTTGTCCTATTGCAACAGGCCCTGCTAATAAGTCATCCTCTAGCTCTAATGTAGCCCTCCTTTAGGTACTGAAAGGCTGGTATACACTCTCCCCAGAGCTTCTCTTCTTCAGGCTAACTCTTTCAGCCTTTCCTCACAGGAAAGGTGCTCCATTCCTCTAACCATGTTGGTGTCATTCCTCTGGACGTGCTCCATCAGTTCTGTGTCTTTCCTGTGCTGGGACCTCAGAGCTGGATGCAGGGTTCCAGGTGGGGTCTCACCAGAGCAGAGCAGAGGGGCAGAGTCCCCTCCTTGGCCCTGCTGCCCACACTGCTTTGGGTGCAGCCCAGGACACGTTTGGCTTTCTGGGTTGTTGAGTGCCCATGGCTGGGTTGTCTCCAGCTTCTCAGCCACCAGCACCCCCCAAGCTCTTCTTGGCAGGGCTGCCTCTCCATCTTTCATCTCACAGTCTAGATTGGTACTAGAGGTTGCCCTGGCCCAGGTGCAGCACCTTGCAGTTGAGTGCATTTGTAGAAATGGGCAATAAAAGAACACCAGCTTTTCATGGAACGCTTTAAGATTGTTCCACATTCCTCATGTTACATAAAAAGGACATGAAAAGCGAGGTTTTGTTTTGAAAGTGAGTTGTACTTGTTGGATACACAGGTACTCCAAGTTGTCAAGCATGTATTGGTAGATAAATGTCATCTTCAAAGTGCCAATTTTTTTCTTTTTTGTAAGGAGACTTCAGAATCAATTGTTAGTAGGTTTAGTATAAGCTATTATAATTCACAAGGTATTACAGTTTAATTATTTTCTCCAAATTGCTGGAAGAGAAATAGTGGAGGAGGTTTCCTGATTATATTATGGTAATTAGTAGTGCAGAGTTGTTCTCTGATCTATTCCTTTTTTCAGAAGTGGATGAAACTACTTATATTAAATGCATGGCAGTTTTTCTTTCCATGGCTTTCAGTTGTCTTGAGTAGCAGATTGGAATGTCCTTAGAAATACCCCAAGAGAAACTTTGTACAAGGGCAGGTATTGTTAAGATAAAGAAAAATGACTTCAAACTGAAAGAGAGTAAGTTTAGGTATTAGGAGGAAGTTATTTACTGTGGAGGTCGGAAGGCACAGGAGCAAGTTGGCCAGAGAAGTTGGGGATGCCGCATTCCTTGGAGTTTGGATGGCAGTTTGAGCAGCCTGATGTAGTGAAATGTGTCCCTGCCCACAGCAGGGGGATTGAAACAAGATGATTTTTAATGTCCCTGCCAACCCTAACCATTCTGTGGTTCTAAGATGCTGGCAGCTCAGATACTGTGGAGACTGATCACTTCAGGCTGTTTATTCCTACCCAATAATGTATCAGTGGATCTCCTCTATGCACTGTTTTTGGGGAAAAAGTAGGTTTTCCTTTGCCCTTGCAAAGTTATTTTTCATTTAAAGCAACTGGTAGACAAAGGTTTTAAATACAAGCTCAACAGCTGAAGGCTAGTGAAGTGACTTTTTGATGAGCTAGAGGCAAGATACACTACCAGCGGAGCAATTAGATTATGTGAGGGGGATCAGCAGCTGCCCCTTGAGGAAGTTGTGGGCTGTAGGGGAGTAATCCCTCGGCCTTCTGTTTTCTAAGCTGAACAAGTCAAGTGATGTCAGCTGCCTTTCACCTCACTGGTTGCCCTCCTCTGTACACACTCCAGTAGTCTGACAATGTCCTTCTTGTGCTGAAGTGCCACAGCTGCATGCAGGACTCAGGTGAGGCCACACCAGTGCAGAGTAGAGTGGGACAATCACCTCCCTTGACATGTTTCTCCAAACAGCCTATTCTGCTGTTCCTGTATTATTGGTACCCTAGTATTAAGCGGTGAAACTAACTGCTCTCCCTGGGCCGTCTTTCTAGTGCTTATCCGGTACCAGATATCCTAGTCCACACTTTTTAAAAACACCTAAAATATTTCTGAACAAGCCCAACTAATGCCCTACTTTTACACACTGTATTACTGTCACCATTTGCCCCATGAAAGACAAACTTTGAGATTACCTAGGTCTCTTCTCTGTTAAATATAGTCAAGCAAAATCTTTGAGGGAACAGCAAAAGTGTAACTAGAGCTTCATTTTTTGCATATTGGTGAATTCAGAGTGCGGTTATATGGCTGTTTAAACTGACTTGTTTAAAGACTGTTGTTGTCTCACCTTGTTTCATTGACACCAGTCAATGTCTTATTCCACCAGCCTCGTTGATCCCTCTTAGCTGTTGACTTTAGAATAGACTGAGAGGAAGAATTAGTCATGTTCCTGGGTTTTGTCACTGAAGTGATTCATTGTGGGGGCACACAAGCACTAGCTGCAGGTGTCCTTGGCTGCCTGGCTCAAGCACGGCTTCAGCCACATTCCCCCTCTCTTGAGCTGTATCCCCAGGCAGCTGTAAGACAGCAAGAAATGTGCTATTTCCTCCAGAAAGGAGGAAAAAAATAAAAAAAGTGTGTATAGGCTGTGCTGGAGAGTTATTGCTATGCTATCAGTGAGCTTGCATTCTTGCTGCAGTAGTAGTGTCTTGCTGTGATATGCTCATTCCCACCTTTTCCATCTTTGGTGTAGCCTTGGTTTAATAGAGGCACATACATAGACATGCCCACAGTCAAGCAGTGTGTGTTGCCAGTGTGGTAGAACCAATGTGAAAATAGGGACTTACTCTGAAAGCTGGTGGAAGTACATTTGCCAGCCTGTGTACCTCTGTGTTTGACTAATGCAGGGACAAAGGGCAGCTACCCACCGCTGTAATTTTGTCAGCTGAGGTCTTCCAGTAAACTTAAACTGGATGTGTAGTTGTCACTTTCCTAAATTTGGCCGAAATGGAAATGTATATTAATTTTTAAAAAGCGTAGGTAATATGAGGGCTTTCTACATAGATGATCTTAACAAAGGAAACAAATGTATTGGATGTTACTTAGTGCTAATATTAACTTATTTCTTGGGGAGGCCAAAGTAATATTTTTTTTAATATATATATATATAATGGACTTAAATGAGGAGCATATACTTCTGTCAGAGATCGGTTTGGAAGAAAAGTGTGTGTTTTTTTATCATAGCGACCAAAGAGTTAATTTTGTATGAGACTTTCTGGTCTCTTGTCTTTTTGTCAGCTTTAAAAATGGTGTAGTCTGTGTTAACTGCATGCATTGTTAATCACATTAAAATTTTGAATTTACATTTGCTATTTTTTATAAGGTTTATGGTGAAGTAACAGGCTGCAGGATTCAATACACTGAAATTTTTAGGGTTCAGGGTTTGGTATGTCCAGATTTTTTTTTCTAAAACCACTACAGGATTTATTTTCTCCTGTGTATAATTAGATTTGCCAAATCAGACCTCACATGGTATTAATGCTGTTCATTCCATCCCTCTAAATCTTTTTGTAGGTTGTCATCCTGTTCTGTCTGTAATACGGAGAATGTTCATGGTCCAAATACTTGCCAGAAACTGAGATATCTTAGAAGTCTATACACTTTTTTAAAAAAGTCATATTTCTAAGAATGCCTGTATACAATCATGAATATATGAAGATTTTCAAACTGAAATGTTTCTGAATTTTAAAAAGAAAATTTATAGTGATTAAGTCTCAGTGACTTTGTTTCAGTGAATCAGACTTCTGTGCTTCAGGGAGAGAATGGCAGCTTCCAACTCTAGGAGCAAGAATTTTTAGCTGTTTTTTTTTCTTTGGTTTTAATTTCAGGGTAGGGCAAACCCTGATCCTCCCGACTAAATTTTTCTTCCACATGGATATGCTTTTTTTTTTTTTTTTTCATATGAATGTATGAATGAAACTATTTTGGGTAACAAAATACCTGCTTAAACTCTGTAATTAATGGATAACTACTTTTTCTGAATGACTGATTTTATGCAAATGATATGTTCTATTAAATTTTTGGCTTTAAAAAATACTGCAGAGTTTCAATTGAAGAACAATACTATGTAACACCCATTTGACATCCTCTGTGAGAGAAAATAATGCTGAATAAGTGCATTTTCCCTACCTGTTCCTCAGGTTTATGGTATGCACATGTGGCTATAGATTTTCCTTCTGGCTGATTGTTCTTTGTTAGCTTGTGCCTTCTCTTGCATTCAGTTGAGTTTAATGCAACCAAAGGCCTTGGCAAATTGAGATTAAAAAGTATTTCTCCTGCTGAAGGATCAGTTACTGTGATTCACAATAGCTAATTATAATCAACAGTGCCAGAATTGCAAGAAGAATGTCGTTGCTTTTGGACATATGATTTTTCAGTTTTGGCTTTTGGTAGGCTCTGGTTTAGAACAGCTTAATTGCTGCCTTCTTCTATCTTTGGCATACAGCTACAGTGTTGAAAACAGGCTGATAAATAATAATTTTTATTACCTAGACATGTCTCGTAATATTCCCCAAGCTACCATCTATCTTTTGAGCAAAGTGGTCTGCAACAAGATTCATTTTGGGTGGTATTTAATTTTTTTTTTAATTTTTAATTTATTTTTTTTTAAACTGAAATCCTGTCTTCAGGAAGCTGTAGTCAATAAAATCTCATCTTGACTTGGAGAGGTAACGCTGGAATATACATATCTACATCCTTGATTTCCCTATATTTTTAACGTAATGTGTATGAAGCATGTGATGAGTTAACTCATTCCTGTACCCTGAGTCAGTGGATGTCTTGGTCATCTGAAGGGCAGGGTAACCACATAGGAAATCCACAAAACCAGTGTTGCTTTGTACATGGGAACCTGTGGGAGGAGCGACATGTTTCCTTATAGGTGCAGAGCTTTGCATCATCTTTCCTGCTTTGCAGGGCTTGTCAGACCAGGTAAGCTGTCTCTAGCATTTGGAGCTTTTAAACAATAGATGAATGAATGGCTGTGGTAGGAATCATAAAATCCAGACACAGCAGCACTGGAGCAGCAGACAAGATCTTAGCTGGGTTTCCACAGATGGAAGGAATTATCTTTACATGTCAGGTAATTGCTCAGTAATAGCTGATTTATGTGTGCTTTCTGGAAATGATCTGTTTGTACTCAAGTCTTCAAAATCAAGAAAGGGAGCTAGACCTTCTTAACAGCAAACTGGCTGCTTGCTTGCCATCCACCCAGTTTAATGTACTCTAGACAACACAGAAGCCTCAAGTTAGAAGCTGAAAGTAAAGACATACTGCTTTTACTTTTAAACCTCAATCTGTTTTTATGGCATATCTTTGTGGTGGATTAACTTTGGCTAAAATGTTTGGTCACTCACTGTGCCTCATCTGCCTCTCAGGGAAGGGAGAGAGGAGGATAGTGTGGGAAGTCTCATGGGTCAGGATACAGGCAGGGAGATTGCTTACCAGTTAGTATCATGGGAAAAACAGACTCTTCTTGGGGAAAATTACTAATTAATTATCAGTGTGATTTTATTAAGCTATCCCCTCTTGAGAAGAAACGTGGATATTGTTGGATTTTTATTCTCCTGCTAGTGTGATTTGCTACGCAGGTGAGACTCTGCTCTTGTTGGTGATGTTTTACTGACATGCTTTCCCTCTTACGACAGATGATGGTAATGTCAGATGGTGCATCGTTTTCTTCAGGGCAGAGCCTTCATCTCCCCAGCCTTCCGAGTAACACTCTGTCTTTTTCTGAAGTGAAAAAGAAATCATCTCATGGGATAAAGGTGAGACTTATTTTACTAGAAGATAGTTGAGCCAGAAGTGCTTTTCCTGGTAGTTAAATTAATTTTAAAAAAAGGTGTTTTGTGCAATGTTTTAATTGATAGCCAGTTATATGCAGTGATAGCAGGTCGTGACATTTCACTGCTCTGTACTTAGTGTTTACTACGTGAAATACTGCAGTATGTAAGGATGGCTGTGAGACCATGTGCCGGTGAAGGTTCTCTGGTTTTTATATTTAAATAATTGTTTTCTTCCTGTTCCAGAAGGAATTGTCATAGTATCTTGTTGTATTAGAGTATTACAGCGATGGAAGTGTAATCTACGGAAATGTAAAGAATGTGAGATAATACCATAGTATAATCTCATTTATGAAGCATTTTTATGTATAATTGTGTAGAGTGAAACTTGAAGCTATGTTGTTTAGGATTTTTACTGTTGTTTAAATTTGAGAGGTTAATTCTTTCATAGATGCTTAAAAGAAAGCAACGTGTCATTGGTCTCTAGAACATCAAATTTTTAATCTCCAACTTAAAATGTAGTAAAAAGGTATAGTCCAAGGAACCTCTTTAGTAATACAAATGGGTCTTTGATTAAAGCAGATAATTTCTTGACAAAATAAACTAATGGTCTGGGAAAATAAAGAGCATGTTGTTGCTTAATCACATAAGAAGTGCAATGCACGCCTTTTCTCCATTCTGTTAAATTGTTCGGCTTTTCATCTTCTTTTGTACTATCTTGTAAATTTGAAGTATGTTACTTAGTCTTGCAGTGCATGTACTTCAAGGCACAATACCCGTTTTTATTAATAACTTTTGCATTCACTATCTGTGCCAAATCTTGTATCGTGCAAAAATTGTCAGGTAATGAACTAAGGGTATGCCTAAGAAAAGATACTAGGGATACATAATAAGCAAGGACAGGGAAAAATGTTCTTTGACATGTCTCTGCCTGGTGTGCATTGTACATCAGTGCCTCACAATCTCTAGTGCAGGTGGTCTTGCAATGTTTAAAGAATATGGAAGTGTGACTATTTTCATAATAAGCTGAGGTATAATCTGAGGTTTGAACTGAAGGTGCTTGGTTTGGCATGCTAAAGTGAGTGCTCAGTGCCTCAAAGGAAAGCAGTGGGCTACACCAACTGGGTGCTGAACCAAGGTGCTGCTGGTTAGACTGGGATGTGCCTGCATCTGATTAGATACAAAACGTGAGTTACTCTGACACTTCACCATCTCTAATGTTCTTGTGATGTTGGTAGGTAGCTCTCTAGCATTCATTTTCCAATCACTTCTAAAGAGTTGGCTGTAATGTGGATTTACCCATGCCTTGCTTTGCATGCCAAAGCAGGTGTGCTGAGGCTTGGATTAGTAAGCAACCCAAACACCTCTAGAAGACTTCAAAGAGGTACTGCTGTGATACTGAGTCCTATACTAATTCTCTGCCTAGTAACTGTACACCATGGTAAGTCTTGAATCTTGTTTTTTTGTAAGCAAGTGTAAACCTGGGAAGTCATTTTCCAAACTGTATTTACACAGTGAACTTCTATCTGATGTGAAAAATTGGCAAGTGTGGAGTGTGATGAGGTGAAGCAGGGTGAAGTGTGTATTTGCTACACTCATCCATATAAACTAGTGCTTGAAATCTTTCATTTTTTGCTGAAGCAACTCAAGCATCAGCAGAGAGTTTGACCCATACCATGCAGCTATGTGAGTCTAACCTGAGGAGGTTAGTCATGCATCATCTCAGGATTCCATCCCTAGAATTTTTAATAGTGGGGAGAGGTGTTTTATCAATACTCTGGTTTTTGTCAGTCCATTTAGATATTTGATTTTTCCTCTTCCCCCAGAAGTCATTACTTCACCCTGTCTAACTTGGAACACACACTTAAGAGAAGTTGTTCTTGTATCTCATAAAGACTTGTAAATAACGGGCCTTGATGAGAATCATAAGCTATTTTTGAGAAATGGAAACAGGATAACCTTGAGTTTAGTGTAACAGTAAAGTTTTGGGGGTTTTGTTATAAGTTCTTGGAGCTGAGAAGCCTTGAATTTTGGTCTTTAGTGTTTTTGTTCTGGTTGGAATGTAGGAAAGTTGCAGCCAATAGATTTTTGGTTTTGTTCTTTGGAGGAGAGTGGCCCCAGTGATGGAACAACTTCAGTGTCCATATTTCATTTAAATATGCCTCTAGAATACGAGTTGCAGGAAAGTCTTGATAGTTCTTGGGCATAAGTTGCTTATCCCAAAACTCTACTCTAGATGTCTGTACTGCATGAATTTGGGATTTTTCTGCTACAGCAATAGGCCTTTGATGTGCTTGGCCTAGTTTTGATTTGTTTTGTCTGTGAATACCACAGTTAACTTTGAGGTCAGTTTAAACTTTGAGTGTGGAAAAACCAGAATATTATTATACTTATCTGTTTGCCACTGCAAAGTACCATGTAAACTTTATGGTTAGGTAAGAATTTAATATCAATAAAATGTTATTCTTGGCTTAGCATTCACTTGTGAAAAGTACAATACAGTATGAAGTAAGAGACAACTGTCAGTTTGCTTTCTGTCATATTCTTTTCTGAATAATGTATTAAATAGAGATGTTTGTATTTCTAAAGTGATTTTTTTTTTCATTTAATTTAATGGAGATGGTATTAGTGAGCCCCAGTACTTTGATTCCAAAACAAGGCTTTTATCTTGGAAGTACAGATGTCAGGCAGAAATTTATGAAAGCTCTTACTTTATGCATTTTTTCAGAATGTAAGTATAGATGCAGGCTGGCTACAGATACTTGTGTTGATTTAAATCAGCGCTACTGCTATGCCTGTTTGTATTATATAAATATTACATGCACAGAATAGAGAAGCAGCTTGACTGGGTTTTTGAATGGGTTGATTATGTCTTCTGCAATGAACTGTAGTATCAGCTGTAGAGAAACAAGATTTATTTTATAAGCAAAGAAAGCAAAAGCTTTTATTCCATAACTTGTTTTATGGTCCCCCAGTTAGCCTTCACCAGTGAGCTTTGTAATTCTCCATCTGCTTCTGATTCTTCTGATGTCATTGATCCTAACAGTTTAGTGGGCTGGGTGAAATTGAAGTGTGGAAAGTTTTCCAAAATTTTGTGGGAAGCAGGTAAATTCATCTCTTACTCCAGAGTATTTTTGGAGGCTCTCAAAATGTTGGGGTTTTCTTTCTTGGTTTTTTGTTCACATTCTTCCCCCTGCCCCAAATCACCTAGTATTTTTATTCAATAATAAACAAGTTTGTATTCAACAGAAATCTGAATTTGCTTGATGAAGGAATTACTTTTAGATATATTTCTCCACTTTTTCTCTTGAGAGCAATAGGCATATTTGAGACTTAATTCTAGTCCTTTGGCTTAATATGAACCCATTATTTCAATAGGCATAACATTTTTAATTAGAAATTAAAATAATGCATGTTTTAATGATCACTACTGAATTTGTAGTCTAACTCAGAGTGCAGTGCACTGACAAGGCTATCCATGCCAATGTGCTCAATTTAATGACTTCACGAAATATAATGAACTGCCCCTGCCTCTCTACTTCCTCCACCCCTCCCAAGTGTTAAGTTTCTTATTTAGGTTACCAGTGTCTGTCAGCGGTTGAGGTTTGCAATGGTTTCCAGAAGTTACTGCTTATTCAATCCCACATTAAAACAAATTGAGAATTACATTTTTTGGTATGAAGTCAGAATCCAGCTCTGTAACATGTACAGTTCAGCATCAATTTTTTTCCCCCTATAGTTTCCATGTAGTTACAGAATTGTTTTAATCTGCAGATGTGTTACCTATTGAGCCTCTATCACAGTCCATTTGTAATTTACAGGACAATGTACTCTGTGATTTAAACTTAATTTCATGAGCATATTAAGAAATACAAAACCATGAAAAACAGTTGATTTCTGTTGCCCAGATTAGTCTATAAAGTGAATTCACAAAGTTTCTTAGTTTATAACCCGTAACTCTTAATCCATGCACTTGGGATCCGTAAAAAAATAAAGTTACCTAGCTCAACATAAGAGTACTTATCCTTCCTCCTTTGTCACCAGTGTGGGCATACCCTGTTTCACAGTGGGAAGTGTGAAAGCCTGAGCAGTCCAGTTGGTAGAGAAACAACTTCAAAAGTTGGGCTTTTTTGAATAAGCTGATGTTGTATGCTTTCAGGGTTGGAGGTATGGTTTATGTAATTCCTATGGAATAGAGGATGGTGATGAAACTGCCAAAGATGGTGGTTGCAGGAAATAGCAGTTTCCAGGTGATCATGGCAGCATAATGGCCCTTTAGCTTTTCTGGTCACCTGTCCTGCTTACAATATACTGTGTGCTTCCAGAATGCACCTCAGGCCTTAGCATCTTGGCCAAAATATGAGCAGGAGTTGAATACAACAGTCACAGTAGTGCAGATTTTATTTGCTGATAAAATTTTAGATTTTTTTTGTGCTTTCTAAAATACATATTTGGAAAGATACATTAGCCCCTTTCACAGAGCAGTACTGTATATCTTGAGGTACTGTATGTATGTGGTGTTTGACTTGACTCTCTTCTGTCTTAGAGATTTTATGTTCCTATAGCTGTCTCCTCTGTGTTATTGTTGGCTTCTTTTTGTGTCATTGCAGAAATTAAGGAAATAAAAGATACTCTTTTTACTTAGAAAATGAATGCAGGTATAAAAGCAGTGGATTGTCTGCCTTTAAGAAAGGGTAATTCGAAGAGAGCATGTGACAAGGGTGTATAAATAAGTGTTGTAAGTATGTCACATATTTTCTATGAAAATATCAGCTTCCATGTTGTAGGAAGATGTAAAAAGTCTGGTTTTAAAATTGAAAAGAAGACAGAGCTCAAGTTTCTTTTGGTTTTAATACTACTGTGCCCTAGAATCATATTCACAGATCTCATCTGTTGGAAAACATCTAAAATTACTCTCCTTCTGAAATGTAAAATATATGTACTATATGTAAAATAATGGGCTATAAGGAGACCAGTAAGAAAGATAATTTCTCTGTCTAGTTCAGTAATGATGCATATTTTATTCCTCCCTAGGGCAATACCATGATAGAACACGATGGGACACGAGAAACGTTAATATATAATTGATGAATTAGTCCATCAGTCAACTTTTGATCTGGTCTTGCATCAAAGGAAATAGTAAACTTTCTTCTTCTTCTTCTTTTTAATAGTCTTAAAGAATAACACCAGGAAAAGTCTTATAACTCAAATAGAACGTGTTGTCAAGGAGTGCGAAGTGCTTTTTTATTTTTGTTTTTTAATTGCTAGCCTGGGAATCGAGGAAGTGCCTTATGTTTAGACATTCAGATATCATAGTATTGTTCATTGTTGATGCTTCTTGCCAATGTTAATGCTGATATATATGTTATATAAATAAATGCTGTTTTACCAAATATGACACAAAACTACATTTGCAGTACAGACGCAAGAAGCATCTTATAAAAATATGCAATTGAATAATTTATGCAACACTGTGACTCAGTGTTTCACTAAATAAGATAATGAGAAGGGAATTTTACTTAGAAATTACATTTCTAAGTAATTCTTTTTAGTTAATTGTTTCTACATATTGTTGCAGAGGAGGAGGAGCACACTTCTGCTGTTTCTGCACATGTTTTGTGTAGACTTTTCCGGTGCTAGAGTATTAAACACTGAATTAATACATTCTAATTGAACAAATTATAAGTAGTTATCTATGAACAGGAAGCGCATCAGTGGATGTAGTCTCAGTCTTCCTTTCTCCTCCAATTGACATGACTTCTATTAACATGTAAATTCTGCTTTGTTTTCTTGGACAGTTTTTTTCAGAGCAGTTGTGCTGTGTGCATTTTTAAAAATTTGTCAGTCCCTGTAGGGAATGAGGTTGGCCATGTCCTGCTTTGGTCCTTTACTTTCCACTTGTGCTTCTGCAGTTCTGTCTATGTTGTGGGTAGAAGGGTGGTTAAGTAAAGGTGGAAGATAAGCTAAATATGTTTTCCTCTCTACAGTTCTGTAAATCTGTGGCAGTTTTAGACAGGCAGTTACAACACATATACCTACACATCTCTTCTAGGTAAAGGAAATCAATGGGTGTATGCAATACATGTTAAAGTGTTTCTAGAAGTTTCTCACTTCCTGGGCAACATAGAGATAAAAATGTTTGTAATCAGCCTGGAAGAAAGTAAACAGAGTAAACTTCTTGACTGTGGGTTCTTGTAAACTAAAATGTCACTTTTCAGATTTGAAGTGATATAAAAATGCATCCTTTCTTGCATATATATATATGACAGGTGTTCAGTGTTTAAAACAGTCCAGTTAGCCTACTGGGTGTTTTTGAGATTCTGAGAGCCCACTGCCGGCAGTTTCCATTAAACTGTGCAGTGCTAGAGCTGTTCTTGTCTTTTAAATATTCCCAGGTGTTAATTCTCGGAAGAAAGGATCCTGTATGACCCATTCTGGATGGTTCCTTTATTGCCAGTTCTAGCTGCAGATGACTTCTAGCTGCAGATGACCTCTCGTCTTGCCACTTTAACTTTTCAGATTCAATTGAGTGAGGAATGATACTGCTCATCTGTTTCTGGCTTTGCCTCTCCTGTAGGACCTCCTGTAGGCCTTCTGAGAAACACTTCTTACTTAAAACAGTTCAATTAAAAAATACATATATATAACTAAAGACTCAGCAGAGACTCTAATATATTCAAAGAAAGAAGCTTTTTCAGCTTTAGGAGGTTTTCCATAAAAAGGCCATGACTACTGTCTGTCCCAATCAATTCTTCCATAGCCAGGCTAGACTCAGGGTTCTTATTATTGTTTAAAAATTTCATGGGTTGGCAAAATTTTGTTTTCTAGATATAGAGAAATGTAACATGTTTTTGCCCTGCCCTGACCATAGCATGGGTTGAGGCGGGGGGGGAGGACAAGGACCTATCAAAAAAGCAGGTTGGGATATTGGCAGCTGAATTGACCAATGAGAAGTGTCAGTGCCACTTTGGAAGGAACATTTAAAACCAATCTGCTGGGAGCGCCTCGCTCTCTCGCTTTAGGATCAGCAATGAGGTAACATCGGAGGTGGCGGCAGCCTCGGGTCGGGCCTTGCTGCCCTTTTGGGCGGCCGGGCCGGGCCTGTGGGTGTCTGAGGGCCGCTGCCCGCACAGAGAGAGCCGGGGCCGGCTGAGCCCCTTTCCCTTGCCTGCGGGCAGGGGAGATGTTTCTGCTCACTCAGGGACACCAGCTGTCAGGGGCTTCTTTTCAGGAGTTTAAATTCCCTGGCATTCAGGTGGTTTTAGAGTCTTTTTTGCCCTCTGCAAAGCTCTGTGCCTGTTGGAGTCCAGGGCATTTCTTTGGTTGCCCTGGAGGGTCAGGGACCTGGGCAGGGGGGTCTGGGACCCCAGCCCAGAGCTCAGAGAGACACTGGCTTTGATTTCAGTCCATGGGAAAAACTTCCTACACTGAGAGAAGGTTTACAGGCCACAAGAATGTGAGAAATAGTAGTTTAGCTTATCACAGAATGAGAAAATAGTAGTTTTAGGTTCCTAGCATTGAAGTGAATGGGGACAAGATGGAGAATCTGGGGCGTTGTCTCCTTCTTATTCTCCTTCTTCTTCCCTCACTCCACCGCTCCATTGACGTGGCACAAAGTAGTTAGTGAGGATTGGGTCAAAGTAAAGATGACCTTTTTAGTAATAGTGATAGACATTGGTAAGAAATAGTAAACAAGAAATACATAGTAATTAGTATAAAAGATAAGGACAGCCCAGCTCGGGGGGGAGACGTGAGGAATCCATGCAGCTGCGAACGTCTTGTCGGACTCCGAGAAAATTGTAAGATAAGAAACAATAAACGAAGTATGCAACCTTGAAAAATCTAAACCTGAGAACTCCGTCTCTTCCTTCGGCTCGGCTCGGAGCTGTGCAGGGGAGCCAAGGACCCTGAAACCACCTGAATGTTGGGGTAAGCCCCCGACATGTGCCAAACCGAAGGAAGAGACGGAGTCTTCAGGTTTAGATTTTTCAAGGTTGCATACTTCGTTTATTGTTTCTTATCTTACAGTTTTCTCAGTCCAGCAAGATGTTTGCCGCAGCTTGGACTTCTCACGTCTCCCCCCGAGCTGGGTTGTCCTTATCTTTTATACAATTGCTACGTATTCCTTATTTACTATTTCTTACCAATGTCTATCACTATTACTAAAAAGGTCATCTTTACTCTGACCCAATCCTCACTAACTACTTTGTGCCAACGTCACTGCAGAAATGGAGTGAGGGAACAAGAAGGAATAAGAAGGAGACAACGCCCCAAAATCTCCATCTTGCCCCATTCACTTCAATGCCAAAAATCCCAAACCCACTGTTTTTTCACCCTGTGATATACTAAACTACTATTTTTCACACTCTTGTTTCCTGCAATGCTTCCTGCAGTGCAAGAAGCCTCTCCCATGGACTGAAATCAAATCCAGTGTCTCTCTGAGCCCTGGGCTCTGGGCTGGGGTCCCAGACTCCCCTGCCCAGGTCTCTGATCCTCCAGGGCAACCAAAGGAAAGCCCTGGACTCCAACAGGGAGAGGGGCAGCGGAAGCTTGGCAGTGCGGGGCCGTGTGCTCAGACCACGGCAGAAGGGGCCAAAACATGGCCCAGCTTAATCACCGCTGGCAGCGGAGAAAGCAAACCTGCAGCTCCATAACAACTCTGAGCTGGACCGCCCTAGATGAGACCGAGGGGTGGAAAAAAGGACCTTTACCAGTTTCCTTTATCAGCACAGCCTTGCATTTTTTCTTCAGCCTTGCAGTCCGGTGCGTGCACGAGGCCTTTGCAAGCCCGGGCAAATTTAACCCTTTCTTAGCAACATGGGACTTTTAAAGCACAATTCTTCCTAGAGAGAAAGAAGAAAGAGAAATACCAGAAGGTACATGGAACAGACACTGCCTGAAGTCAGTTAGATGAGAAATAAAAGAACTAATAATATTGGAATAGGATTGAAGAAGTGGGCATTTTTTAACCAGACTTTTCTAAGGTAAATTATGAAGAGATGAACTGTTCTTTGCAGCATCTTAGTATTATTTGGGTAGAATGCTATTTTAATCAAAATTAAGGACTGATGTAATAAAGATTTATTTGGGAACTTTGAACCCCCCGCTCCTGGGTCAAAAGGAGGTCTCAGCCTTTTGAGAGAAAGATAATTTTAGATCAGAAGAAGTATTCGTAAATAATACCCCAGATACACTGAGAAGTTCTGCCGATAGAACATCATGGTCTGTGAAGACTCCGGGTGGCAGCAGATGTGTGACGTTGAGAGCACTGGACTAGTTTGTCTTGTACCAAAAACATCTTCATAAAAAGATCTTAGAAGGACTCTTCTCCTAAGTAATGAGTAGTTATGTCTAAGTGGTAAAACTGACTGAAAACCCTAAACTATGTCTTTCTGTGTTGTTCAATAAGAAAGTTAATAGTTTGTAAGAGGAAAGAAGCATGTTTTAAGGTATCATTCTGTTTTAGTTTAAGTTTTTCTTGTTTTTCAACTTTTTTTTTCCTCAGTCTTTTAATATATGTTAAAAAAACTATGTTTGTTCATTTTTAAGCTTAAGCCTGCTTTGTTTATTTTTTCTCCTGATCTCTCCTTCCCGCAAAAATATTAACACTAAAACCCCTGCATTAATTGGTGTTTCCTCCCGGTTTTATGACATTAAAACCATTACAATAAGGAAAAAGATCTGGCAAAAGCTGGAAGATCACAGCAGAGAAGTCAAACTTTGCCTGAAATGCTGTCATGTTTTCCTCTGATCCTGTAGGAATTCTGTTGACATATGGTTCATATCTTCAGTTTTCTTTGTGATTTTTATTTTCTCTTAGGTAATGGTGATGATAAAGATTTCCTGAACTGCATTTATGTTAACCTTACAATATTTTTTAAAAAGACAGGTATAATGCCTAGGATAAAAACTAGCTTTTGTTATGACTTTTTTGACAAGCAGTGATAACTGTTCATGTTCTACCAGTTTGTAACAGGTGTTTTGACCAAATGTTGGGCTTTCTATCTGTCCTTACATGGTTATTTCTACTCCTGGTTACTTGCAGTTCCAAGTTTTTAATATGAATCCTGTGTCCATACTGTGTCTGCCTTTTGAGGATTTAACGGGGTGCTTTTGTGGTGGTTTTTTTTTGGTTTTTTTTTCTAAAGTAAAATTTCGCATCTCTTCTTTGCAGGACCCAGCTAGGATTCTGAACATAAATAGCAGCAGCAGTAGTAACAGTTTTTCAAAAACACAGAGGTTAACAAAGGAGCACAAAGAAAAAGTTTCTAAAGACTCAAAAGAACAAAAAAGTGCCTTCAAAGAACCTTCCAGGGAACATAACAAATCTTCCAAAGAGTCCTCTAAGAAACCCAAAGAAAACAAACCACTAAAAGATGAAAAAATGGTTCCTAAGATGGCCTTCAAGGAACCCAAACCCATGTCCAAGGAACCAAAATCTGAAAACAGCCCCATCCTTACCGTAACATGTGGGCAGCAACAAGAAAAGAAGACTCTCACAAAAAGGCCCTCTATGCTGGACACTGATGAATCTCCTGTAAGAAAAAGAAAAAAAGCCAGCTCGGATTCATTATTTAAAAGTTTTCCTAGTGCCCCACCACTGATTCTTACTTGTTCAGCTGACAAAAAACAGACAAAAGATAAATCTCAACTGAAGGAGGGGAGAGTCAAAACTGAAAATGATGCACTGGAAAGGAAGACGCCTACTCTGCCACCATTTGATGATATTGTAGATCCCAGTGATTCTGACATGGAGGAAAATGTTTCCTCCAAATCTGATGTAAGTGGTTGTTTAGTTTTGCTTAATACTTTACACAGTGCTGTATTGAGTATTCCTACTCTGTGGGACTGTGCATCAAATTAGTGTTCTCCCCTTTCTTTTTCCTGTCTATTGCCAGGTTGTCCAAACTGAAGGATGTTGATGGCCATGTTCCAACTTATGCATATTCTAGTTGAATTGTATAGCCTATTCAAGTCTACTCCATTACTAAATGTCAACATTATGATTATGAGCATATGGGAGATATCAATTAACAATGTTGCTCTTTTGATGTTTTTTAGAAATTCATGGTTTTTTTGAGAGAAAAGGAAATGGATTTAAATGCTTGTATTTCACATTCTAAATCATTGTGTTCAGGTATGAGAGAGTTCAGTAAATCCAGGAAAGGTTTGCAGTTTTATCAGAGAGTTACTTATTTTTTTGCTAGAAGAGGCAGTTTGGTCAATGATGCCAATTTTGTGGAGGAGGAATTCCTAGAATCTCACTCTGATAAGGGGAATCTATTCCCAAGTAGGCTTACCAAGAAGAATGACATTTTAATGGAAATTTGCTTTCCTGAAAATATTTGTCTACTGTGCTTTCTCATCTGTTTCAAGTATGATTTGCTGTTTATTTTATGATTAAAATTAGGATTTTAATCATTCTCCTAGTAAACTTTAGTTTTCAGAAGTATCTTTCATAGAGACATCTAGAGAAGAAAAGGAATAGTAGGAGAAGCCTTGTTTGGTGCCATTATTTATGCTTATGGCTAGAGGTGTAGTGTGCATGGTAAAGAGGAATTTTCCCCAGCCTTTCCTGTTCAATTTTCTCAGTTTTCTGATTTGAGTCTCTGTTATTGCCATCAGATTCATAACCCTGCTTGCCCTCTCTGGAACAGAAAATAAATGCCCTACTGTGGGGAGGTGTCAGCATTAGGTTTTTACTTTGTAGAAACTTCCCATGAGGGAGAAGGTAATTTACTTCTGAAGCGACCTTTTAATGACTGTTCCCTTAGGGGCATGCAAAGGCTGCAAAATTTAGAAGGTATACAACAGGATAGGCCCTGCTTTACAGCATGACACAGGGGATACTCTGATTGGAGTGGCATTCTCATTACGGCTTGGAACTTAACCAGTTTGTCTTCAAACCTGAAAATGTACATACTTGTCACCCTTGGTGTGAATTATTTTTTTGTGTTTTCAAAAAGCGGAATGTTCCATTTGAATTTGTCACTAGCCTTAAGACATGCTATCTACCCTCAGTAAAACAGGCTAATTAAAATAGATTTTTGGGTACCACGTAGGAGCACATACGCTTTTACTGGCTGCAGCAGTTCTTTTTTTTCAAAGGCAGAATTGAGACAAGCAAATCCACTGTAACTGGAATTTTACAAATGGTTTTGCAGAGCTGTGTGCTGTGTAGCAAGTTGAAAATAACTGATATATGGATGGTAGTTAAAACTAATGGTTTTAGTTGCTAAGAGGTGTTATCTTCTGTTGCAATCTCTTGCCCACTACCAATGGTATAATGGGAACACCTCTGTATTTTTAATAGCCTGACACAAGTCCATTTCCACAAGTCTATCATCCATCTACAGTTGACTTGCAGGACCTAAAGGAGTTCCTTAATTCTGTGCTAAAGCTAAAAAGAAGATTCAGGGTTTTCTAAGTCTGTAAGCCACTGTTACTGAGAGGGCAAACTGCTGAAGTCCACTCCAAGGAAGAAAATCCTGGTGGTTTGGGCTCTTTTAACTTTTACATACTGGACTCTGGAACTTCCATGGAGGAAGCAGTGTGGTCCCCATCGGAATGAGAGAAAAGGATGTCTGTCCCTTTTGGACTGTGGTCCTTAATAAATCAGACTGAGTATGGCTCCAGTCAGTGATGGGATACTATTTAGAAAGTCAGTAATATACTTACCTAAAGAAAAACTATCTATGAAACATGGAATAATCTCCTAAGGTACTTGTGTCACACAGTTGGCAAGTGCTGTGGGAGAAAGAGCTGGGAAGCCTGGTTAGTGAATATCTGCAGAATTTCTCAAGGAGATATTCTTTCTGCATTTTACCACTTAAAACCAGGGAATCTAATGAAAGGTGACCAAGCAATGTAATAAAAATCATTCTGTATGTTGGAAGAAATAGTTTGGACTTTTTTCTATGTATTGATAAGCTTCTAAGTGTTTCAGGAAGTTTCACAGCTAGATCCATAAAGGGAATATCCTATAAACATAATCATATTAAGGAAAAGTAAGAAAAAGAAGTTGCTATTTTACATAGAGAGTAATGGAAGTAAAAATATGACAGTGCTTTTTCTATACAATGACAGTAATTTCAGATCTGTCTAGGCTTTATGATACTAACAAACATAGTTGCCTGAAGCTGGGAACAGGCTTCTTTAGTCTAATATCCTGGCAAAATAATATGCTGTAGGTCAATTGTTATTTCTTTGGACAGTTACAGTGGTGGGTATCATAGCCCTGGTGAACAAAGCATGTATCGTTATTTGGGAGTATATTTGGTATTATCCAGATTTATTCCTAAGTGTCTTCAGGAAAGCAAAACTACTATTCAGCAAATTCAGGTTAGGTATAACAAATTACATTACAAATCAGTACCTAAAAGAAAATTGTTAGGTGCATTTTTCTAGTTCGAGTTTTATTTATGAAATTTATGCAAACATAATAATACTGCATGAATGTAATGTTCACAGATTGTATATAATGGAATTATTAATAACTTTGCTGAGAATATTGAAGTTTCTTCACTGCAGGGAGTAAGAAATGGTCTCATTCTCAAACACATGTTCCAAAATGGTGACTGTTCCCTTTGCTGGTATTGCATATGCATATACTCATATGCAAAACTTCACATGTAAAACATGATAAATTTGTAATAAGTGGTGCAATGTAGAATGCAGAACCCCTGCAAAAATGAGTTTCTTACTGTTGCTGATCACACATAGGATGGTTCTCAGAATTAGATACAGTCTATTATCAGTTGTCAATTGTGAAGTCTGGTTTTGGGATTTTAAAGAAAGGATTCTGAAAAGTCCCTGTGGTAAAGGAATCCTACAAGCATGATTAAACAGATATTGTTTCACTGGGAAGGTGCTACATGATGGCAGTACTGCTGCTCACCTGATTTCTTTGGATACAGCCTGAGTTCAGTGAATTAGGGTAGAGTGTATCATATCAACCAGTGGGCTTGAATTTCAGACAACAAAGTAGAGTGTTCTCAACCCTTCATGTTACATGCATTTTATTCTGCCTAGTTATGGGCATTCAGACTTGAAACATGAAGTAGAGGACATAGAGTTACAGCACCTCCAGAGAGAGGTGCAGTCTTTTTCAGGTTGTTAAGTGTGTCTGCCAGTAGTTAATCTTCCCTTAGAGCTATCCTTTGAAATTCATGTTTCAGAATCCAGACAAGTTAGCATGCTGTTGTCTCAGGGGTATTTCAGAAAGCTGGACACTGTCCTTTGGTGTCTTGTAGTCAGTCTCTATTTTAAGCTTCAAATGTCTCCGTTAAATTCAGTGGGAAATACAGGGAATCATACGCTTGCTTAGTGATAAACTCTCTGCCCTTGTTTAATAGTCTTTCTGTGTGTGACGTTGACCAAGACCATGTATGATCATTCCTCTGTGGTCTGTTTGGCATACACTGTAGTGTGGGGCACTGTGGGATTTATTTTAATTTTGTTTTTCTGTTGACTTTGGGCTGTTGGCAAGTGAAACAAGTGTCTACCTTTCTCTTCGTGTTGCTTTGTTAAGTATCACTTTTCAAATACATCTGTGAATTAAAGTATGTTGGACTTCAGTGTTTGTGATCAACTAGGTGTTCAAAAGAGTATGGGATCTTTTTTGAGTTCATTTGGATATCACACATAAAGGCAGAAAAACTATTTTACTGGCTTTGGTAGGAGACATACAAAATGAAGTATAAAGAGAAAGCATGTGGATTTATGGTTTTATTGAGGCATAGACATGTTAACACACTCCAGTTCAAAATTCTAAAGATTTCACTTTTAAATTCAATTACAAGATGTTTTAGTTAATCAAAACTCCACCTGTTTGCTGCATTTCCACTGTGTGGAAGTGCAGCAAAATGATAAAAAAAAGGACTTTGATTTTGCTGCTAGGCTGAAATATGGTGATATCCTTGTAATAATTGTGTGAGCTGCAAGCTGTTTGTTATATGAGATGGAGAAATACAGAATTTTGGGTCTGAGTAAGGCATTTTCCGTGGTTGGAGCTGCCCCTTTTTAGCTGTGGAGCCATTTCAGAAGGGATGCTTAGATATGTCTTGTTTGATTAATGCTGGTTTTGCGTGACTGGGTAGGAAGGAAAAAGTATTACATGACTGCAGCAGGAGGGCACAAAGGAGATAAGGCAGGTGATACATACCTATTCAGGTATTAAGTATTCTCCATGTATCTCCAGTTGTAGAGAACTGAATATCAACTCTTTAAGTCTTCCATGCATGACAGTGGTTTGGTGAATTTTTTAGGGAGACAATATGTCTCTGATGAATGAATTTCTTCAGGTGTGATTATTTTGCTTGTGGTATATATTGGTTTTTTCCCTTCTGCCTGTATATGTCACTGCATTAGTAATGGCAGCAGCATGTCAAAGCCTATGGAAATACAATCTGAGCAGAAATGTGAGCTAGCTCAGGAATAAGGGGTTTCAGTTATTAAGAGCAGAGTACATTAGTGGGTCTTTTACCTGTAGCAAAAAATCCTGTCTTCTCAGAAAGGCCTTTACGCAATGATGAAAACATGGCAGAGATCACATAGACGATGCCTTTGTACTTAATTAACTGCTTGCATGTCCTAAAGCAGTCTTAGAGTATGAGTACCTTTTTAAAGGAATCCATAAAATGCCACTTCCAGTCTGGTACATGATGTAGGGATTTGACGATTGCAAAAGTGGAAGAATGTATTGAAAACCCCCCATAGTATTGTAAAATCTCCAGGCCCTTGTTAGCTGAAAAAGCCTACTTTCTGCCAGGGTTTGGAGATAAAGTCAGAGCTTTTTGAGGTAATATTTAGAGTCAGAAGGAACAGTAGTGAGCTGGAGCTCCATGTGCTGTATTCCTGTAGTTACCAAAGGGGAAAAAAAAAAGAGAAGATAGGTTTTATTTGTGAAACAGTGACTCTCGAGATGATTAATGGTGCAGGTGAGGGTTAATACTGATCATGTGCTTCCACTGCAGATGGGGCCCTGTGGCTTTGCAACTGTCATATTATTACAGTTGCATATTATTACTTTACTTTACTTTTCGTGTGATAATTAAATGACGTTTTTCTGATTCTTGTCCAGGATATAACTGCTCTTAAAACCATGCCCGCCACTCATGTCTTATTGTTGGACATAGTACTTCTGTGGTGAGGAGGTAATTCACTACTCACAAACAAGTAAATGTTGTACAGTCCAAGGTGTTTCCTTACAGATATATGCTCAGAGAGAAATAGTGACCAAAGATAAGCAGACCTCTTTAGAGAAGTGGCAGTAGGACAACTATGCTCTGTGGCCATCAGCATCTACTGTGGTATGGCACCATTCAGCTGCTATACTTTGCCTATTTTAATTAATTGTTACTATGAAGCAAAAAATGCTTTGTCTTCTCTCGCAAAAGCTTAGGTGTATGTTAGGCTGTTCTGTATATGGTGAAATTGCTATTGCTGGGTGAGGAAGCAGTATGACAGACAAGTAGAGATCCTCTGGGCAGCAAACTCAAATGTTAAAGTGAGACAGTTTTGTTACCAGTGTGTGTTTGGAAATCACTGGCTTACAGAAACGTTAAAAATCTAAAAATAAAGCAGTGGAGACAAACTATGTATATACAATTAAACGTTCAGGTTGCAGAAGTAATCTTACGAGAGCCATGGAATTTTGTATTCTTGAGGCAAAGTCTGGGTGTGGTTTGGGTTTTTTGGGGGGGGGGGGTGTTTGGTTTTTTGTTTTTGTTTTCCCCTCCAGTTTTAGGCAATGTCGCATTTTGACCACAGAATTAACATTAATCGTTTTTAAGCTACTAATACAGACTGCAATATTTAATTTAATTTTTCATTTGCAAGTGCTGGCTACATCTGCTTCATTGTGGCTACCCATGTGAATTAACTCAAATATTTGCATAAATGCAGGTTTGAATTGAATTTTTTAATACATATTTTCATATATTTTTTAATATATGGATATAATTGCATATTTTCTGTATTTCAGCATTGGAAACCCTGTTCATCTTCTATCCTGCAGAAAGTAAGGGTTTTAATTGTGTTTGTGCAGTGCCAACACTGTAATTGTTTGGGGTGCGTTTTGTGGCATAAAAAGACTGTCTCATGTCCAGTAAAGTCAGGACAGTTTTGAGAGGCCAAGGTGGATTGCAGTCAAAATAATAAAATATTAAAACCAGGATGTTTTATTTTAATCATAATTAAGTGAGATCTTCTTGATAAGGATTTCATTGCTTTGAAGTTGCTTTATCTATCTACTTATATAAGTTACGTTGTGATTCAGAGGAATGGATGCACATATTTAAAACGAAATCCAACACCTGACAGTTTTCAGCTGGCATTTTATCTACAATAGGTAGATCTATTCAAGGCTTTTATGCCCTTTTATTTTTAATGTGGAACCAGTATGTTTACACTTCTTCTAGCGGGGCAGAAACGTCATGGCTTACTCATGTATTTTTGCAAGATTGCTGCCAAACTCTCTATGAACTTCATTAGATAATTTTGGTAATACTTCCCATTCAGAGGCTTGTACTCTGGTCATGATGGACATGAACTCTCCAGGACACACTGTAAGTACACAATTTACTTTTTATATTTAAAGGACTCAATAATCCTCTGAAGTTTAAGTTTTACTAACACAGGAAAAAGACTGCTTGAGCTCATTACTGCAGTGAGTATGTACCCTATCTCATGCCTGTGCAGAGGGAATCACCGTGCATTGCCTGCTGATGGATGACGGACTGCTGTTCACCTCTCTGTGCTGTGGGGCCCTGGAGTCTGGCACTGCGGAGGAATGCTGGGGGGCTCTCTTGGGATGGGCAGTGGATGCTCCTGATGGACATCATTTGCCTGCCCCAAACTCAAGGATGATGGTGCCTGTGTGTCTCTCTGTTCTCCCAGTATTGAAGTTTGCATGTGAGCCTGGTAAAGGAAATAAATGAAAGCAGATATAATCAAGCAGTTTTCTTTCATGCCCTCTGTATGGCAGCTGCCTTTCCATCTCAACATTATCCACTCCTCCTCTGCCAGACAACCATTGCTGTTTAAGGGCAGTGTCATACCTGAAACCAATTTTGATAGTATTTTGAGTGTTCATTTAAAGTGGTTTGAGATCACCACATCAGCAGTAGAAAAACTGCTACATAGCTTAAATTCTTAAGTGTTGATGTGAATTTGTGTTAACTCTCTGAGTCATTATTCAGTAGAACTGTTTTGGCTTAGTCAATACCTCAATACAGCTTACATCTTTGTTAGAAAGAGATGTGAAAAAATTGATTAATTCATGCTTTTTCGTACCAAAACCCAGAACCAAACCCAAAAAACAAAAACTCAGAAAAACCTGAGTAAAACATCCAACTCTATTGGCAATAAAACCTAACATCTTCTGTTGAAGGCCTCTAAGCTTTCTGGCTTTCATCTTCCCTTTGAAATAGAAATCTTTATTTGCCCGTCAGAAATGTGTACTTTGTGCTTCCTCTGGCGTTGGGTATGTTAGTGGGATTTCTAGTGTCTCTCTCTGAGCAGCAATATTTCAAGCCATTCATTCCCATTGGGGCTGAAAACAAGTAGATGCATGATCAGATTTATTTATTTGTTTTAACATTGTGCTGCTGTGGAGGAACAAAGAACTTTGGTAATTAATGCTGTCTTTGGCCTAATGAAAATTACAGTCTTTGTACATGTGTAGCTCAGTGAGATGGAGCCGCCTGAGTCCAGAACATCTATATAGGGTTTTTTGAACTATCTTGAGACATGTTACCTGTTCTTGCTGTGGATATCTGAACATGAAGGAAATTCTTACTGTGTACTTAGTGTGTTGCAAGCCACCTGGAAAAGGTGAGAAACTTATGCCCTGTGTTGTAGGAATTAATGTTTCATCCAGCAGATTTAGAAGATAAGGACAAATGGAGCTATTTGCACTTCACAGAATCTGTTTACATATCCATGGAACTTGTATCATCATCTCAGAGTGATATGAAAGGAGACTTTAGAGGTGACTGATAATAGGTACCCCATCAGCAGCAGAGCTGTGTTTTGTTGTTGAAGTTAACAGGCAACTCCACATGTGCCTGAGTTCCCCGAGGAAATATGACTGACCCATCAGGGGATAACCAGAACTGGGGCCAGCAGTAACTGGATCAGTGTCTCAACACTGATTATGCCACTCAGAAAACTACTGCAAAACTTATGCTGTTTAATACCATACTTGGTGAACAGTCTTGATTAAGACAGAAATAAATCACGTGATTTTGCTGCTCTGTATGAGATCATTTTAGGTATTACCTAAATAGTAGGAGGAGATTACATTCAGTAACCTGTGTTTCATAATTCAAATTATCAGCTGCAAAAGTATTACAGTCTAAACCATGGCATGAAAAGAAGTAGATAAGGCTGTGACAATTTTACTATTTTTTTCAGTATATGGATGGTATTTTTTGCATTGCCCATGTTGCTGTAGTGGCTTTTAGTTATTACAATGTA
Organism: Hirundo rustica; assembly: GCF_015227805.2. Classification (NCBI taxonomy): domain Eukaryota; kingdom Metazoa; phylum Chordata; class Aves; order Passeriformes; family Hirundinidae; genus Hirundo; species Hirundo rustica. The sequence continues at coordinate 34,971,664 of NC_053488.1, read as the reverse complement.
GCTGTATTCTGTAGATGAAAAAGACATAGTTTCAAGATAGTGCTTGCTTAATGCATTGTGTCTTTCACACGAAAAGTAAGATATCATCAAGTAAAGTGCCATGGTCTGAGTATTCTGGACAACAGCAATTCAGTTGCAAATTACTCGGGTTCAGGCCAGAAAAAGGCCAAAGGAGGAAGCCATTCTTGCTGCTCTTGGTGGCCTAAATTTGCTTTGGGAGAGGACTAGTAAGAGTAAATAAAATTTTGCATGTTAAATGTTACAATTTTAGCTAAAGGACACAGTTTGTAGATTATATGTTTCAACTTGATTTGTCTGTGCTATATACAACCTTTTTGATCCTTTGAACTCTGTAAAACTCAAGATTGATCTGGTTTGTGATACATGAGATCTTCATTTAGCCAGTATTTCAAATAATGTAATTATAGCCCAGTATTTTTAATAACTTCATTCAATGTTTAAGGTACCTATTCAGACAACTATAAATTACATTACAAGTAAGTTACACTACATTATAACTATTTGAATTACGTTTAAATATAAACAAGTATCACATTTTCTTATTTTTGTAAGACATTGTCTTTGTTGTGTGTTATAGTCTTATGTCTTATCAAACAGAAGCAAATCTCTATTAACATAAAACTCAGATCACACTGTCAAAAACTTATTTTAAATCAGAGAAGCAGAGATAAGGAGTTTTAAACAAGGATTACTTTTTGTAATATTCTTTTTGTAAAAGTAGTTGTGTAGGCAAAGTTACAGCAAGCAGATGTGTCAGCTGTAAATGGTAAAGAACCAATAAAACAATAGAAATCTGCTCTGGGTTTTTTTCTCAGACATTCAGCATTGTATGGTCTGTGTGTATATAATACGGATGATCTGTTGTGAAAACTACTAGACAAACACATCATACTATCACAGACTGAGAGCTTAGGAACCATCTTATCAGATATTTCAGATCTATAGAGAAAAATGTGTATAGAGCCTAGAGCATTGTTCCATTTACAGTATCCCAAGACTGGCTAAAAATTATGACATTTTGAAAAATAGCTTGAGGGGTATTGTTTTGTTTTAGAGACTTGAGAATTTTTTAGGATACAGCATATATTTTTGTATTTTTCTCCCTACAGCTTTTCACTGAAACTGGAATGTACGATAAAGGAAAACTGAGGTGTTCAGATAATAATTTAAATCCCAGACGTTAACTTTGAAGGAAGAGTAAATACAGTGAGGCTTGCTGTAAAACTGACAGGGCCAACAGAGATCTGCACTTGATTTCTCTGTCGTTTGTAGTTAAATTTTGAAGAATTTAGTTTTCTGGGACATGAGTTCAAGAGCCTGTGCAGCAGGACTTCAAAAAATTTTTAAAAAAGCTGTTGTTTTTCATATGTTGAGGTCTGTGTTTACTTGATTTGTATGACCTCAACAAGCTTTCCACATAGTAAAGTTTTAGTGTGGAGTCATGCTGCGAGTGTTCTACAGAGTTTGAGCTACGTAAGAATGGAGAGGAACTGTGGTGAATTTGTGAAATCTCTGAGTACCTGCTGAGAAGAAGAAATTTCTAATGTGGAGAAATGTACCATAGTACAAAATTACACCCATAAAACAGTTTTACATGTAGATGGTTTTCCAGTTGCTTATTTTCTTAACAGGAGTGTGTGAACTAAGACACTCATTAGAACATTAGAACTTCAGATCTGGGAGAATTTAGGTGAACCACCTTCCTACTGCCCAGAAGTGACAGCAGACTGTCTGATTTCCCAAACAGTGAACTGTGAATGCATCAACATCTGTCCTTCTCAGTGGTGACACATAACATAGGGCACTGTAAATAAAATAGTGCAAGAGAAGGGAGCTGGGAAGTCTTAGCTTCCAACACAGCAGCTGAAGGGCCTGGCCAGAACAACTACAACCTGTCTTCTATCATTATTTAATCCCATTAGAGCAGAAGATGTAGAATAGTTGAATAAAGCTCTCACTTTGGCTTTAATACCTAGACTGAATTTTCTGGTTTGTATTTAGTACTAAAATTGAAATTACTTTTTTCCAAAACACATTTCTTTTTTTGGCGCAAGACAGCTCTGTGTATAGAGTATGTGGAAATACTCAAAGGTAAAGTTTAAAATGTTAAGTCAAACTCTTAGAAAATCAATACCTGAGTATTGCTGTCCACTTCATTTGGCCTTTCCACAGCTAAAGTGGTGCAGAGGGGCACTCGCTGTCACTGGGCTTATAAAATGAGCAATGTCCTCCAAACAAGTATCTTATATCATTTGGCCTCATTGTTTTCCCATATAGTTCAGACTTTGTATGGAATACAGACCTGTTAAATTTCCCATGTTGTGCTGCTCATACTTTATCAATTCTTTGCAAATATTGATGTTTTTTCACGCATTTTTGGGGAAAGCTGGTCTAAATAATACAGTATTTAGTGCCAGTTTTGAAAAGCCTTCATATAAACCTGTCTTTGCTAGCATTACCTACATATTCAGGACACTCTTTATCCTTCTTGGTAAGGAATTTCCATCAGTTTGCCTCTTGTGTTTAAGGACCATGTTCATACTCACATGACATTTTTAGTTTATTTTATCCTTAGTTTACTCATTATCTTGTAGTCCTGAAATCCATGGAAGCTGTGGTATTCAGCTGCTATACAAGGAAAATCTTGATCTTCCCTCTTTTAGTTTTTTGCTGGCTTTACTGTGTGTCTGCCACTCTTTCCAGTAAGGTATTTTCAGCAAAAATACCCTACAGGTTACAGAACAATTTTCACTAGTGATTCATCTTTCAATTTTATTGTACAACGTTCTGCAAAAAATTTTATCTGTGCTTTTTGCTCAGTCTGCTGTTCATGAATATTCTAAATCTGAACTATTTGTGCATTTTTATGTTAGCATTGTCTCAAATTTACTTTTGATTTATAAAGGTAAAATAAAATCCCTTCGTAAATACGGAAGGAAAAGGATTTTCTTTCAAAACTAGGTAACATGTTTCAGTAGGACAGTCTCTAAGGAAATGAAAATCCCACTTGATTCAGTGCAGTTGTCCAGAGGAAACAATTGCAAAGATTTGATTTTTCTTGATGCTACTTTCTAAAGGAAAGCTGTGTTTCAAATTCAAAGAATCACAGACTCGTTGAAGTTGGAGGGGTACTTCTGATGGTCATCTGGTCTACCTGTCCTGTTCAACCAGGACGACTTTGAGCTGGGTGGCCAGGACCTTGTATTTTTTTTCAATATCTGTTAGGGAGGGCAGTGTCAAAATCACCCTGGGCAGCCTGTGCCCATGATTGGTTACCCTTGCAGTGAAAAGCTGTTTGCTGATGTTCAGTGGGAACCTCTTGTGTGAGCTACAGATAGGTTGAATTATTCTACTGAAAATTTAGTTCACTGACAAGGCACTTAAGTGTCAGTAGAAGTTTTAAGTACAGGAGTCTTGTTAGAGAAAAGGGCTTGACCTGCAGGAGCATGCTCCTCCTCCCTGAAATTCTCAATTTGCACAAAGTGGAAGTGGAAGCAATGCTTAGCTGTGTAAGTAGTTTCAAGTGTATAGACTTCTCAGTAAGTATAGCACTGGGAAACATGTCTCTAGACTATTATGCAAAAAATAAGAAATATGTAGGCTTACTGATATGAAATGAGATACTGCTTCACCACTTATTGTTTACTTCAAGAAACAATTTATAAGCTTCCTTCAAAATGGTTCAGGGAAAAGCAAGAAAAAACATTGTCACCCACATACAGATATCTTCTGTTTCTTAATGTAAGAATTAATAAAGAACTTGAAATCATGGGGGTTATTTTTAGAGTCATAGAATCAAACAATATCCTGAGTTGGAAGGGAACCACAAAGATCATCTAAGTCCAGCTCCTGGCCCTGGACCAGACAGCCCCAGGAAGTTGTACAAATTGGGACAACCATGAAATATTACAGAAAACCAGCTCTATTATATCCTTTGTCATAAACAGGTGGCTTTTTCATGAGAGTTGTTTGCAGCTCAAGAGGGAACTATTTGTAAAAACAGAGAAGAATTCGGAAATGTCAGAATCCAGGTAATTTAGAAAAATCACTGTTAAAAAAGGTACCTTTTCACAGAAGACTTGGGCCAAAGAAAATTGTTATTTTTTGCTGAACAGTTTCAAAGCACAGAATCCCTCAATCAGGCCTAATAAAGAAGTAACTGTCTCCTATGCATCACTATGAGAGCAGTAAAACAAAGTAGACTGTCTAGGAATGCAATAAATCATATGGGGTCATTGCACTAATGAACAGTTCAGGCCCAAACTCTCATTAGCTTGTCTGTAGAAAGAGAAAATTGGTAAAACAGGAAAAGGCCATATGAGAGAAGCTATTCACTGATACTGTCTTAAATTTTATTGTTGAAAGATAAGCTTTAGCTCATTTCAGACACATTAAAAAATAAATATTTTGTAGTTAAGAACCAGTGAATATGATCAGGAAGTCCAATGCATGAAGCCGTAAATACCTAAGTCCTTGAGATAAGAACCTGTGTAAAACTGTCAAAAAGCATTGCTTAAGTGACGAAAGACATTCTCGGTTAACTAGAAACCTGGGTGCTGTTGGCACTAATCTGTATTAGTATATGGAAGGCATGTTTTTAATTCCTTTTGAAAAAGCAAATCTTTTCTGTTAATAACATTCATTCTCAGGTTAAAAGCAACTGTTTCTTATGGGTGCACTTTCACCCAGATTTCTCAGTCAAAAAATGAAGGTTTCATTTCCAGTACTTAAGTTTTAATATTTATGCTAATCTCTATGTCTTGGAATAAATTTCAGATTAGGCTGTTTAAGGAAATAAATGGTTTCAAAAGTTAATAGGAACCCATTTTAAATATGTATGGATGATTCATAAGTGTTTCATAAGGACTTTCTGTGGTTTGAGTTCTCAAATGATCTTGCTAAAGCAGACCAAAAATTTTACCAGGAAAATACAGAAGTTTGTATGTATTTGTATTCATTTGTTCTTGTGATACTGACCCAGTTATTTAATGCTGGGAGAAAATTTTGAAATGGAGCAATTTCACTGGTATTTTCGTGCCTTATAATGAGAATGAGCCTAGGCCTTTCCCCCTTTTCTTCATTTCAAACAAGCTGGTTAAAAAAATAAGTATTCAACTTTTAACAGTGAAATAGACTCTGCCTATGTGATTTTTTTTTTTCTTTTTAGACTTTTAGCACTTGAAGGCCAAATGTGACTGTCTTTTAGTGTTGCTATTTTTTGAGGGAATGGACTTTAGATAAGTAAAGTTCATGTTGAAATTAATAAAGGAAAAATACAGTTAATGAAGATCTGCAGAAACAAGTTCTCAGCTAGTAATTTTGCTGCAGGAAGCAGAAGTTGATGGATAAACCAGATGTTTAAGAGTAGCCTGTAGCTAGATAACTGAACTTAGTTTGCTGATAAGCTTAAAGTTTGCATGGAAAATTGTTTTTCATCACTGCAGTCTGTTTCCTATTATCATGATTATTTTACAGCAAAAAACCTTGTAAGGTTTTACAGAAACCCAGGAAGGAAAAAAAAAAAAAAAAAGCTTGATTTTCAGAGCAGTGTCAAGTGTGCAGTGTGTTTCAAAAAGGTCTGATGCTGTGGACCATGTAAGAATCTCTCTTGATACTCTAAGGGTGTTGTATTGTTGATTGGGTTGGGTTTTGTTGCGTAGGGTTGATTCAGTTGTATGTAAGTGACATACACCCACACAGTCAGGTACAGAGTTTGCATTTTGACACTGTCTTTGAGAACTGGAGCTGATGTTGATTTAAGGAGAGCAGATGTTAATGGTGTTTTTCTCAAGCATTCTGTTCCCCAAATAAGCATCTCTCATCGTGAGAAAAGGCAACAAAGGGCAGTAAATCTGCCGGCTCTATTATGAAGGGCAACAATAGATTGACCTATGGAAAAAAAGCAACTGTTAGGCTTGGGTAGCCTGTGTGTGTAGAAACTGAGTGTTACAGACTGGATATTTCTGTTGTCATTTTTGAGAACAATTTGGTTCTCTCTTAATCATGAGGCAAAGAGAGTCAGAAAATGTTGTTTAGCCTGGAAAACACATCATGATAACATGCTTGTATAAAGTGTAAGCAAGTTTTCTTTTCAATAGTAGACCATTATTTCCTAATCCGATTTTTACTGTTCTTCTGTATGGCCACTTCTTTTTTTCTGTTCTCCATTAGCATTCCCTCTGCCCACATACCAGATTCGTACTTTGTCTCATGAACGCAGATGAGAGTGCAAGGATGTATCACTGAATATAGGAATCAGCCAAAAAGTATACTGAGACATGCAACCTGGCCACAGGAAGCAAGACTCTTTCGTACTGAAGAGCAAAATAGTACAGATCAAGATATACAGAAAATATAATTTTTTTATGGAGTAATGGGACTTCCTCATTAAATTAAAGGGAAATTTACACATTTTCTAACAATAGTAGGGGAAAAAAAGCTTAGAACTGTTCGTTGAATAGTATACACTGATTTTAATAACTCTTTAAAAATTCAGTTCTCTTTTGTAATTGGTAAATTTTAGATAATTTATCTTCATAACCAAGTGTACCTTTTGGTTCAATCACATTTACAATCTGCAGAGTTTTGATACATATGGAAAATGTTAGGATTAGCAGAATTTTAGTAACAGCATAGAAATTTAATTTGAGTCCCTATATTAAGACTTATTTTCTAAGGGAGATGAAAGAAAACTGTCTGAGGTTTTCTGGCATTTAGTGTGGTCTACTCAGGTATTTTGTTTTTCAATTCCACAGTGTCATTGCTTATTTGAAAAATGTTGCATCTTCAGTATGACAATGACAGAGTTGCCTTAGGTCCATTATAAACTTATTTGGGCTCTCATGTTGTATAGTCATTCAAACAAGGCATTGGAAACTTCTTGTTAGGCTTTAGCAAAGAACTGGACATGATGTAGTAGTGTGTATGGTGAGTGCAGTAGTAATTTCCACAATATTTGCCTCACTGACACCTGAAATTAAAGGTCTTTGAGTATTATTTGGCCCCACATTTTTTTTCATGACAGAATGCTTTAGGTAGTAACTAACTATAAGAGTTTTTCTAGGGGGAAAAAAAAAAAAAGTCTATTAAAATGTTATTTATTTTCTTCTTTTTTTTTTTTTTCTTCTTAGTCTGAACAGCCCAGTCCTGCCAGTTCCAGCTCCAGTTCCAGTTCCAGTTTTACACCATCTCAAAACAACAGACAACAAGGTACCAATAAAGGAAAATAAATTGAAAGGAATGCGTGAAATGAAGGGGCCAATAAAAACAGAACTTGTGGCATCTCATTACCTCTTCTCTTCTGTGGTTCACTTGCCAGAACTGGCCACAGTTTTGATTTAGAGACTTTTCTGCAGGTTGTTTTCAGATGTGGCTGTAAGGGCAAAATAGAAGGAGAGAAAGAAACTGTGAATCTGAGAAAAGGGTGTGAATATTGTTTGTTTTGAAGGACTAAGTACATGCTAGCCATTTAACAGAGGCTAAACCCAAAAGAGCTTCTGTTTCTGGGTTGTCCTTCTGCAAGATTAGGTAGCATGGCACCTCGCTCCATCTGAAGCCCTGGAAGAGTGTGGATTTCCCATGGGCAGCCAACAGAAACCTGTGAATGTGTTTATGTAGACCCTTTCAAAGGCTGTGATCATCCCATACTACTGGAAAGTTTTAAGAGCACACAGTATTCAAGTACATGGCAGGGAAGGATGATGGTTAGACTTAAAGGTTTGCATTTTGGTTTCCTGGCTAATAATTTCAGATTACTTGAAACTCAATAGAATGCATTTTTCTTTCTGGAGGCTTTGCCAGGGCATGTTTTCTGTAAATAAGGTGATATTCATTCTCCATGATCTATTAAACTATTTATTTCCTGGTTGGCTTCTTTCCCTGGTTTATAAGATTGTACAGCTGATACATTCTTAATGAGCTTTTGTTTTATTCTTTGGATAAGGAGCATTAAAAAAAATCAGCTTTTGACTAAACAGAATTGTTTGTTTTAGCCATGTATATTCCTCAATGCTAGACTTGATTTAAGGTTATGACAATACATTAGTGCCTCAGGCACACTGATTTTAAAAGGGATTGTCACGTGATGCATCTCTCTCCTACTGCCTTTCTGTAGGTGACTGGTACTGATTTTCTGATGTTTTCTGGCAGTGTTACTCCATGTGAAAGAAGGCAAGCGCTGAAGTGAACTGTGGTAATGACTGGCTTCAGGCAGTTGATATTTACTTAAGAATAAAAAGATATATTTCCTGCTGAACCCCCATTTTTGTTCTCATGAAAACCTTAGTGGTGTGAACTGTCCATTACAAGCTAAAAGACTGGATACCCACTTCTGCATCTGTTATCTTTGCTGGCAAAAAACTTGCTGACTTAAGTTGTTTCTTCTGAGTGGACTGGTCCCATCGTCTTTTCTGGATCATATATAAGATGTATCACATACTGTCGTTCAGTTCTTTATAGGTTCTCTACAGTAGATGGGAGATTCGTCCTGTGATGTGAACAGCTCTGAAGTGCAAATGGTGTATACATCTCTTTTTGCCACAGTAAATAGTGGTTCCTGCTTCTTTCTGGGAGTTCCAGAAACCCCAATTAACTAAGTATGTTCATTGCCCAGGCCATGAATTTGTGTATGAAAGGTATGGAGCACCAGGCATACCGTGTCATGTTCATGCTCTATGTTGTGCTCTGGTCAGAAGCGATGCTTTTTCCCTTAACTGGAAGTTACTTGCCAGGACTGCTGCTCTTTTTTTTTGTTGTTGCATTTAGATTCCCGTGTTCACTCAGGTGTCAAAAAAACGCAGCATGAGATTTTTTCACCTCTTTTTGCATAAGCAGTGGGCTAACCTGAGGTTCCTCAAGTTCTTCTGTCCTTAGGGCTTACTTTGATATTTATGTTTCCTTACCAAGAAAACTTGCTCATGGGCAACTCCTAATTTTCATTTTCTCATTAACTATTCTGATATCTTAGGGGGTAACAACTTTACAAACATTTAAAAAGGTTGTTACGGAATTTTAGAGTAAGTGTTATCAAAGAGTAGAAAAATTCTATCCATGATAGAAAAACAAAAACAAACAACAACAACAACAAAAAACCACAAACAAACAAACAAAAAAAACCCACCAAAAAAACCCCACAAAACCCCCCCCCTAAAAAACCGAAACAAACAAACACACACACCCCCACCCACCCCCCCCGAAAAAACAACCCAAAACACGACCTAAAAATTAATGCTTTGCTGATTGGTAGAAAAATCTGCTGAAAAGTTAGCTAGCAGTGTGCTTTTCAGACTCCCAGACATGGTCCTACTCTAAGTTAGAACTTGTGTGGATGACAGGTTGTTCAATTCTTATGTCAGTGATGGATGTATTTGAGGAGTCCAAATTTCTTTTTATTACTGCTGCTATAAAAGTCCTCTCCCTCCTTCAAGTGTCAGATGGTAAGTTATTCAGACTATGAATTGTCATTTGCAACGGAGCATTGTCTACCTGAGATGCAAACAGGGACAGAATGCAGCACAGCTCAGCTGCTTCTGCATATCAGCTGTGGGTGCATTGATCAAGAAGTACTTCCATGCTGTCACCTATAGAAATGTCTGGTCAACCAGGAGTTTGCCAATCAGCACCATCTGATTTTCTTTCCTATGGTGTGAAAGGGATTATCTCTCTGAACCTGTCCAAACTGTGCCGATTTATAAAAGTTGTAGGGCAGCCTTAGTGACAAATCATTCCAAATAACAGCTTTGAAGTCACTTGCACAAAACTAGTCAAAATGCCTATGCCCTGAACCTTGCTATGTCCATGAAACTGTTCTCTCCATGTATGGAGCACTGTCATAACCCTGTTATGAGTATGGCACTGACTGATAGATGTCTACCCTCTCTGCTGGCAGTCACTCCTTGACTCACTTTCCCCGTTAGCAAATAGAGAGTTGAAAGCTTTATCTCAGGCTCACAGTGTTCATGTTAGTACTGTGTATCTTGGGCTAAAGGAATTACAACCATAATAGTAATTGCTGTTCCTACAGCCATCCCTGGAGATTTCAATTGCTGCTTCATATCTTAGATATGTGGCATCAGGACATTTTTACTTTTTTCCCCTCTTCTAATCAGCCCATTCTTATTTCTAGTAGCTGTAGTGTTACACTTCCCAGATCTATTAAGCTTACTCCTCTTTCTGTAACTGTCTCTTAGGGCAAAAAGAAGGAAAATCAAAACCTAAACTGAGTTTAACGCAGTTTTGTGAGGAAGTCAAGCTTTGTACTTTCTAGTTAATTCAAGAAAGGTGATAACATGGTGTTGGGTTGTATTAATGCAATTTGTACTTATCAGCACGGATGAAATATGTACTCAACATGCAATTGACCCTGAAATAATGGGAACACCTTAAGTTAAAATATATAAAACCTAAGATAAAATGACTGCCTCGTATGGCACAATTTAGTCAGAGTGATTTGTTAGAACCAACTTCTTATACCTAACAAATGTGCTAATAATGATCAATATGTCCCTATAGATCTTTACTCACATATAATGACTATTTTACTTACTTCAACTGTAGTACAAATTGTGCAAAAAAATTGCAGGGGTGCAAATTGTTCTAACACTAGAACATGTGAGTCACTTCATTGAATAAGTCTGTTGAAGCTGAGTTGCTCATGTGAGTAAAGATTCACAAATACATGAACAGGTCCCTGCAGTATAATCCCCAGTGCATTACTTCAACTGTTTAAGGTTCTCCTATTTCAACAGTGTGTGGGAAAGATAGGCTTAAAAGCTGGGTAAATTGCCCACAACACTGCGAAGTAAACGTAATTGTATTATATTGTCTCTGTTGTTTCAGGTCCATTGAGGACTATAATGAAAGATCTGCATTCAGATGAAGATGAATCAGATGAAGCAGATGAGAAGGACAATGATTCTGAGTTGGAACAACCTTTAAATACACGAGGAGGAAGCAGGAGTCGCAGGTGAGTGTCTCATGACTGCAAGTGGCCTGCTGACCAAGACATTTAGTGCTTATTAGTAACAAGGTGGGGTCTGGTGTTCTGAGTGCTGAGTAGCAAATGGGCAGAAAAATCATTCTTCCTAAAGCATCTGCACATAAAAGAGCCCCTTTTAAGCACTAACACAACTAGCCATTCATGATACAAACTCTTCCTGTACCAATGCAGGTATGATGATGCTCATTTGTTTGACTTTACTTGATTTCATACCATTGTGAGTTGAGAGAAAGAGTTATTACTCCTTGGCCTAAATTAGAGAAAATTGTCCTTCAACTGTTGAATAAGTTATTCTGTAGTCACAAGACTATGCATAGAATAGCTTACTGGTTTTAGATTAAGTTGTTAAATTGAATCCAAATCAATGAAGTTTGAATTTCAAGTAAGTTCTGAGCTACATGCAGTAAATAATGCATGAAAGTGCATTGGAAGGTAAAGCAAGCATCTGTCACAGAAATTTTTAAAATTTTTGATTTTTAAAAGAAACTTCTGCATCCTTGCTGCAACCTGCAGAAGGCATTCCAAACTTCATCTGGTATTCAGGCAGCTTGAGGCTTCATCCAAACAGTGTTCAAGATTATGGAAGACCTGAAACTACCTCTCTCAAACACTCTTCATATTAGGTTCTTTACGTAATTCAGAGGGTTTTCCTGTTAGTGCATATAGCACCTGAGTGCCAGCGTCAGCTACTGCTTGAATAGGAAGATAACAGAAAAACTTTGTTGAATGTCAGCTGCTTCCCTGGTGTACTTTAGCATCTGGAATCAAGGAAAAAAAGACTGAGGTAACTAGCTGTTTGAGAACTTGTTGGCATCAATGATTGTATAAAAGATTATTTCAAGCTCAGCTTGTCTCCAGGTGTGGAGATTTTGTTTCAGTTTTTTAATGGAACTTTAGGGCTATTGTTTATCTACTTCTTTTCATCCCAAATAACTAATGGGTTTTTTTCCAAACACAAAAATATTCCCTGTTGTTCATAAGTAAATGAAGGGTGAAACTGACTCGGAGCTGGGCTTTATGTGACATCTCCTGAGATGCTAAGGTTTTAAATTTTAATCAGGAAAAAGTGTGTTACTTTTGACAATAAATGAGGAACATGTAAAGCATGTATTCAAGTGGGAAGTACAGCTGTTTGGAAAGCTTTTAGAAGAGCAGAAAAGTATCCCTAAAGACTGCTTCCTTCTTTGACAGAGCTGAGAACTGAGATAGGGAGAAGTAGTGAATTTTGTAGGTGTTTAACCATTTCTGTAACATTAGGTGCTGTCAGCTGGACACTTTGTCTCAGTTAAGTGCAGACAGACTGCCTTCCCCTTCTTTGTGCTACAAAGCATTTTTTCTGGAGAGTAGGCCTGCTCAGATGCCTCTCTTCCATGTGACCTTGATTAACAATAGCTTGCTTAGCAAGGGATTGATTGGTCATTGTAAGTCCCTATCTCAAAGTCCAAGATTGGCTCGCCCCATTTGACAGCCCTTTGTCTGCAGGTATAATGCTGTGGCTCTTTTTTTCAACAGGGTTAGTTTGAGTGATGGCAGCGACAGTGATAGCAGCTCAGCTTCCTCACCACTGCATCATGATCCAGCACCACCGGTACTGAAAACCAGCAACAGCCAGGTAAAAAAAAAAAAAAGGCATTTTGGCTTTGTATTAGCAGTAGACACAGTTAATGTCGAACTCAAGAGTTTATTGATTCATCTCTTCTCCTCTCCCCCATCAGTATTTGTGGTATATCTTCATGAGACTAGATGGGCACTGATGGCAAAAAGAAAGAGCCTGCTCTTTCTCCAGGAGGGAAAATATTGCTTTATTCTCCAGTCCTGTCCTGCCTTGGCTGGAGACTTTTCCCGATCGCTTTCCAGTGCCAGAGTGCCAAGGCCCTGCCCGCGCTCGGGCTTCTTCCCCAGGGGGCAGGGCCCAGAGGCAGGGACAAGACACTGCCCAACAGGGATAAAGTGGGAGTGGAAGAGAGTTGGGTTACAGCTGGGTGAGGACAAACCACCTGATACAGATTACAAATCCGATGAAACACAATATAAACTCAATTAATGCATTACAACATTATCCCTTTTCTTATTAAATTGAGAAGGAGGAAGGCTCGGTTTGTGGGAGATGCTCAAAGTTCGGACCTTGAGTACCTTTAAAGTTGTAGAAGAAAAATGACCTTTAGTGCAAACAAGTATTTACCTAGAAAGATACAGTATTTTTTTACTGCAGTAGAAGACACAATAGTTTTTACTTTGCATCAGAGTACTTGTTCCAGATTTGTAAGAGGTTGTTGTAATATGGTTGTTATTTCTGAGATAGCCACATAGGGTAGTTTGGCTTTTCAATGAAAATAAAGTAATTTACCTAGAGTTGAAAAATACTCGAGGGACAAATGAGAATTAGCTTTTGGGCGGTACTTCACCCCCAGTAAGTAGGACTCTCTAAATATAAAATTAAGTATAAAAACTTAGATTCTTTACAAAATAAAATACATTTGTCAGTTATTTTAGGGAGGCATGATTCATTCCCAGAGTCGATTGTATCATCCGCAAAGCTGTTAGGACACATCCTGGCAATAAATGGCTACTTACAGTAGCCATATGATATTGTTACAATAGCATCTAGGTGCACTAACACAAATTTGTGGTTTAGAGGGTGAGTTTCATGGGCGGGTCTTTTCTATATCTCTTCTTTATAATTGCTTCAATTATCTGGTAGATACTATTTACTTGCCCTTGTTTTTCTATTAATATTTCAAATACAAGCTATAGTACAAACCCCAAATATTATTTTTCATGTTAGCTAGGTTCAAAAACACTGTGGGGAAGAAAACCCCACAAACTATGAAGCACTTTGTTCACTGAGAGAAGGTAATTCCATGTCCAGAAAATATTCTTATTTTCTCCCACTGCAGGCTCTTCTAAGTTGCCTATACAAAAGTTACAAATTTTTAAGAGACAGTCTTGAGGTTAAAAAGCTGTCTGTAGGGATTAAAATTTAAAACCTTAGCATCTCAGGAGATGTCACATATAGCCCAGCTCCGAGTCAGTTTCACCCTTCATTTACTTATGAACAACAGGGAATATTTTTGTGTTTGGAAAAAAACCCATTAGTTATTTGGGATGAAAAGAAGTAGATAAACAATAGCCCTAAAGTTCCATTAAAAAACTGAAACAAAATCTCCACACCTGGAGACAAGCTGAGCTTGAAATAATCTTTTATACAATCATTGATGCCAACAAGTTCTCAAACAGCTAGTTACCTCAGTCTTTTTTTCCTTGATTCCAGATGCTAAAGTACACCAGGGAAGCAGCTGACATTCAGCAAAGTTTTTCTGTTATCTTCCTATTCAAGCAGTAGCTGACGCTGGCATTCAGGTGCTATATGCACTAACAGGAAAACCCTCTGAATTACGTAAAGAACCTAATATGAAGAGTGTTTGAGAGAGGTAGTTTCAGGTCTTCCATAATCTTGAACACTGTTTGGTTGAAGCCTCAAGCTGCCTGAATACCAGATGAAGTTTGGAATGCCTTCTGCAGGTTGCAGCAAGGATGCAGAAGTTTCTTTTAAAAATCAAAAAATTTAAAAATTTCTGTGACAGATACTTGCTTTACCTTATGTGCATTTACTGACCACATAAGCACAAGAAATATAAAACAATCTGTCTGTGGATTGTTGTTTAATGAAGACTGGTTTCTAAAGAGCCAATGCACTTGTTAAGTAATGTTAAAACTCAATATCAGCCCACTCAGTCATGTCTTCTGTGTTCCTTTACCTGTTGATGATGTAGTAGAAGGTCTACCTCCATGTTAAACACTCCAAACAAAAGCTGCTTGTCAGCTAAAATACCTTCATATACCCTCTTCCATTTCTTTAATTGAGCTAAATTTTGTAATCAAGCTGTAAACTGGAAATTTCTGCAAGTATTGTGAGAATGCAAACTGTGTGAACTATAGCCGCATTTGAAATTTCCTTCTTGGTAGCTTAGTGCTGCCAGGATGATACTTTTTATTGATCAAATAAGGTTTGTGTTGGCTAAGTCCTGAAGAGCTAAAACAGAGTTTGTATTTGTATTAGCCTCCTCAGATATGATTAGTGATATATCTCATCTGTAGGGTGCTTATGATGTTAAATTTTAACTGCATATCAAGAACACTGTAAGGTAGCTGCTCTTTCACATATACTGTGTTCTTGACAAGGTTCTATTTGAATCCAAGGATTTTCTTCCTGTGAAAACAATAAATGCATCTAAAAGGTACTGAATCCATGATTAAAGGTTTGGGTTTTTGTAGGGTTGGGTGAGGGTTTTTTCCAAGACAAAACTTTTCTACTATAGCAGTAACCCTAGAGGGTGTTGAACAGAACTACTAGAACTACTGTGCTTCAAAAATGTATGTTTTGATTCTGAACATGCATCACTCTTGGCTAAGTAAGTCAAGTAAGGTTAATTCAGATTTGCAGTCACCCCCTGGAGTGGGATAGAGAAATAGCTGTTTTCCAGGTGTATTCTTAAGACGCTGGTCAGCTGAGGGAAGACATAAGCAATTTAACTATTTATACCAAGCGAAGGAGATACGAGAGAGGACTTGGGGGAAAACATCAGTAAAGCTTCCAGACAACTTATTCTTACACACTTTATTTCCTTGTTTTAATTAACGAGTTTTATTCTGTATGGTGGCTGTTGGGTATGGTTTTGGAGTTAATTGTGCTAGTGATGTTGGTCTCACTTACAATGGAATGTGAAATATAATCTCCCATTATCTGTGAATATTTAGTTTTCTTTGATGTTTTTCAGAAGAACTGGTTATTTTCTAGGTTAGGAATGATATAATGATTTTTCTTTGAACTTCAAGAAAGTGTTCTCTGTGGAAAAAACTGAAAGAACAATCAACAGTTCTTTTTCTCACAAATATTTCTGCCTTTAATCCTAAAAGTTTCAAATCAAGCGTGGTGTCTTCCTGCTTGCTGATGTGCTCTTCTTGGATCTGTTTCAGTATCAGATGAAGCAGTCTTGGCTTGTGTGAGTGGCAATGAGGGAAGTGCAGAAGAAATTACTGTCAATCACTTTCTTTTTCAGTTATAACTCATGCGATTATTTCAAGGACTGTTTGAAAACCTCTGTTGTCAAAGAGGCAAGATAGTATTGAGGTGAAAAAGAAGAACAGGAAAAGTACAGTGATAATATGACATTTTGAAGGCACTGCAGCATTATTTTGTGACTGCTGAGTGACCTCTTATCCTACAATCATGTGAAAGATAGAGGGGGAAGAGTGTTGAAAAGGCTTTAAGTGACATAAAATTTGTTCTTTTAAGGATTAATTATGTCACTATCACCTCATTCTAGTGTGAAAATGTACTTCCCTCTAGCCACCCCCCAGCTCTCGCTAGCTCAGTTATTCAGGGGTTTTAGGGAAATATATTTCAGAGAGACAGAATAGAGATTTCAAAAGAGTGGCTCTCACCCCCATCTTCCGTCCAAGCTTTATTCTCAATGTGATGTTCCAGGAGGCCAAGGAGAGAGAGAGAGAACCAGGAAGAAACAGGGGTATATCTAGTTTTTGGCCAAGGAAAGATACTGGCCCTGAGCCAATAGGGTCAGGAGTAGGTATGATAGGGAAAAAGGGTTGAACTACATAGCACAGGTTTCAGGGGGACTCTGAGGGCAAAAACTATTCCTCAGAGGAACACAACACTAGTGCCCCAGCATTTTCTGCTATAAGTTACTTTTTGTTCTGAAAAATATGAGTGAGTTATACGGATTAAAGAATGAAAGGCTCAGTTTTGAGTTTTTGTTAGTAACAGCAGAATTTCCATATATAGTTGTATCCAGTGCTGCATTTAATTTTTACAGTATTTTCTTTCTTTTCCAGATTTTAGAAGTGAAAAGTCCAATAAAACAAAACAAAACAGATAAACAAATGAAGAATGGGGATTGTGATAAGGTAAATAACAATGAGGTAGCAATAAACTACTCCAGAATATGATACTAATACCAAATACCAACTTTTGTTATGGAATGAAAATCTTAGTACATCTTTGCTTTGGATTCCTTTAGGTGCAGATCTTTCTCTGCTTTCTTTCTGGATTTCTTTTATCTTCTCTCATATTTTGAATTTTTTCCCCTTCTTTTCAATCAGGTGATTTGGCAAATTTCACCAGTTGGAAATCTTCCATCTGTTTATTTTATATACTGTCCACCATGAGTTTGTATTGTGCTTCACAGAGAAATGAGACGTAGATGAGAATTCACAGATACATTCCTGGCCTGCAAGTCGGTCAGTTAGGGGGAAAAAAATTATCTGTTTTCCAGAATCCTTTCTGAATGTTGTGCATTAGGAAGTGGCAGTGTGATTTAGCATGTTAACTAAAATGATATGAGGTAACTGTCACCATTTAACACTGAGATAGTTTGATTTAAAATCTGTCTGTGGGCAAGAACTCGCAATCCTTCCACAACTGAACATAGCACAGTTGCCCACTATGGACACGTTTCTCTGAAAGCTTGTATTTTGCTGGTATTAGTGTCAATTTTGTGATAACATGCGGCAAAAGATGGAAGTTGCAGCATCTAGATTTTTAGTGTCTGGATTTTTATCTGCAGTACCTAGATTTTTAGTGCTCTGATATTTTGGTTGCTTAGGTTGAGTGCTGTATCTCTTTCTGCTTACAAGCAAAACAAAAAAAAAAAACAGGGAGGTTTTTGATGGCTCAGGCTGAAAGAAGGTGATAATAAGGTGGAGAGATGGGACATCCCAGGGAAGAAGTGCTGGAATTTACCTGTGGATTAATCTTGCTTAGTCTTTATTTTCTTATATCTCCCTGTTGACACAAAAGAAATAATTACATACCTCTGGAGAAAAGGATTGATTTGATTTTGAGTCTTTGGGTTTAGTTCTTACAGAGAAAGGTGGCATATGTTTTCTAAAGATGCTGTTTTGGCATCCCCAGTCTTTTGATGCTTTTTGGCTCAGCTGAGATACAGAGATTATCTTCTACGGCAAATGACTACCTATGAAGATTTCTGTCAGTGTAAAGTATCTTAACAAAACCATAAAAAAATTATACTTGTGTTGTATTAAGCTGGAGAATGTCAGACTATTAATAAAAAAATACCCCTCAAAGAAGAGTTTGTTCTTATGTCATGTCCTGTGTGTGGTTTTGGATGCCGTACTCTAAGAAGGATTTAAAGCTATTAGAGAGCACCCAAATGTGGGCTGGAAGGATAGGGAAGGGCCTAGAGGGGAAGGTTTACAAGGAGCCTCTGGGGTCACTTGATCTGTTGAGCCTGGAGGAGAGAGCCTGCAGTGGGAGAACTTACTGACTGAGGGGAAGAATCCTGAGGGGAAGAGGAGGGGCGGGCACTGATCTCTTCTCAATGGTGACCAGTGACAGGACCTGAGGAAATGTCTTGAAGCTGAGTCAGGAGGGGCTGGATATTAGAAAAAGGTTCTTCCCCCAGGGGGTCGCCAGGCCCTGGAATGGGCTCCCCAGCAAACTGGTCACAGCACCAGCCTGACAGAGTTCAAGAAGCCCAGAGAATGGACAATGGTCTCAGGCACTGGCTGTGACCCTTGGCGTTGTCCTGTGCAGAGCCAGGAGTTGGACTCAGTGATCTCTCTGGGTCTCTTCCAGCTCAGAATATTATTTAATTCCAAGATTTAAAATAAGATTTCTATTTGTACTGGTTTTGAAGACGTTTGAAATTTATGAATTACATTGCTATGACTTAATTAACAAGTTGTTTATGGGGGGGAAATTTGTTTCTAGGCGTATCTTGATGAACTAGTAGAGCTCCACAGAAGATTAATGACATTGAGAGAGAGACATGTACTGCAGCAGGTGAGAAACATTCTCATGCACTATCACAGTGGGCTCATTGAAATTCTGAAGTTACCTTTTTTTTTTTTTTGCTTTCATTTAAAACTATGTAATCAGTTATCGGTTAAAAATTCTGCTGTCAATTTTAAAAGCCTTCAAGCCTGTATAGTCCATAGAAGTCCATTACTTCATACACTGCAGCTTGGGGAATTTTTTTTTTTTGCACTTTATTAAGTGTGCAACTGTGTTGTCTCTCTAAATGACAGATTTTTAAAAAATTCCTGAAATAAATTTTTCATCAATTTGTTGTTATGGTTCTTAATATACTGTATCAACAATTATGAAAGCAGGATGGTAGAATAGATATAGGTGTGCACCATGACTTAATAAAAATCTTGTTGCTTCTTTCCTGGAAATGACCAGCCTTGTCTCAGAGACAGCTGAAGTGGGGTTTTTTCAATGGCAAGCAAAAGCCATAGAATTCAACACAAAGCTCACTTTGAAGCCAAGCGTAATATATTTGTTGAATCTTCTGAAGTCATAGATTGAGTATAATAGGAAAGTGTCCAAACCAAAAAGGCTCCAAATTTATTGAAATGTTATGCAATAGCAAAGAAAGTATTCTTGTTTTTGGTGGTAATGTCAGGTACTATTGGATTGCAAATTGTGAAGATTAAACAGTAAGCGCTGTCAACGAAGTAGATGCAATTGTAGCACAGATGGTTCTGCTACATTCAGCACAATTATGTCCCAGTTCAGAGATGTTGTAATGAGGAAAATTTTTTGCTGCTTCCAAATGATTGCAATCATTTGTCGAATTTCTTGACTAAATGTGTTAACAATATTTTGCAAGCTCCAGCATTAACCATATTTTAAGTTCAGGCTCCATATTGTGCGTAAAGATGAGAAAACTATTGAGAGGTCATTGAAAAGGAAAATCTTGGTTAAGGATATTCTTAATTGAAGATGAATTCTGGTAGCTTTGTCAGATTTTGTCTTATAACACATAGGGATGCATATTGGTTACCCTTCATATTTAATGTACTGTTGCCTCCCAAGTTTCCTTTTCCTACCAAGCAAAGTATGGTTTCAGAGTAGTGGCCGAGCCAAATTTTTATCTACATCGGGAAATTATTTTGCAGGAGGCTAAAATATTTGCAACACCCTATCCACTTCACATTATTAATTGATTCTCAAAGAGTTCACATTAAAATTGAATATGGAAAAGCCACTGTGTTGTAAGTTCCCACCCTGTCTTTGCTTCCTGAGCACTCAATTGCTCATTTATCCAAGGCATAGCTTCCAAATGGCATCACTTCTGATACACATCCGTGGCCAGTACTGCTGTTATCAGTGCAGAACTGAGCCACTGTCCCAGCCTGGGTAGTCAGGCCATGAACTCAGCTTTCACTGGGGCTCTTTTGACAGCCTGCAGACCACAGGGCTTACATAGCTTCATGTGGAATTTTGAAAAAGAAAATCAACTTCAAAACATTTTGGGCCAAGCAAATATAAAAACAAGCAAGAAACTTTCTCTTTTTTCCCATGATGGTGGTCTAGAGCTTTTGAAATCCTGACAGGATATGCCTGGAGTAGCCAGATTTGACTCCATACTGAGCCTGCCCTGAGCAGGGACTGGGACTAGCAAAATCCTTTCCAACTGGAATTATTCAGCCATCCTAAGAAATATTTTTGATGTAAGTAAAATCAAGGTGAACCCCTCATTCTCTTTCTCACTGTCAGCATTAATTTGGTGGTGAGGACATTTGTCTTTGTTAGAAAAATAATGCATTTGCCCACTAAATTGTGTTCATTCTAATATTGGAGTACTGTTACAGTAAATTCGTGGGAAGTTACTAATACAAGGAAAAATTGTGTGAAAAGAAACATAACTGAACTGGAAATTTAGAGTATCCTATTCTGAGTAATTGAAAAAGAGCGATATTTACTTGTGTATTTTAAACTAGACTTTTTTTTTCTCTTGAGACAATTTATCAAACTAGAGAAAGCATTCATTCACGAACTTTGCTTCACAACTTGCATTAGGGGTGAGGCATTTTAATGCTGTAATCCATGATTACTTATACATTATTGTTTACATAATGAGAGTTTGTTTGATGTAGAACTTGTGTTGCCTTCCTAGGGGAAATTGTTCTTGCAGATTTGTTTTCCGGGTTTCAGAGCATTTGCAGGCTGTTGGTACAAGCCCCAGTGAAAGCCAGATTTCTGGCCATGTTGTTCAGGCTGGGACGGTGGTTCAGTTCTGCTGGGAACAGCATAATACTGGCTACAGAGGTCTGCCAGGAGTCAGTGGAAGAGCCAAGTTACTTACCTGTTAGCCTGTCAGCACTAGTGAATGGATTATGCTGCTGTAAAACAAAAAACAGCTTGGTTTTAAAACATTTAATCTCTTAATATTCTGCAACTCATAAATTAATATGATTTTATCCATTTACAGAAATATCTTCTCAATATTGAATGGATAACTTGCATAGAATCAGTGCTTCTCTATATTAAAAATAATCTGCCATCCCATCTTAAATGTCCTTACTGCTTTGAAGCTATGTAGTTAATGTACAATATTTCCAGTATGCACAGAGATTAAAAAGATACAGAGCTGAGAAAGTTTCTAGAAAATAATATGAAACTTCAAGACTAAAAAATACATAGAGATTGTAGAAAGCACAAAGGTGAGAACAGGAAGGTGCAAAACTGCATGACGGGATTGTGGTTACTGCATGAGAATAAGGATTAAATGCAAAAATACACAACAAAATTGTAGACGGCTGCAAGAGTTTTAGAGGTGTTGGTGTTGAAGTGGAATGGTGATGAAGTTGTATGTTTCTGAATGGCAGCTGCCATCCTGTTTGTGTTAGGGAAGGTAAGTCTCTTGCACAGAGACTTCAAGAGAGTTTTCAGAGAAGGGACTTGCAAAAGAACAGTGAAGGCATTGATATCGTCTAAAAGCACAAGTGTTTTAAACTTACACTGAGGGATATGAAAAGCATTTTCTTTTTTAAATTTTTTTTTTCCAAACTCAATTGTTTCCAAGTCCATAGGCATGACAGCAAACAGAAATACAGACAAACTGGAAATGAGAAAAATGTATCCGTTTGTGAATGTGGCTCTTTCCCAAGAGAGGCATTTTCTTTGAGACACTTTGTTAAAGGAAGCTGAGAAAGAGAAGACAGGAGAGATGCAATATTGCACTGCAGGTGCGCAGATACCCCGTGAAATAATTCTGATGTTATGTGCTACTTACAAACATACAAGAATTCCCCAAGAGAGAGAGGACATGTGAAGATCATTTGACCAAGAAATTAGTCCTGTGAACAGTTTTTATATGAATATTGGTAAGACAGAAATTGGTCTGAGATTACATTTACAAACAAATTACCTGTTTCACTGTAAGGAAAGAGGTTGGAATTTACAGTGATGGGTCTTTTTTCTTTTTCTTTTTTTCTTTTTTTTAACTCAGTCTGCAATTAGATGCTAAACCAGTGTTTCCAACTTTGCATTTTCAGTGCAGAAAATGTTAGCGTGACCCCACAAAAGGCAACAACATTTCTGCTAAGACTTTTTGTCTTATTTTGAGGCATCAGAAGTCATGTCTTCAGCTGGTAAAAAAGCTGAAAGCCAATGCGTTAGGCAGCACAGGCGTAAGGAAGAAACTGAGAGTATGCAGCATGGCTGAAAATTATATTGCTCATGTTCCCAAGGTGCTTAACTTCAGATGGCAGCTATCTTCTTAGAATTTTCTGCCAGGGGCAGCTTGGAGGTCTGGAAACTATCACATGGCCTAAAACCCTCCATAAATTGAAAAATGACTGTCATTAGTTGCACTTTGGCTTCCTTATACAAACACACTCACTTGCTTGTTTAAAGGCTGATAAATAGTTATACTATGATGGATAATGATGAAACTGAGCTGGAGAGACATTATGTAAACAGAGATGTAATTTACAGCAGAAAAGCAAAGCCTATACAGCAGGAACAAATGGGATATTTTTGTTCTTTGCAGCCTGAGCCTCAGAATAAAACATTTTAATGCTGTGTTTTTAATGTTAGAACTGTCAGACTTCCGAGCAACTAATCTCAACCTTTTATTCTTTTTGAAGAATTTCCGAATAGCACAAGGATGTATATGCTAATACTGTAAGTCATGAATTCATCATTGACTGGCACACAGGCAGGTGTTTTTCATTGAGATGTCTGGGTTTATCTTGATACATTTTTTTTACATCCATTAAGCCTTTGGGGTTCATTTCAGTCATTTGCCAGGCGCCCAGACATAGTGACTGTATCTCTTGTGGGGCTGGATGAGGAATATGTTTAAAGTGTTTATGTTTCCCTTGACCAAGAGCTTAAAAACCCAAAGCAGAACCTGATCAATAGAAGTCTTTATCCATTTCTTAAAATATGCAGTGCTGTTTAAAAATACATGTGTTAACACTTTAATATAATCTTTGTTTCTAAAATAAAGTATATTGCAGTGGGGATTACTAGGGGTGATATTCTTCCACAGTAACACAAGGAAACCATAGACTAAGTTGTTCAATGCAGCTGCATTTTCCTGGCCTTTGCTTCTGTAAGCTTCTTGTGCAGCCATTTATTTGTGTCACTGGATATTTAGATAGCGAGCCCAAGATTGGATTCCAAACTTCACAAAAGGAGGCTGGATTGACTATTTACCTTTGCTTCTTTCTTAGATGAGGCTCAGGAGAGTGCCAAAAAATAGAATAATAATACATATCAAAGTTTTCTTCTGGTATCAAACAGCTTTTTCCCACTGTATTTTTTTTTTCCTTATGTCATTTGCAGAACAGTAGGGGATGGAAAAGTGTTACAAGAATCTGAATCAAGTAGACAAATGAATTTAGTCATTTTAGATTAAAAATTCCTATATGAAAAAGAAATTGAAAGCAAGAGATACAAATTTAAATGATATGTTAATAAAACCAGGATTTTTACCAGGTACTTTCAGAATTCTGGGCAGCTGCAAATCAAATTAAACAGATTTTATTTTTATTTTTTTCCCACCTTTGAAAATAAAGGGCAATTGAATGGGAGATTTTTATTGTAACAAGCGTTTCCCTTTTATTATTTTATCTTGTGTCCATTCTATTTAGTCTCTTCTGGGCTGTGTCATTCCATGCCTGACAATACACATTTTGTATTTCATTTATCATCAACATAGTCTTTACTTCTGTTGTCTAAGAAGAAAAAATACCTGTTTATATCATGACATGGAGAGTGGAAACCTACAAAATATTTAGCTTAAATTCATTGTCCTTTTTGAAGTTGGTTATTCCTGCCAGATTTGTCATTTTAAGGTGCATTCTGTAACCCATATGTGCATATATCAGTATCTCCTCCAGCTGTGGAAAAGGAATTGCGGTCAGAGTAATAAAGCTCAAAAAACAATGTGGAAGCCTCAGAACTAAATAGTTTTCAAACTGGAGGTTGCAGACAGGATTTGGAGTGTGGCCTGAGTGCTGCATGGGGCGTGGATGGAAGGACTGAGAAAGAGCAGTGTTCTGTCAGTCCATAAGCTACCCAGTGGCTACTTCAGGGTGGGGTGCCTTTCGGTGTGCTCTTGGCATGTCTGGAATGAAACAGCACATAAGAGATTTATAGCAACCATGTGTTGGCACTCTGTTATCCCTCTCTGACAAATAATGCTTTGGCTTTTCAAGATGCTCAGGTTTTTTTCGAGGTAGGTGTGCATCCTGGAACTCAACATGTCTGGAATTACTTTTACAGCAATTCCACGTTGAGTTTGACCATTCTTCAAAAATACACACTACAGTTTAGAGACTAAAAGTGTCATAATTGCAGAAAGGCACAGGTTAGGTGTCTGCTACTGATTTCACTATTGAATCGGAGGATGGTTAAAGTTGGAAGGAATGTCTGGAGGTCACAGGAGCATGTAGAGCCAGTTGCCTGGGGCTCTGTCACATGACTTTGGAATATCTCCAAGGATAAAGACCCCACAACCTAAATTATATTATGACCTTTTTGGGAGTCCTTCCATGGTTGATTAGGCTTTTTTAAAAAAAAAGTTAACTCTCTTACTCAAAAAGTAACTGCAAGTGTGTGAACTAACAGTAGATTTAAGAGCTCTTGTATGTATGTGTGTGTGTATATATATATATGTATATTAATATGGACTGGACTATCTTAAGGATTTATTTCTTTTCCTTGATTGCAGAAAGGTTTATACCATTTATTTCCTAGTGTAACCTGCTTAGTAGCTATGCACTTAATAAATATTCTAGAGATCTACCTGGGATTTTTCAAAGTATTTGTTCCCCTTGCCTTTTTTTAACTGAATTAGAAAATAAGCAGATTTTCTTTAAACGTTTGAAAAACATATTGTCAACGCTGATGTTTGCTGGAACAGCAGATGGGTATGCTGACATTATGGTCGATGATGATTTAAAAAAACCCTAAGGTACTGTAGTCTGGACAACAATGCATGTCAGAAAGGAAGTTGAATGATAAGGATAATGGTTAAACCTGCAAGTACTGGGGCAATTTGGCTCATGTTAGGTCATATGGTACTTGTTTATACTTACAGTGGGCATATAAAACTTCTGGAATTTCCAACTGCATCTTTTCTTTTCTTCCAGATAGTAAATCTTATAGAAGAAACTGGACACTTTCATATCACAAATACAACCTTTGACTTTGATCTTTGTTCACTGGACAAAACCACAGTCCGTAAACTACAGAGTTACCTGGAAACATCTGGAACCTCCTGAGGATTCAGCATATGGCTGAACTGTTCTTTAAATGACATATGCAGAATGATGTGACCAAAATGGAGGGGGGAAAAAACCCCATAAACCTCTTCAGCTTTTATTTTTCCTTAAAGCCAGTCTCTTGATAAGCGAGAGAAAAAGTGACCAGACTCAGAGGACCACTCTTCTCAAGAAGAAAATGCTCTGGAAGTTTGCCTGGATAGCCTTGAAAAACAAACACAGAAAAACAAACAAAAATACTTGTTCTTAATGAATGTGTATGGTGTCATGTATCTCTCTCTGTGGTGTTTAAGTCCACAAGATGAATGCATGTTCAACACACTGCCTTACTACATAACTGATCTATTTATTATTGCATACATGTATCCTAAAGTCAGTAAGTCACTCAGTGACACTACCAGATATTGAAAGTAGTGGGATCCCTTGTGTGCTCTTTTGATGCAGTACTTTCACAAGCCTATTAACCTTATTCATATTAGAATGCCACTTCTTGCTATCTTTCTTTAGTCAATTGAAACACTACAGTCTTGATTCCACCTCTGCAATTCCAGGAAACAAGATACAAACTTGACGACCAAGCAGTGGTCCTATATTTCATTTCTTGTCTATCACAGTGGGTTGGACCACAGAAAGTTGGACTGCAGGTCCTTGATTCTATCCACTTATTGATATTGACCATGGTTAAAAAGTGCACCAAATAGGTTTCATATGACTTGCTGTCTAGCCTCAGTGAATAAACCGATAAGACTTGTAACAAAAAATGTTATGAATACTGTCCTGAATCTGGCAACTCTTGCAGCCTACATTCTTGTGTCCATTTAAATGTCGCAAAACTAAATATATATTGGAGTGAAGGTGTTCTGCTAGAGCTCATGATAAAAGAAAAAGCAATGGTTCTGTCTTTAAACAAAATGTTGTAGAAAATTCTTAATTTGGAGCTATTTATTACTTTGAGTTTCAACACTCTTCTGCTTCTAGTGTGTGACTTGCCTCTGCCATAAAACTTTTTGCATAACATTTGTTTGTTCATATAGTATATGATCTGCTTAGTTTGTTTTGGGGATTTTTTTTCTGATTTAGTTTGTTCTTTTACAACTTTTACAAAATTAAAACCTTTTATTTGAAAAGGAAAAAAAAAAGTTGTTATACTGTTAAATAAATACATGGAAAAAATGCATGTATATCATCTGTATGTGTGTGTTTATATATACACGTATACTGCACACCTGTGTATATATATACACACATACATGCATGCACATATGCTTTTTAAACTGTCCAGGTTTTGGTATCTGTTCAATAACCTAATTATGTTTCCAGAAGAATTTCTTGTCTATAAAAGTTAGTTAGTGTTCTTTCATACCATCCATAATTTCTTAAAATCAGGATTCTTGATCAAATGAGAGGATGTGTACTCAGTTTCATATCAATGCTTCATGCTCTCATATTGCTGATGGTTTCTTGATGAAATCATTAGCTTTATATTAAAAATCAAAATTCCTAAATTAAAAGAGACAATAATAATTTTAAAAATACTTCTGGATGCAAAGGTTTATTCAGGTTTACCAGACTAGAAAATGTATCTTGTTGCTAGACAGGCCAGTATGTCATGTGTATGCTTACATGCCACATGTAGTCTCTATGTGTAGAGCTAAACGGTAGTATCTTTATGACTTACTGTTTCATGTGCACAGTTTGTGCAGCACTGAAAAACTATTGGGGTTATTTCTTATTCAGATGGTAAATCTTAATACTGTTTCTTTAAGTCCAAAGAAAATTTTACACTTTACTCTTTTTGAAAGGGCACGATACATATTGGGTTGGGGGGCTTATTTCTTATTTAAATGTTGTTTGATCATACTCCGCAGGAAGTCCTCCTTAGACTTCTGAAGAATAAGTGTACTTTTCAGTAATGTTATGACTCTTATTGATGATTGGCATGAAGCATACTTGAAGCGTTATGTTATTAAGTCCATGTCTTAATGTGCAATTGGGGAGGGGATGGAGGAGTGGGCTTGTAATGTTAACTTTACTATTGACAGAAGGCAGGTAACGATGGGAAGGGAAAAGGGGTGCATGTAAAGGGGATAAACTTCAATTTTTATTGATTGTTTTATATAAAAATGTTTGGTAATCTAAAAGCAACCTTAAAACCTTTGGTCTACAAATGTGTGTTCAACTTTCCTGTCTTTTAGTTATACCTGATGTATATGGAAATTTGTCCATTTAGACTTTTCTAAGTAAGTCTTGTGGTAAAGACTCATTGAGTTTCAGAAGGGGATACTTCTAGTGTGACTATTGCACTGTTTTTTTAGAAATGGTGAAATGAATAATTTTACCCTTAAAAATACCGGATAAGCTTTATTGTACACTGAGAACAGGGGTGGAGGAAAAGAGAAACTAGGTGAATAGGCATAAAAGGGAGATGAAATCAATTACAGTATCAAACAGTGCTGGATTTCATGCAAACTGTGGATAATCCTTAAACTCTTAAGTTTTCTAATTCATTGAGAGAGAAAAAATAGATAGTTGGTGTCAGTCAATATGTGTGTTGACTTTTTCACAAAACTCATAGAAACAGAGTGACTAAGTTTTGATCTAAATTTTAAAGTTAGCTATTTTCATCTAATTTTGTATTCAGAAACAAAATAAATCTATGTTCACCTAATTTCAGACATTTGTATTTCTCTTGAAGGAAAAACAAGAAGATACCCTTCCAAGTCTTTAACGTCTATAAGCAGTGATCTTTGGGACGGGTTAAAGTGTTTTGGCAACAAATGTTTTGAAGTTTTTCTTACCATAAAGCTGTTTAAAACACTTACGAGAGAATTCGGACCAGACAGACAGGGATTAGCAGTAAAGTCCAGTATCTCAGCATGAATCACTGTTTCTAGAGCAGTAGTTGTATCCAGAAGCAAAGACAGTTCTCTCACTAGTAACTTTCTTCCTCAGGAAGTGGATGTCCAATTGGGTAGACAATTTAAAAAAAAAAAAAAAAATTAACTTTTCATTCTTTTTACAAATTCTAATAAGCTGAGAGGCTTTACAAAGCTTTCAGTATCATCTAGATTTGAAGGCCATCTTAGTCCGCGATAAAGAAAAAAGAGCTAGAAAGGAGCTTTCCTCCTCTCATACACTGAAGTGGGGAGAGTCTTCCAAGGTAAAACTAAGTCCGTGCTCCGTCTCAGTCTTTGGACTGTAAGAAATGGTTGAACATTTCTCTCTCTCTTCATTGGTTTGGTGTTTTTAGGAAAAATCTATGCTTTCAATTTCAGAAACAACATGCACTCAGTACAGTGCATTTGGAGAGCCCAGTATATTTCTATTAAAAGTTTCTTTTAGCCTCTGGGAAGGAAATTACAAGTTCTTGGGTTTTGCCTGACCCATTGTTCTTCTTTCCCATTCTCACAGTGAAATAAAGTACTTTCACAATCTAGTTTGAGTCCTTGGTCCTTACTTGGTATAATCTTCCTTTCCTAGAAGCTATACTAATGTTTTGGGGTCTCTTGAATGACTCATTGATTTTAAGACCTGTCACTTAGTTTGCAAAATTGGTGAGAAAGCTGTAGAATTGGCTGAAGTGAAAACTGCCTCATTCATTTGGTTTTCTTGTATGCATTATCTTATTCCAGACTCTGTTGGTAAGATTTTTGATTTGTTCATATACAGCCTATCCCATCTTTTACCACTTGCAGTTGGATGACAGACTATCTTTTAGTAAACACTTATTTCAGTCTACAGAGTCTGTTTTGTGTTTGCTCATTGGTCTGTGGTTTGCAGAAATTAGGTGTCATGATGAAAATTTTGTCAGGTTTTCAGCCACAGCAGGAGCTAGGAGGAACTACAAAAATAAGCAGTGAAATAGGAGATGTTCCAAAGTTTAACAAGTGTGAGACATGTGTTTTTATTAGCCTCAGTAGTTTTCTTAATTGTCAACAGTGTACAGTAGAATGTAGTGTACACCAGGAAGCTACTCTGTATGAAGCCTAACTGCTGGGCATAAAAACCTTACTAACAGACGACAGGGACTAAAACATATATCTGCAGTGCTTTTGTGCATGCTTGGGAGTTAATCAGTGCATTAACACTGCTAAACCAATGACATTTACAAGGCTGGCTCTGTGTCTGGACAGATAAATTAACATCAAAGCACACTCATTGTAAGGGCCTTGCATTTGATTGTGGAGCAAGAAATGCCACTGTGACTAGACAGGAAAGAGAAGTATTTACCACAGTGAGAACAAAGCCCCTGGGGTGTGGAGTTGGGATGGGGAGACAAAACCAAAGGTGTAAAGAAGAGATGCAGTAATACAACTGCCTTGGTTTGCTACTGTGAAATCTGTTGCAGTTGTTGCTGGGAGACAGAAGGAGATGGAAATTGCTGCAACAAAAATTTTGAGGATGTTTTGTTGTTTAGGATGCTAATGTCTGTTTTGCATTTGTTTCAGTATTGCTTCTGACTTACATTCTATGTTTTACCTCAGCCAGGCTGATTGTACTGTAAAGTGATAATGTTGCATTTTTCATTTACTTTAATTTTTGCATACTTGAAATTTAAGTGAAGTCAAATGTAGGCCTGAGAGCGCAGCAGATGTATTTTTATTATCATTCAATATAATTCTGAATGGAAGTAACCATTTCCCGAATATTCCATCAAATGGATTATGCATTTTTGTATGTTCCCCTAGGACTAATGCTGTAAAGCTGTGATTTCTGTTAGTAAACTTCACCCTTCTCATCACAGCAAGGAATAAATTATTAGCTTTTATCATTGCTTACAGAGAGATAGAATGCAACGTCTGAGTCCTGTTTAGGCAGAGTGGGTTTGTGAAGGTGTCAGATACAGCTTTTTAATAAGACCTAGAAATAAAACCTATTTCTTTTGAGGAGGAAAAGAATAGAAAATATTTGCTTAAAATATTTCTGCTCTGATAATGCTGGGGTTTTCCTACAATTACATTCCTCTTTCAAATCGTTAAGCATCTAATCACTGGTGACTACATACAGACTATTAAAGAATCAAAGGAATTGAAAGTACAGGCAAGTTTGTATTAAAATCTTGGCTGTGCAAGGAATAAGGTCATGATGCTGGTACTGCTTTCAGTGCAGGGCAGACATTCCTAGCACATGTGGTTTGTGTATCCTCATCTGAGTGGGTGGTCTAGAAAATGGTGCAAAATGCCGCGGGAGGGCTTAGTTTTTGAGTGGTGCAGAGGAAACATTCATGATATGCTCAGCCAGTACCACCCAGGCTATCCAAGATGAAGCAGTTTTCTTTCAACTTTTATGAGCAGCTACGTTTTCACTTTGCCTATGCAGCTAAGTATTTTAATTTTTTTTTTTTTTTTAATGACTCTGTTAGTTCCCAGTTTTAAGTTCCATGCTTGCTAAACACCTGGTTAGATTTGGGTTGGGGTTATTGTGATGTGGCTGTTTCTTTAGAAAAGTCATAAGACAGAAGTGAAACATGATAGTGACTATTATTGTTATTTTTATTTTTATTACTATTATCATCTGTCCAACAGGTATAAGCCTCTGAAATGTTTACTTTCAAATGTTGTCTTGCACGTAAGAAAAAGTTAATACTGCTTTCATTAGTATCAGGTTTTGTTAGCACAGTGTATAGTAAGTGGATGAATTAGGAATAAGCTTCTGTGAAAGTAGACATGTCTAAAATCAAGATGTGGACTAATGGTCTTTTGGACCACTGCAATCAGGGCAGCCTAGAAATGCTTTGGTTGTTAGTGGAGAAACGCGTGAATCTCAGCCTGTGTATAAGGGGAAGTAGAGATTAAGGTGCTCAGTTAGTTTTCAACTATCTCATGCCAAAGTTCCCTTGGACATCTACTCACAACTTATGTAAAAACTTAATTCAGTGTCTGCTGGGACTTTTCTGTGCTAAACGCCTCTTTCTCTTTGCATTGTCACAGGTATGAGTGTAAATTGCTACAATAGGCACTTGCTACTGTCTTGCAACTATGAAACAGAATTCTGCAGTGCCTTGGTTTATGTTAAATTATGTTCACAATTAACCATAACGCTGGTTGTTCAGATGAATTTTCTTTATCCTTTAGTCTTTTGTGGTAACATTAATATTTTCAGGGGGACAGGTAGGGGAGGAAGAGCAGAGAGAGACTTGTTCTCTCTCCATCAATGCAGTGTCTTCTCTCATTCCTGATTCACATTCCAAAGATAGTAACTCTAACAATAAAACATCAAGGGTCAAGCTCTTCCCATGAGAATGTGATGGATTAAACATCTGCAGAACCTTTGGTGGCCTAAATCAATCCTGGATTTACAGTTTCTTCAAAAAGATTTGTAGCAAGGAAAGCAAGATTGATTCTGCTTCACAAAATTTTTGAGGTTAGAAAGGAACTTGAGAGATCATCTGGTCCAACATGGTTTCTCTTTGAAAGTCCCACTGGGCTTTTGCCAGATTCTTTGGGACGCTCTTTGTGTTGGCCCATTCCCAGGGAACTGAATGTTCAAGTAAACTAAATGTAGCTTTATGCTAAACTAAATGCTAGAAGAGCATCCAGCCACGCTCTTACAAGCCTTATGTCATTGTTCCTTTAAGAATAGGCTTTGCTTCTTCCTGGATAAATAGTTTCTACCCAAGGACCAAAGTTGGTACGGATCTCCTATTCACAGGAAATGGAAGTAATTTTAAAAAGGAGCCTTTTCAACAATTTTGATATGCTGCCTTACAGTCCAAATGTATTTGGTTGGCTCTGGATTTTACACTAATGAAAATTTTTCTTCTTATATATTTAATAATGAACATGCTATATCATAGAATCATAGATTGGTTTCATACAGAAGAGACTGCTAAAAATTACCTGGTTCCAACCTCCCTGCCATGGCCAGGGACATCTTCCACTAGACCAGATTGCTCAGAGCTCCATCCAGCCTGGCCTTGAACATCTCTGGGAATGGGGCATCAACAGCTTCTCCAGGCAACCTCTTTCACTGCTTCACTACCCTTACATTCAAAAGTTTTTTCCTAAAATCTAATCATACCCTTTTTCAATTGAAAACCATTTTCAGTTCAAACTTTCTCAATTCAAAACCATTACCTCTTGTCCTGTCGCTATAGGACCTGGTAAAATATCTTTCTGTCTTTCAAATAAGCCCCTTTTAGTTATGAGAAGGTTGCAATGAGGTCTCCTCTTCTCTTCTCCAGGCAGAACAACATCAACTCTCTCAGACTGTCTTCATAGGAAAGGTGTTTCAGATCTCTGACCATTTTCATGGCCCACTCTGGCCCTGTCCTGTGCTGGGGACCTCAGCTCTCACCAGTCTGTCAGTGTTTTTCCTGTGTGTAAAGCATAATTTCTCATTATGGTCTGAGAAGAGGGGATGATCCATGGGTCTCACATACTACACAGCTGGCACCTGTTCCGCCTGCTAACTGACTGTTCCCCCAGAGCTGCTCCCCAGACCCAGTCTGCAGCCTTCTGCCTGCCATAGCAGACCTCAACATTTGTCCTTGTTAAATTTCACAGGGTCACTGCCATTCCCCTTCATCCCACCTGTCCAAGTCATGCAGCCCTTTCATCAAGTATTTGACAACAGACACCACAGCCTGGTGTCATAGCTGAGGCAAGTGCAATACATCTTGTCCCTCGAGACACTGATAATGGTGTAAAATGGGACAGATCCCAACAGACCCCTTGGGAATGCCACCCCAACCAGTTTCCAGTTCAGCACAAACCACTAGTCACCAGCCTTTACACCTAACCCACTTGTTTTTCTCATGTAGCTGTCTCCCCACCCATGTCTCAGTGCCTTAGCCCAAATATGGAAATACCATGGCAGAATCATTTGGTTACTAAGGCTGTGGTAAATTACATCCACACCTCTCACTTTTACTCTTGGTAAATGCATGATGTTACTTGACACAACTTCCACCTTCGTATGCCTGGAAGAAATTTCCAAAGGCATTGACTACATGAATTTCCTAGAAATTGAGATGATAACTGACTTGTAGTTCATCAGTTCACTCTTCTTTTCTGTTTGTAAGACATAGATACTACATTTGCCTTCCTGTAGTCACAACCTGTCAATCTGTTAGGGTTTAGCTATGCTAGGGTGTCAGCCAGCTGGCTTAGCACCTGTTGATGTGGCCTTTCAGGTCCTACACACACATGGAGGACAACATTGCTCCAGACTCCTTATTTACAACCAGTACTTCCTTTCTTCCTCGAACCCTGTCCCTAGTCTTCCTCAAACCCTGTCCCTAGTCATGAAGGCTTGGTAGTGATGTCCAAGATGAAAGCGACACCAAGCATCCCACAACCTTATCCACGGCCACTAAAATTTGGATCATTATGAGTGGGACAGTTAATCAGACCATAAAGCTCAATCGTATGTAGTCTGACCCATGGCTACTGTGCAGTTTAGAGTAGGAAAAGCATCCATCTTCCCATCTGGAGCATTTCTTCTCATGAATGGGGGTTCCAGGTAACCAGTTACAAGGATTTTCTGTCTCTTCCTATTTCCAGAGCAACACAAAGGGTGTGGAAGAGAGCTGGAGGTGCATTATTTATCTGGGGATATATAAACAGAGAAATAATGAATTGAGTTTTAGTGGGTTTTTTCCCCCCATTCTCTCTCAAAATGCCAGAAAACTAGGCAACAAACATCCTTTTTTAAATGAAACAACACCAAGTTACACGTTGATATACGAACTTAAACTAATGAATCAAATGTAAGGTTTGTTTAGCAACAAATTCTGTGTAACATAAAGGTTTAGAAGGACTGAGGTCTTCTTTGAACTTTCCCCAAAAGGTCAAGGACTTAGGGCACATAAAAATGTCTGGACAGTATTTTTTTAGGAATTTTTAGGAATTTCTCAACAGAGAGAACCTTTGCTATAGTGACTTTTACCATAAAAGGTGAAATGTAAAATGGGAGTCAAGCTATAGAAAGATTTGAAGAAATCCAGGCTGATGATATGATAAGTAGGATTGATAAAACCCAAGGGAAGTATCATTTTGGCTCTAGGAGATCCAGTGAATGAATTTTCATGTCCAACATGCCATTTGCAATCATTTATGTTAACCAGCTCCATAATGTGCTGAATTTCTCTCTGTGGTTGCTCTCAACTCCATGTTGCTGAGCTACAGTTCACATCTGAATGATGTTTAGTTTTAATCTCAGGATGCTACATGATAGGAAATTGTCCCTGGTTCTTTGTCCCTAAAATCAGTGATCTTCCCTTCATTCTAAGTGTCTGGTTTGTGCTACTTAAGCTATGTAATTTTGGTTCAGAAGGACCACAGAATGACTGAAAAGATTTCTCCAAATTTGTCCTCTAAACTTCAGTGGATACCAGAACAAAGGTAAACTATTTAGAAGACCTGCAGTTGCCACTGTATCTCAAAACAGACCAAGAACTGTTTGAGTCTGAAAACTCAAGTGAAATGTGTTCTAAATTAAGGAATTATAAATGTCTGATTTCCTCGAAATTGGAAGGAGAAGACAAGAAAAGGGAGCAAGAAATGGCGGAACACTTAACTCAAGCTGTTCAAATATGAGGCTAATCAGAGAAAATAGAATAAATTATAAGGTACTCATTTGCAATGTTGGTGCAGTATACAGGGTACATACAAGAAAAAGTGACGGAAATCTTTCTTTGAAGGTAGGAACAGTTATGGCACCAAAGCTGAAAGTTGATTAATTATCCCCTCTTGAATTTACTGGCTTAGTCTCCTGGAGGGAAAGGAGGCACATGGAGTGCTCTTGCTAAGGACCTACGACAAGAACAGAGAACAATTGTCTTCCCAACTGTCCTGCCTGCAGGCAAACAGGCACGGAGGAAAGGTACTCTGTCTGCAACAGGAAAGAGGGAATGAGCCTTGGTGCAGCTAATTGCTCTCAATGGGAATACCATAAGAAATCATTAGGGGTTAGAGACGGGCTAGAGTGAGGTAGGAATGCAGGGTGTTGACATATAGGCAACTTGAGGTGAGAGAGCATAAGACATTAACAATAGTGTCAGAATTTACTTAGGAAAAAAAAAAAAGGCTGATGTGGCTGAAGGTATGTTAATTTACTAGAGGGAAGGAGTAGGAGCAATGCAAACCAATACAATGAAGTTTTGTGGGGTCAAACTTCAGTGAGTATTTCTTAAGTGGAGGAATATCAGACACAGTTTTATGTAATCTTTTAAATCCCAGTGCAGCGGCTCTAAATGTGAAAATACCAAAACTTTCTGGTGTTCAAAAGCTGAAACACAAGAGCAGCCTGTACCCTAGGAAATTGAGGCAATATAGAAAAATGACAGTTTTTCCTCATTTGGAGAATGAAGGCTATATGGAATACATTTCTGAGAAAAGTAAGTTAAAGTCATTTAATGAGATCAGGATATTTCGATTTGTTCCAGAGGACATGAAGATGATGAAGCAGCAGGGTGAAAAAGTTCAAAAGTGAGCTTTTGATATTTTTCAGAAAGTTTAATATATTTTTCTGTCCCCAAATTTTAGTATGATCATGCCTCTGATTAACCTTTCACCCCATTGTGTGGCAGAACAATGGCGCCTCTGTTAAACTCTCAGCAGAGCTACTGATTCATTATGTCCTACTTAATGTCTATTGGTAATTCTCCAGTTTATCTGTGGTAGTTTGGGGATTTTTTTTCTTTTTAGTCTTTACCTTATCAAAGCAGCAGAAACAAAAAATACCACTCAGACTGTTCTGCCTTCTATTTCAACCCCAAATGCTGAAACATGATAGAGAAGCAGGGGTTTTTTTAACCAGTTTAAGATACTTTGTATTGGATATTGGCTCTAAAAGCATCAAAAGCATTTAAAAGTCGGAGTTTGCACTCTCTTTTCTAAGATGAAAGAAAAGCACTATGGATTATATACCTGACAGTTCTGTCATTTTTGGGAGTAAGCAGGAATGACAACCATTTGAAAGTTTTGCCAAAACAACATGGTGAGAATTTCCAGAGTAGACAAGTGACTTTAACACTACTCTTCAAAAGGATCCCCCCAGTCACTGAGGCTTTTACCCAGTTTTGATCTCCACATGCATTTTATTTATGTGTGGGGTTTTTGTGGTTGGTTTTTTGTTATTGTTTTGTTTTGGGGGGGTGTGTGTGTGTTTTGTTTGTTTTTGGTTGGTTTGTTTGTTGGTTTGGTTTGGTTTGGTTTTGGTTTTGGTGGGGTTTTTTTGGTCATGGATATCAATTGCCCAAATCATGTACCATAGTATTGGGACTATAGAAAAACACCCATGTGCTTCTATAGGGTATAAGTTGCCTGAGTCTGTACTAATATGGGATCAGGAGTTCTGACCTCCAGAAAGCAATAGGTCTCTATATTTTTGATATATAACCCCACACAGTCCCCAGAGAGGTTTGTTAAACTTTAAAATCAGGAGTAAAGAATTCAGCCAGAATATGTCAATATTTATCCTTTCTGTATCACAGGGGGAGTATACAGAGAACTCATTCAATTTGTTACGCTTACTGTACAGCTTGCATTTGAAATTTGCAAAACTAGTCTGAAATGTAATGCACCTGAAAATAATTTCTGTTTCGTCTGCTGGTTTTGCCTAAAGGTTTGGGGCCTTCAGCTTTTTTATAAATTCTCTTATGACACAAAGCCCAACCACTATCCTTTGTCAGTGAACGATTGAAGTTTGGGGGTTTTATTTTCTTATTATTGCTGACAACATTAGAATTTGGTTGCATATAAGCAAATATTATAATAAAAATTGTAATTAATTGTAAATAATGTGGTCTGTACAGCATCTGAAACTCTCAGGTTTATTTGCTCTCTCCAAAATTAGGTAGCTAAGCAGATGAGTTTTTGCAGATCTGCAGAGAGACACAGTAGCTGAAACAGGTTTTGCAGGCAAGAGGTTTACAGTATACCCTACAGTCTTAACCGAAACAGTTATTAAATCACTCATTGTCACTCACTGTAAATCATTTTACAATACTTTGGAGATTGAATTATTGCTTACACAGCACTGTGAGTAGGGACAGCACTCAACTGGTGTCTGAACATCATGAAGAAATTCACCATCTAAATAATAGGTATACAAAACCAAAACAAAATAAGAAAAATTGAGATGCCCAGGAGCAATTGCACTGAGTTGGTTGTAAGCAGTGCACCAATTTCAAAAGGACTATTGTACCAGGGTAAGTTAGCAACACCAACCTACTCAATCTGTGTGCTGTGCTTTTGAAGACAAATAGATCAAATGATTGTAACAGAATCAAATTCTCTTTCAATGAGTCTCCATTAGCCCATTGTTTGTTGGCTAGACAGCCCAGGTCTGATTCCAGGCAGTGCCATACCATCACAGACCTTGGGCTAGAAGTGTGAACGCAAAAGTGCATTCATTAGAACGGTCTGCAAGGTAAACGTTTTCATGTCTGAGATTGAGAGCTGAGGATAGTTATCCATCTTATAGAGAAAATCAGTTCATCTTTCCTGTCATCTTCTCTTGTTACCCATCTGGGAAGGCATATCTCACATGTGATCAAAATAATCCCCTTTCTTTGTACATGCACTATAGACTGTTCTCGTGCCTCACAGTGAGTCCTCATCAAAGTAAGAGCTCGGACTGGATTTTAAAGTGTGCAGGGTCCCTGCTCAGTGATCTCATTTTCCAGTTACTGCAAGCATGGTGCTCAAGCCTGTGCTACAGCAAGAAGTAGCTGTCATGGCAAGATTTGTGGATTTTTTGACTCTGTCTCTTATGGTGCCATATGGAACTGTAGCATGGATCATTCATGTAGTCAACTTAGGTTACATTTTTTTAAGGTTTTTGAAACCCTAGGACTGCAACTACTCTACCCTTGCTAACTGCTTTGCTCCAAGTTACCAGTTTTGTTGACAATATATTCCCAGCTCACTTCAAGTTTTGATGGTGACCCTGTCCTCTGCCCTCTCTTCTTCAGAGGCATGCACATTATGTTTTCTAAATTGTTTTGTGACTGAAAATGGGAAGTAAAATAAATATTTTTTGAGTCTGTATTTTGAGTCTGTATGTCAGTCTGGAAGATATTTTGTGGATTCACATTGTGATAGGATGTGTACATCCCATTCCCCTTCTGTGAAAATCAATAGTAGCAGTTCAATCATGGACAAAATCCTTAACACAAACAACGCTTTGCAAACAGAGTTTTTAAAGTAGTAGATGTTGAGGGTGTTTTTTTCCATGTGTGTATTATCCAAAAGCACAGAGTATCTCTGGTGCCAATTAATCTAATTGGTTTGCTTATTTGGTCAATGTTTTCAAGTGCCACTAAACACTCTCAGACTTTGGCATGCAATTAAAGAAGATTATTTCAGTAGTTAAAAAGAAATAAAAAGGATAAAAAAGGGACAATTAAACTGTATTTAAATGTCTTTGTGAGAGCTCATGACTAAATGTGTATACTGTTTATACAGATATATGTGAAATTATGAGTCTGTAACTGATTTGAAACATTAAATGGTTTCAAGATTTTTGTCTTTTACTAAAATTTCTTTGAAACGGTAATCATGTGCTGGCATTTTAAAAAGATGGGGTTTTTCCCTAGCATTCTTTGCTTTCCAGTTTTGATTCTTTTCTCTTCCCTGTTCCTTTTTTTCTTGTCTTTGCTATTATGTCCGGCTCCTGGTTCAAAGACCTTGATGGAGGCTGACAAGGAGCAGAGTAACAGTGAGGCAGAACAGGACATGTGGCTCTTTAGGTCAGCTTGGCCTTTGCAATGCTCCTTCAGCAGCAGTGGGCTGTGAACGTAAAATGAACTGTAAGGCTTTTATTTTCAACATACTGTTTTGTAAAATCCCTGTTTAAGGAAAGTTCTTGCCTACAGGATACTGATAATGCTGCTTTGCAGTGTCCCAGAGAGTGAGACTGTGTGGAACAAATGCAACAGCCCTCCCTTGACACTGCTAGTCGTACTTGAGTGTGTTGTCCTGAACACAAGCTCATTACCTGGTGCATAACACCAATTCACACACCCTGAGGTGAAGTGTTTCAGTTTTTGTTCTAGTTTGCACGAAGTAGGGAGCTAGATGGCAGCTCATAAAAAACCCTGGCTCACCAGTTATCAGAACTTTACACTATTTATACATTTGATTAAACAAAGGCATCAGAATTCATTGATTACAAATTACATAACTTTGCATAACTTTTTTATTAATTAGTACTCAAACCCCTATTTGCCAGGCTTGGATCTTGAGGGGCTCAAATCTTAAGCGGCTGAATATCAAGTGCAGAGCTGAAGTCTGTTCAGACTTTGAAGGCTCTGTCCTTGAATACTGAGACTTCCAGCTTGCTCTCTCCTCTGTGTAGAGGTCCTTTGCTGTGTCAGAGAACCCCCAGCCATCCATAACCATCCCAGCAGACATGCAAAGAGCTGTTTGGAGAACAAGTGTCACCTTCCTGTCCCATGCCCTGGTGTTCTCCAGTCTGCAGCTCCAGACACCCATGAGCTTGCTTTGCTGTGTCTGGCACTGTAATCTGAGGAATGCTCCCATGCTTTTCCCAGCCTTCCACCCTCACTTCTTGCAGGCCCTGTGTTTTCGCAATGCCATCCCATATATTTAAACGAGACTAAAGCCCAGGCAAAAATATGAAAAAAATACAGGCACCAGGTTTTAAACTATATGAGATGCAGTAACTTCACAGAGGAAGAAAAGTCTCACCCACTCTGCCAACGACTTTGGTGAGGATGTAGAAATTTACTAATGGCTGATAATTAACCCCCCACTCTTTCAAAGAACAATAAAATATAATTGCCGTAGAAAATTAAGTGCGTGGTTGGTAGAGTGAAATTTCATTTTAAGCAAGTGATGCATAAATATACAAGCAGAAGAGGAAGTTATCTCAGCTGATTACTTCTTGTTTTGTACTCTAGTTTTCTTATGCGGGGCAATCTTTTTATGAGTATTGTATTAATACTGTAAGATCGATATGGAGAATCAGCACATTTGAGCTTAATGTCACAAGATACAGTAACCTACTTATAAGTAGTTTGGATAATGTGAGTAATACTATACCAGAAAGTGTCCTATGTCCCTGTGCTAGTCCCTTTAGGGAAAATGAATGTTCATCATCTTAGGTTTCCTAAAATGGAATTATATACCTAGAAGCCTGCAGTTTGTTTATGTTTCTCTTCAAATTAACAGCACATCGTGGTTGTATTCAATTAAGCCTTTTTTCCAGCCTTTTCAATCTTCAAAACATCTTCATGTGTTTTGATCTTCACATAGCTGCATTTATGCTAATTAGATTCAGCCCTGCACTGAGTACACTCTGGTGTATAATTGCTAAACTAAGAAAAGTAACTACTTGAATGTTGCCTCCCCAGCAATATTATAGGCAAGATAGCACCACAGTTTTTTTGTGTTTACCTATTTATTTATTTATTAGTTTTAATTTGTGTGTGTATAAACATTATATAAATACATTATAACATAATATTTTTATATATATTTTAATATATATAATATAAATATATTATAACATAAAATAAATATTAAATATAAATATACATGTTCAAGAGTCCACTGTATTTTGCTTGGATACTAATTTTCACTGCAATCTCCTAAAAATAATGTGTGGTAGAAGGGTCTCCCTTCTCTTACTCGGAGAGAACTAGGAGGCTAAAATACATAGACCATGGGGAGTCCATAATTACTATACCACTATGCATTTTATCTGTTTGTGATACAGAAATCCTTGCCAGGCCAAAGTGTTTGTAGTCCAAGGCCTTGTTTCTCACAGGAGCCACAGAAAATCCTTGAGAGGAAGGTAAAGGGAATGGCTGACAAACAAGTATTAACTAAGTTTTACTGAAAGTCTGTTGTCTTATGAAGCTCAGACTTCAGGACAGTTTTCTTTAGACAAGGTGGTTGTTCTTCTCAACCACCAACAACACACAGGAATGTCTTGTTGGCAAATTTATCAATAGGGAATGAGGTTAAAATGAGGAAATGAAGAGAAAGTGAGTATATTCAATCTCCTGTTGTATTTAGTGAAAAAGATGGAGTGAATAAAATGAAGAGGGAAAACTTCCCATCTACCATTTTCTGCTTTTCTTTGTTGAAAATACTCTGTGAAGAGCAATGAAATACAAAACATTCTAATGCAAAATGTCTATCACGGACCAGTGTCATATCTGGGAGCCAGGGGACCCTCCTCTCTGATGTAGGGATCATGATGATGACCAGTTTGCATGGGTTAGGCCTCCACTCCTGTAAAACCAAACGTCAGAGTTCTCAAGTTCTTGACAGTACTCTTGACAGATGCACCTGCACTGGGTGCAGTTAGTTGTTTTCATCATCTAGCTTCACATCTGATTTTTTTTTCTGCTTTTAAAGGTAAAGGAAACTCTTTTGCTATGGATCATAATGAAAAAAGATTGGATGAAATAGATACCTGTATAGTGAAAAAGAGTACTCAGATCTTAGATTCCTCTTGACTCATTCTCAGTTACCTCATTTTTTATGAAAATGGAGAAGATTAGAGACATCTGTACAGTTTGTTTTTGTTTGGCTGTTTTCTCCCCCCAAAGTGATATACAGTCCATTTGCCTTTTCAAGATCTCACTTTTTTTGGCAGTAAAAGAGTCAAGGGGCCATTGAGACAAATATATGTGAATTGTGTGTCTTGAATTTTAAATCCCACATATTCAGAAGAAGATCTTGTTTCAGAGTCAAAAGCAGATGCTTCCAGTATTAGTGGTTATGATCTAAATCTACTACTTGTGAAGTCAGTGCACACTGAGAAGCATGCAAGATAGACAGTTGCTCAGCAGTTACCACCCTCAGCCCACCAAAAAATTCAAAACCCTGTGAAAAACCCACCTAGACACACCACAGAAAATTATCACCAAAGCAGCATAGAATTATGTAATAAATAAGTCCCCTATGAATAATTTTGGTAGTTCTGCTATAAATAATGGGCTCAAAGCATTTGGCTGTAAGCTCAGAGAAACAAGTGACAGCATTTTCATGGCTTTCCCCTACTTTTGGGTGGGATACAAAGCATTGTTCCACTCAAGGCTTAGATTTCAGTACCTCAGTTTTAAATAGGTACAAGTCAGTGTGTAAGGTGTAATACAGTGTTAGAGGAATATCTTTCAATATTATTCATTAATTTAGATAATAATTGATTTTTGTTGATGTAGTAAATTTTCAGCCTCTCTGAAAATCAAGCCTTGCATAAGCAATGGGTCTGTAAAAACAGCACACCAAAAATCATGTAGACAGGTAACACTGACAACTAGGAGCAAAGTCATGGACTTGGGCACCATGGAGTACCTCCACCAGATCAGTATCTGAAGATTGTCTGCTATAAGCAGTTCCTTCAAAACTTTACTGATGAGCTAACTGCCTTCTGATAGATCCATTCCCTAACAGACTTCTTCTATTTGCAAATAAAATACCCATAAATGTTAACTGAAATGAAGGAACAGTCTGAATGGTTTATAATTTCATTCTAGGGAACAGTATGGAGTAAATCAAGATTAGTAGTCAGTAGCCTGTTATTGTAAATGCTTCAAAAAGAGTCTTGAAAGAATGTTTACCTTTTGACTTAATGCAATTATTACACTTAGTACAATTACCTCGTGGTAAGACTAAAGTAAGGATTCAGCAGGCCCAATTGATGTTATAATCAATCAGTAATCAAAATGAAGATCAAAGTTTGGAACTGAGAAGTATTCTTTCAGCCTTTTTTTTTTTTTTTTTTTTTTTTTTTAAATCCCTGCTATCATAAAATCCATTTCTTTTCCAAAGGAATAAATATAAAAGAAAACTGTTTCTTTTGTGATGTTATCCTAAGTACCTTGCAGGCACTGCACCCAAAGTCTGGTTTAAAAAATGTATCTTAAACCACATTTTTTCAGTTTTGATCTGAAATGCAAAGATGATAATGATGCCTTGGCTTTAAAGTTTCTAAAGCCTGTTTAACAAATAATTTTATTTTATTTGAGGATATGGATTAAAAGTGTTTAG
The DNA here is from genome assembly GCF_015227805.2 of Hirundo rustica. Lineage (NCBI taxonomy): Eukaryota > Metazoa > Chordata > Aves > Passeriformes > Hirundinidae > Hirundo > Hirundo rustica. Next base: position 34,928,110 of record NC_053488.1, on the reverse strand, counting down.
ACTGAGCCTTTTTGTCATTATTAGCCATTTCTAGTTTTTTGGTTTTGTTTTTTTTTTTTTTTTTAATGTTCTCTATGTAGTAAGCTACTCTGCATAAAGATTTCTAAATAATTATTTTTGGCTGTCGTACAGATAGACAAATTTCAAAGGTTTAAAGTAATTCTTATTCTAGATTTATTCAGGACTAGAGGCCAAAGTCTTGAGCTGTGCCAGGAGAGGTGTAGGTTGGACATTAGGCAGAATGCTTCTTCAGAGAAGTCTCTTCTTCACAGAACGAGTGACTGGGCATTGGAATGGGCTGTCCAAGGAGGTGGTGGAGTCCCTGAAGGTGTTTAAGAAAAAAGTGGATGTGACACTCGGTGCCATTGTCTGGTTGGCAGGGTGGTGTTCAATCACAGGTTGGACTCTATGATCTCAAAGGTATTTTCCAACCTAATTGATTCTGTGTGATTATCTTGTTTCTTCCACACGACAACAGCATATGATATCTAGAAATGACTAGGTGTTTTACTTAGTGCCCTATCTTCAGCAGAGGTCTTGGATTCTAGCTTAACAGTTTGTCAACCATTTTGCAGAACCATAAAGAGCAGCTGAAACAGAGGTCTGATCCTGTTACCCTGGTTTTTCTGAGTTTTTTATTAGCCTTTTGATTTTCATAAATGGAGTCAGATCTTTTAGTTACTGTAGAATATTAGAGCAGTTCTTCTACCTTTCCCACAGAAGTAATATAAACAAATCCTTTGTTTTTCATTCTTTGTCCTTTGTTTCCATATTTCTAACCTGAAAACAATTGTAACTGACAATTCGTCTGGCCACTGAGGCTGAGGGGTGGAAACCCCAAGAAGCCAATCTTCTGCTAGACCCACAAATGTATAAAAGTAAAAGAATAAACAAAGGGGTGTCTTCTCTCCACCCTTTCAACTGGAAGCTGGATCAAAAGAACCTCTGCAGAAATCTCTTGTCTTCGTGTGATTTCTTTGTGTTTCACGGTGACATGATCCCTTGGTGAATGGAGATGAAATTTTTATCCAGTTAATCCTGAGTTGAATATAACAGAGAACACAAAACTTTGTCTGCCTGGCAAAGCACTGACCTATCTCTTTATTTCTTGTTTTGTGTTTTGTTTTAGAAGATGAAAATAAGAAGCATGCAATGAGTAAGCAATGAGTATGCAATGCAAGAAGTATGCAATGAGTTTTACTAAATACGGATATGGCACAGTGAAATGATTGGACCTTATGAATGCTTTCCTAGCTTATACTAATACAACCTGTTTTAAACACTAGCACAAGCTTATTGATGAAACAAATACAAGTGCTAAACTTGGTGATTTTCTGAAATGCCTTTGATTATTTCTAAGTCCTTGAGAATTTAGCTCTTGTAGATTTTTTCTGAAATCTTACCTCATTTGAAAGTAACTTGGGAACTTACGTCATTGACATTTGTGCCCTGCTAAGGTGCAGGCTCTATTGGCTGAAAATATACAAACATATTAATATATAAATGAGTGCACTCCACGTTATTTTCTTAAATGCCCATTTCAGTACTTCCTTTAGCACAGTTAAAGGCTGCACTAACCTGCAAAATACATAGTACTGCTTGAATTTCTGTTCATACACCTTTAAGGGGATGGTAGTCCATGGTGCTGCTGCCATGGTCTCAGACACCAGCCAAAAACATGTGGAAATGGACAGACTAGATTAGAGACCTTACCTCTGGTTATCTCTGAACATATTTTCCTGCAAAATCATCTGTGAACCTCTGCTTTTCCACATGGCAATTCAGAATGGGTATCTCTAGATGAACTGTAAAGGTCTGCATTTAAGTCCAGCTTGCATTGTCTCCACTCTGCAGCATTTTTGACCCTTACTGGTGCTGGGCAGCATCTCCTCTTGGCAGAAGGCTCTGCAAGTCTTCCCTTGGTCATGTTCTGTTGCCCACCTAGCCCTCATGCATCCTACAAATCAAAACCTTTACTTCTAATACCCTGACCATACAACCCAGCAGCATATTGGTCATCCTCCCTTGCATCTGGAAAGCATAACTATCATATAGCAATAATCCTTAGAATGGACCAAATGTCTTAGATCAGCTACAGACCAAAATCAAATGCCGCTTTATTTACTTCTTGGTTACTCATGGTATACAGTACGTGTAAACACGTTTTTCCCATTGCTGAGATATGCAGTGAATCCTAGTCATGGACATCTGTCATAACCGAAGGCTGCATTTGGATCTTTCTGTCAAGCAATACTTTCAGATAATCTGTGCTCTGCCTATACAATTTCCTGTCATACTTTAAAGGGAAATGATATGCTGTGCTTTTCTGTAGAACTATGCACAGTTCAGCTGCTAAAATCCTGTATCCCAGACTTTGTGGTATTCAAATGTCAGATGTAACGACCTCAAAGTCAAAGCACACTAATGTGGCTGGTACCCAGACAATGGCAAAATACTGAAATTCTTAGTAGCATTTATTAAGACATCTCCTGTGCTGTGGGAAAGGGGAGATATTGGTAAGGCATTTTGAAACTAGCAGACCAGACTGGTTAAATTGCCTAACAACTGGTGTTAGTATGCATTGGCAAAAGACATGGGTAGGATTAGTACAACTTGCTCATGAGCTGCATCCAGCTTTATGAGACATTCTGCTACCACTCTGCCTGTAAGCTGCCCGAGTTCTGGTTTGGGATATCTTCTTCTCATACTGGACATGCCACTTATGATTTTCCTACAGCTTCCACAGGACGACTTCTAGGATTTCAATGGAACTTCAGTGAAGAAAATATTATATTACAGACCAACTATGTTGGTCTGCTGTGTTCAAATTGGGATTTAATAAGTAGCAATTTTTAAACAATGTCTTTTGATATAATTGCTGTTTTCAGAAGCTGATATTTTTCAATGAAAAATTTCAACCTAAGGGTAGTCTGTTAAAAACAACGATATTACAGTTCAAAATATATCAATATTATTCTTATTAAACAAGAAAAAGAAATATGGCCTTTGCTTTCTTTGTTATTTTAAGAAAAGTTGACAACAATCAGTGTTCATTTCTTAAAAGAAGATGAAAAATTAAAGAGATCTGACTCAAACTCTTTATATCCGAAACACTCCTCAGGACTCACGCTGAAGGTCTTAATAGTTCATTTATATGCTATAAGCTTTTTCTTATACTACAACTCTTTCTTAAAAAGTAGGCATATGGTTAAAGGTAACTTCCCCCCCGCCCATTATTTACCTCCTGTAGTTACTGTGCTAACAAGAGATGCAGAAGTTCAGCAGTTCATTAAGACATTGCACTAACTTTAGCTACCTAACTATAAACATTGCATTCAGTAACACTCAGTAACATTCATGACCTTACACATAATAAGCATGATGAACTGAATGAAAGCTTTGAAGAGCTGACACTGAAAACACTGGGGACACCGGGAACACTATTTGCTTTACGGAAACAAACTGATGAAAATCTAATAATTTCTGACTTCAGCAACAGTTTTCCTCTCCATGCTGTGCCCTGATTGTATTTCAAGTGGATGAAGCATGCAAACCAGTCAGATCTCTGGGTCCATAAAAGTGAGAGTGGCTGTAAACTTAGCTCAGCTGTACAAGCAAACCTGCTGTCTGGCATCAATTCCACTTGGTGTAAGTAGGAAATCTGAAACAACTGCAGCTCTCGTGGCAGAATATTCATGTGGAGCACACAGTGAAATGCCCAGGTTCCTTGTTTAAACACTAAACTTCTTGATACTATTAGCCGGCAGTGTTTCACTTTTGAAAAAGGAATCCTGATAACATGCTCATCTTCACATTGTAAGCTAATAAATGTAAAAAAATTCATACATCTCATCTGTTAATTTAGCTAATGAATTTTCTTCTGTTTTATTGCCAGTGTTTTTGCAGTCCAGGTTCCTCATATGGGGAGAAGATTTCTTGACCTTTTTATTATGTACTATCTCCTTAATCTATGGAAAAGCCATGGCAAATCTCAGCAGAATATGTTATGACAAGCTTGAGAACCTGGGTCTTCCTTTTGTCTTGGGAACGGTAAGTTGCTCTTGCTGGTTGTTGCCTCTGGAACAGTGTTGAAGCATAAGCAAATATGTGCAAACTATTGTAAAAATTCAGGAGTGTTTTGGGCTAAACCTTTGCTATGATTGGAGTAAAATGAAGTGCAAAATATATTCTAAGTTCTCTCTTCAAAATAACTGACAAGAAGCATTACTTTAAGAAAAAGAAACAGCTGTGTGCCTCAGCAGCAGATGGGTATGCTTAGATGTTGCAGAAATGAAATTACATTTATTGTGCTTGTTTTTAAAATGGACCCATCAAAGTGTTGATACCAGTTTTAAATTCTTAAATTTTGCAGGTTTGTGACAGGTCTGTGTCACTGTCAAAAATGCCAAGGAAAGAAAGTCATCACTGCCTTTTATTTCTGTATGGAGCTACCCTGAGCTACAATTGCAACAGGGCTGGAAAGCCTAAGTTTGCTATCATAACCCAAGTTTCTGCTCTATGAGAAGGTGTAAGAGAATGTATTATATTAGCTTTTTCCTCAATGCATAAAGCAGAGGAGAAGAGATGTATGGTCTTTGAAAATATGGCAATTGTAAAGTGGAATACTTTATTTTTTGTGGTTTAGCCAAACAAAATACCATGTATCTAATACCAAGAAATTAAAAAATCCATGTAGAAACAGGGTATCATTTCCTCTCTCAGGGTGTATTTAGAGCTTCTCACACAGGCATGACTGAAATGCTTTCTTTGACCATAGTTCAGCACAGCATTGCTATCTCTAAAGTTTGACTGATTAAGCCATAGAACACAAAGAAAGAAAGAAAGCATACTATCTCAGCTCATCACAATTTTTTTCATCTCTTCCATGAAATCCTATTTACATAGTGTAGTTTAAGAAATAAGCCACAGCTGGAAACCCCTTTGCTTCAATATGTGGATTTTTAGGTATTTTTCCAACTGGAAAAGGAAGATGACTGTTTGTAATCCATATGAGACACTTCAGCCACATTCTTTCAGGAATGGAGATGCTGAAACAGATTTATCTTGAGGAGCCATTAAGCTAGCTACTGTTCTCTGAAGTCATGTTGCAAAATATACTGGAAGAGATTACAGATCTATTTGAATGCTGCTGGTGTACCTGAACTCGTAGTAACAATACCTTCAGCGTAATCTGCTTTTGTTGACTCAAACACAGGGCTACATCAGTGCACAGATGAAACTTACAGGCATTTTTCTGACCAACAGGCAGAATCATCCTGTGTCCTTGGAGGCTGAAGGTGGCAGGGCCATGGTCAGGCTCAGGAAGCAACAACTGGTGAACAAAGAGACCTGGGCATGATATGAGCATGATATCTGTGTGTAATTGAATTTAAGTTTAGCAATTTCTTTTTGTTTTATTGTTGATGAAAAAGCTTTTTTGTCCATTTTAAATCACCTGGGGAAAAATGCCAACTACCTAACCACAGACCAGAATAGCTATTTCAACAAAAACAACAACAAAATTTTTTGCTTCAGTAAATTTTCTCTTAGAAATTTTGCAAAAAATTACTGCTAACTAACTACTGAAGGATATCTCTGCCACCAGCTTGCAAGGTTAGTCCCAACACATTCAGAACAGTTTAAAATGAAAGGGATCTTTGAAGATCATCTGGACCATCACAGCTTGCCCAGAGCAGGCTTAACCACTGCAGATTACTTGGGTCATAGTCCAGTCAGGGTTTTAGAATTTCTAAGGGTGGAGACTTCACAACCTCTTTGGGCATCCTAGTCCATTTCATGACCAACCTCATAACAAGAAAGGGTTTTCTGGTGTTTGGGTAGTATTTCCCAAAATTCAGTTTATGTCCATTGTCTGGTGGTCTTTAACTGGGCATCACTGAGAAGTCTGTCTCAATCTTCTGTACACCTTTCTATCAGATAGTTACACACGTGCCTCTCAGCTTGCTCATCCCCAGACTTTACAGCTACAACTCTCTCTCTCAGCCTGTCCTTGTATAAGAGATGCTCTGGTTCCTTAACCATTTTCCTGGCCTTTACTGGGCTTTCTCCATTCTGTCCATGCAACCCTTTTAGTGTGGAGAGCAGAACTTGTCCAGCACAATGATGTGTCTCAGCAGTGCTGAGCAGAGGGTGAGGAACGCTTCCCTGCACCTTCTGGCACGTTCCTAATGGACCACAGGAGGCTGTTGGCCTTCTTTGCTGCAAGAGCACATTGCTGAGTCACAGTCAGATGCTGTCTGCAAGGACTCCTCAGGACTTCCTCTGAAAAGCTACTTTCCAGTCAGTCCACATCCAGGCATGTGCTGGTGCATGGGCTGACTTCTCTCTGGATTCAGGGCTTGATATTTCCCTGTGTCAGTCTTCATGAGATTTCAGTCATCCCATTTCTCCAGCTTGTCCAAATACCTCTGGATGGCTGAACTACACGGCTGGTCTAGCAACCATTCTTCCCAGATTTGTGTCACTTGTAAACTCTGACTAGTCCTTCTGGACATTCATGAGGGAATGAAATATTACTGGCCCTGGGATCTACCTGTGGGGCACACTGCTGCTGGCTGACCTGCAGCTAGACTTTATGCTACTGAACACAACTCTTTAAGCCTGGCAGTTAAGCCAGTTTTCATAACGTCTCACTGTCCATTTATCTGACTTCAGCTTTAGTAGTTCAAAGAGAATGTCTCAAAAGTGTGGCTAAAGTCAACAGTAAACAAGATGTAGTGATGCCCCTCATCCACTAAGACTCACCTCTTAGACAGCCACATCATAGAAGGCTAACTGTAACTTTTTCTTTGTAATGCTGGTCTTTACTGCATTACAGAGGAACATCTTCAAACCTTTGGAGAAGTCCCTAAAGTTGGTTATTATCTGTGAAAGTAGACTGGCAACCAGCTATCTAGAGTACAGAAAAAAGCATATTTATTTCATGTCACGTGAAAGATTAGTGGCAGAAGGGGAAACAGAATACAGATTTCATGACCAAGTATTTTTCAGTGCCATCTTTACTACTTTCCAAAACCAAAGAAGTAAAAGAGAGTCACCATATAAAAGAAAAAACCAAAACCAAACCAAAAACAAGATCCAAACCCCACAGAACCTGGGAACATTGACCTCAAGTGTTTTGCATTTAAAACAGTTACAGTGGCTTGTTACTCCCCTTTTCTTTTTCATTGCCTTGAACAGATAAACTCATTGTCCTGGTAAACAATCCTTTTCTCTGTCTCCATCTTTTTATGTACCACAAAGAATTGTCCTGAAGTACCAACTTTGTATTCAGACACTGAATGCCTGAAAGATTATGATTTTGAGTCTTTGACAATATATGGGCTCCTTTCTGCAGCCATTAGTGTTCTACCTCACAGCAGACTTGGCACAGGGCATGTGGCAAAGGCAGAGCCCCCACATTGTGCCAGTTTCCCAGCTTACAGTATACACACAAGGAATTTGGTAAATACAACCTGTATATTAATGAGTATAATGGAAACACATTGTGAAGAATGTAGGAATAATGCTTTAAAAAGGCACTTTCTAAGATTTCTCAAACAGCATGTCTGAGATAATGTCACCGGGAAATCAGAGACATGTCTTAGGTAAAACAAACAAAAAAAACCCCAACCAACAAAACAAAAAACCCTAGAAAAACCTGCAAAAAAACCAACCCCAAAAAACCAATCAGAAAACAGAAAACGAAATTTCTAGTTTCAACAATTCAATTGCAGATGACTGGGATATTACCAGCTGGGATAGGGCAAGCACAGATGTACGGACAGACTAGGGGACAAGATCCTGCAAAGGAGCCCTGGGGAAAGATTCCTGAGGATCCTGGTCAGTGGCAATTTGAACATGAGCCAGCAGTGCCCAGGCAAGCCAGGAGGGCCAACCCTGCCCTGGGGTTCATCAGGCACAGCATCACCAGCTGGGCAAGGGAGGGGATTGTCCCCTCTGCTCTGAGCTGGGGCAGCCTCACCTCAAGTGCTGGGGGCAGTCTGGGCACTGCAATACAAAAAAGGTAGTAAACTATCAGAGAGTGTCCAAAGGAGGGCCATGAGGATGGTGAAGAGATATGAGGGGAAGGAGTGAGGAGTGGCTGAGGTCACTTGGTCTGTTCAGCCTGGAGAAGAGGAGACTGAGGACTCGTTGCAGTCAAAACTTCCTTGTGAGGGGCTGAGGAGGAGCAGGCACTGATCTCTTCTCTGTGCTGACCAGTGACAGGACCTGAGGGAATGGCCTGAAGCTGTGATAGGGGAGGGTTAGGCTGGATATCAGGCGAAGAAATGTTCTTCCCCCGGAGGGTGAATGGGTGCTGGAACAGCTCCCCAGGGCAGTGGTCACAGCATCAAGCCTGACAAAGCTCAAGAACTATTTGGACAATGCTCTCAGGTGCATGGTGTGACACTTGGGTGATCCTTTGAAGGACCAGGAGTTGGGCTTTGATTATACTAATGAGTCCCATCCAACTCAGCATATTCTATGGTTCTGTGACTTTATGAACTAAGGAAGGGAGCAGAAATAGTAAAAATAGAAAAGAATGTTTCTAGAAGAAGAAAGACTTTCTTAACAATCACTGTGGACTGCTGAATATTTGAGTACTTGCAGATTTTTCAATAAATTTTATCTAGACAATAATAGATAATTTGATTGTGACTTCTCTACACCTTTGGCAGACCAATAGTCTGCATTGGATCTTCAGTAATATTAAATATTCAAATCAGCATTTGTGTTTCTAACAGTTTTACAGCACAGCACAGTGACTGTTTGGTGGAGGACACACCGCAGTTGCTTACAGAATAGGCAGCCAGGAGTTCTGCTCCATCACTGGAAAATGTTAGAAGCTCTGAGTATGAATCAAAAAGAAAAAAGAAGCCAACCCAACAACCACCCCCACAATGAGCAGGCCTTGTCACCCTCAGTGCACAGTTAGCCTTTATTCTAGGGAGCCTGGGGGAAGAGTAGCTGGGTCAGATGCTGTGGACTCCCTGCTCTCTGATGGGGGGAATATAAGTGGGAATTTAAAAGTGATTGTTGCAATCATTGGAAAACTGCACTGAGCGGCAGTCCTTCCACCCTGTGTTGTGAGAGCACCTTTTAAACAATGCTCTCTGCACTGATGTCTTTGCGAGATGAATGTTGCCTTATCTGATCTTTCTGATCCTGAAAGAAAAAAGTTAACGCTTCACATTTTGTTTTCACTTTTTCCCTTCCTCTCATCACACACACGGTGTGCTGCCTATAAAGGCTACTACAAAACCATGAAAAGCTAGCAGGGGCCTGCAGACTGTGTTGGCTGTAAGGCGTTGTTGCTGCAGCTGTCTGTCATTGTAAAGAAGTGGGGGCAGGGACCAGCAGGCCAGGACACCGCCGCAGGACCTGAGGTGCGGAACCAATCCCCACTACTTTTACCCCACACAACTTCTGCATCATCTACAGAATCAGCTGTAATTCTAAAACTGAGCTCAGAGCTCGGAGCACTGAGCACTTACTGTGGTTTGGTTCTGCTCTCTCAGTTTGGTTCTGCTCTCTCAGGAGCACAAGCTTTAAATAAATAAATAAATGGGTTAGCCAAAAAAGAAGCTTGGGAGAGGCTTTCTCAAATTCAAGAGAGAAAGCAGCCAAAAGAGTTGGAGAGATAATTACAAATGACTTGTTGGCATGGTTGGGTTTCATCGGAGATGAAATCAGAGATCAATAATATCCTCTACTCTGTAGGTATCTGAATCTCGTCCTAGACAGCAAAAAATATACTTGATGCTATCTTCAGGTATACACAAATATATACATATACAATTTATGGTAAAAAATTCTGACATGTCAGAATCACAGCAACTTATTAAAAAATAAATTAAAAAATTATAACACAAAACTAAGCCATCTGCTTTTGAGCCCAATTAGTCCCACAAAAATTTCTTTAGTAAGTTAAAGTGCGTGGTAACTTTTGCTCCCTTTTCAATAGCCAGAACAATTCTCTGTGCACCATAGATCACAATTTGTTCTGGTGTGTATAATGACAAAATAATGAAAAAGAATTTCCATTACACAGTAGAGTTCTCTGTTGCTAGCTGTTGGGATCTAAGAATTGAAATAATTCTTTAAACAAGTTGATCATAAAGAAAGGAATAATCTGTGCTGCATTCATTCAGTTTGAATTGTCATTGTGCTCTCACTCAGGTACTTTGTGCATGCAGTTACATTAACACAGCCATTAAAATTCATGTTCATATGAGCATCTGTGCTCATATAAACATATGTGTTAGTTTTGAACTGAAAAAGTAGTCTCTGAAGAAGGGAAGGGATGGTAATGACCCTTTGCAATGCTGATAGGACTACTGGTGATTGACATGGTGCAGTCCCAGAGGGATAGAGGAAATAATGCTGAATGGGGAGCCATGGAATCATAAAACTTTCCTTTTCAGCTCTGAGCATAGCCGCAGCTCAGTAGGGTGGTTATCACCATATTTATATGGTTATAAAAGCAAAAAATATCTATCTGATAATATTGTTTGATCTCTGGAAATAAATAGCATAGGTATTGCATGGCAATGAACATGAAAGTTGTTTGCAACATTCAGCTGTGAGTCTGCCTCTTGAGAAATTTTGACATCTTTCATTCTTCCTTCTTCAGGAACGTTTTCATCCTCAGCAAGCATAGTGTGAGCATACATCTATGAACACATGATATTTGACTCTGATGGTGAAATGAAAGTGGCTGTCTTCTGTACTGTCTTAAATCCTTATTACTTCCCAAGTGGAAAAGGTAATGTATGTAGGTTGCCAAGTTTTTTACTTGACTATAGCCATTGCATCTAATAGTTCTAGTGCTCCTTTAAAAATAAAAACAAATATGAAGGTCAGAAAACCATAAGTGATGGTGTTTGGAAAGAAAACCACAAAGAAAACAGAAGAAAGATAGAAGCTGCCTCATTCTGGTCTCTTCCGGGTATGAAATCCAGCTGTAGGCAGTTCTTGAAGCATCTGCCTGGCAGGTACAGAGTCTTCTTGTCCAGCAATAAGGAAATCTCAGAGTGATTCAAACATGTAGATTTTTATGTTGATGCTCTTTTGCTTCTCTCTTCTTCACCAAGGTGTTCCATGGGAAGTACTTATTACAGGGTGTGATGATGTTAAGCTGGCCTGAGTTAGAGAGAGCAGTATGGCTGGACTAAGGGCAATTTATGCTGTAATACTGGCACTGTCTCTTTGGTCACATCTGACAACATTTGTACTGATAATGTTGCTTTCCTCTCTACATTCCAGTTTTACAAGGTCTCCATGACAACCACAGTAGCCATATATTTGGCAAAAGATTATTCCGGTTAAAGTGTTTCCAGTTGTGTTAGTGCTGAAGCAGGAAAATCCAGGACAGTTAGCATCACAAGGACCGACAAGCGTCTTCAAACTGCACTGAGTCCATTCTGTGGATGGGAGAAGCTCATGACTGATAGAAGCCTCTTTTTCTGTGAATTAGCTGTTCCTGCACAGGCATCTAGCTGTGTCTGTGAAATACAGCTGTGAAGTACAGCTGTAAAATACAGCTGCTCCCCAAGTGTCAACATGGGAAAAAACATAATCTTTTATAGCCTGAAAGCAGCACCTGTTGCTGTGTGCTGTTTTCATATTGTATTTTATTTTTATATTGGGTTTTATTACAATGGTTTGTTCTGTACTCCCCTGTTCTCCTGGAAAATGTTATATCGCAAGGTTTGTCCCTGTCCTTCTTCCCTGTCCATCCTCCCACACTCCTCCCAGTCCCCTCCTGCGGGCCCTGTCTGTCATTCGGCTGTTCCTCCCAGCTTCTGGAGAGTTCGGGTAAAGGCATCGAATGATAGGGCAAGAGCCGAGGAGGTTCCTCCCTTTATGTTCCCACTGGTTTCCTTGAATGTCCCTCCAACCCTGTTCCACTCCCACCTTATCCCTCACTGGGTGTTGGTTTGTCCCCTCCTTTAGCCCCCTCCCTTGCATATAAGCCCAAGACACACAAGGTCTAGCATGACTTGGTCAGGGCTGGGGGGCCGGGGCAGAGGTCCAGACAGGACTGAACAAAGACTGAATAAAAGCCTTGGATTTGCCCGCAGATTGGGGTCTGACTCCTTCCTTCCACTGCCGACGGGGTCGCGCTCTCTCTCATGCTCAGGGGAAAAGCCCTCCGCTGCCCCCCGGGTTTTTAGCAGCTCTTTTGTCTTGCTGCTCATCCCAAGCTAGCCTCAAGGGCAAAATGGAGCTGGGAGCTCCAAGAGAGATGAGCAACAGGCATGGTGCCCAAGGGTGGGGCCCAAAGGACCTGGCATGGTGCACACAAGCGTGGTGCCCGAAGGACCCTGCACACGCAACGTGAGGCCAAAGACTCCACACATCCATGTGAGATCCAAAAACATGGCCCAACCACGCAGAGAGAGATCCATCAGGCTTGGCATTTGCCATGGAGCCCCTGAGACACCGGAATCCACAGAGTGAGGCTGCAGTTTTCCTGTCGACTTAGAAAACCCATTGGACTGCTGTGAAGAAGTCTCCCGAATGGCAGGCTGCTCCCAGAAAAAGCAGACCATGTGTTGCGGCTCACCACACCTGGGAACCAAAAATGAGAAGCTCTTTAGCACCAAAAGAGTCACTTTCAGCTGGAGGAGAGCAACTGGGAAGTTTTTTTGTCATCACGCCGGAGTTTGGTAAGTATTCCCCCTCGGGATTCTTAGGAAAAGATCTTTCAGAGGCCATAAGCCTTGGAGAAAGGTTTTCTCCCTTTGGGGAAGGTTTTAGCCTTCAGGGATGGCCTTCAGGGTTGCTTTTAAAAGCAATTCGGTTTTGGCTGCACAGCCCCTGGTAGGGGAGGGAAAGGTTTCTCTGCCCAAGTTTTACCTCTGGTGTGTTTTTTGGTGTTTTTTTTTTTTCCCCCCTCAGTTGTCCCAGTTGCAAACTGTGGGTGACGCAGAATCTTAATATCTGAGCCAAAAATGGGTGCAAGGTTATCTGCATCCCAAAAAGGAGTCTTTTACAAAGTCTTGGGAACCTTAAATTGTGGTGGGATCCGTTTTTCAAAGAAACAGTTGAAAAGATTCATTCGGTGGGTGTTCCTTCACTCCCTCCACACGTCCTTAGAACAGGTCTGCAGCATGTAATTTTGGGATGCTGTTGGAAGAAAATTAGCTGAATCAGGCAGCTCTAAGGACACAGAAAACACAAGTTTTGCTGCTTGGAGGTTGCAAATTTGGTTTGTGTTGCAGAAGCAAAATGAAGTGAAGAAACAGATGGCTCCTAGTGAATCTGCCCCAGTTTCCCCTGTTTCTGCCTCTCCGGACCCCAAAATCCCTTCCCCAAGCTCACATATTCTGAGGACAGCAAACTGCAAACAAGTGCAGGGAAGCTGCAGTTCCCCTGTCTCTCCTCAAATTCCCGATTCCCCCTGCCCAAGTGATCCTGGCCAGATTGCTCGGGAAACCCCCAAACCGACCAGCTTCCCCAGTTAGTAACTCCTGTGTTCGATTTACTTTTGTGGACAGTTCGGGTGCTCAAAATCCCCAGTTTAGTGATCCCCAAGTTAGTTTTGGTTTCGTGGGGAGTTCACAAAATGGTGGGGATCATGCGGCATCCTTTCCCTTTGTTCCGCAAGATGGCAGATACCATGCGGCGACAAACCACTGCAGCTGTCTTCTTTGTTTCTCCCTCTATCTGCCGACAATCCCTTTCGTAACCCAACCAACCCCTTCTTCTTCCCAAAGCCCTCCTTCCCTTCAGCGCTGCCTACGGCACCACCTTCTCCTCTGGCTCCACCCTCTATCCTCAAAGCTCCACCCTCCAATGCTACCCCTTGTCAGTCATACCTCCAGCCCCTCCCTGCTTCAAGTTCCCACCATTTCCTCACCCACGATTCCAGTTCCCATGCTCCAGATTTGGGGGTGGGGGAAGCCGGAAACCCATATAAGCAGGAACTGATCCCAGCTTTTCTGCTACCCCAGTCACATATCAACAGTCAAAAAGAGGGGGTGTTGTCCATGGCCATTGGGACCCCTTCTCCCAACAAACAATTCGAGATTTATGTCAAGTTCACAAGGAATCTGGACGTGAAAGTGAATACCTGCGCAACCTTTTAAAAGCAAATTTAGCAGTAAGTGTAATGGTCCCGTTTGACCTGCGTCAGCTTTTCTTGTGTCTCATGTCCTCCACAGAGTTGAGGCTCAGGGAGGCAGCTTGGAAAAAGCCATTGAGAGAATCAGTTCCCGAGCTTTGACAAAATCCTGAAATGGCAGTTGATAACAACGACTTGCCAATCCGATTGGACCAGTTATGTGGCGAGGGGGAATGGGTTTCAGAACTCAGGCCGGCTCAGGAAATTCCTATGGCAGTTTTGGAGCACATTATAGATGCTGCTTCAAAAGCATTTTTCTCGGTGCAGCCTGACGGCCCTCTCAAACCATAATAGCAAAGTGAGACAATCACCATCAGAACCTTTCATAAAATTTGTAGAGCGATTAATGAGAGCTATCAAGTTACAGGTGAAAAAGGAAGGAGCCCGGGAGGAGGTCCTGGAAGAGATGGCTCTGGCCAATGCAAACGAGCAGTGCAAGGCAGCCGTCCTCAGCCTCCCCATGGAACCGGCTCCTACCCTAGAATATATGCTCCACGCGTGTGCCAGGAGGGTTCCCTTTATGACAGCTCACCAAAGCCAGAGTTCGAGAAGTGCACACAAGCCACCACAAAGGGCCACTGCTGCAGACACCATGCCTATGCCATCATGACCACTGCCCAAAAGAAGAAAAATGTGTCTCCTGTGCGATCCGGCTGGACAGTGCACATCTCAATGCCCTTTAAAGAGACAGTTTCTGGACTTTGGGGACCATGGGGGCGGGGGCCACAAGGGCCTAAAGTGAATCTTCCAAAAAACTGAAGCATGAGCGCCAGTGTGCCCAGCGTGCCAACATAAAATGGGCAAGTCCAAGGGATGGGGGGGAGAAAAAAACTGAAAAATGTGAATGTTAACCTAACTAATCCTGCTTCGACCAGTTCTGCTTTTCAGCAGAAGTCACCAGATGTGACCTTTTCAGATCCTGACGTGAGCAGACCCAATCTAACCACTGAATGTCTCTGGGAGCCTTTCAGGCTGCAGCTGACAGAGCCCTTGTACCTTGGTGACACTGATTGGCATTAAGGTTCATTGGATCTACAGGTGCCAGGCTCTTGGCAACACACTGGCAGTAAGTACGTCATCCTTGGGAGTACCCCTGCAGGAGATTAAGATCCTTCTGGGTCTCATCTAATCAAACCCTGAACAACTCATTCTTTGGCTGTGCTGTGTCTGCCCACCTTTGTTTCTGCCTAAGGGGCAGATAATAGCTCAGGCAATTCCAGCACCTGACTCGTTCCCTGGAAAAAACAGCACAAGGAACCAACACCCTGAGGTTTGTCCCACATGAGTTATTGGGAGGGACAAACTCATAATATTGTGTGAGGTCTGTCATGGTGGGGAAGTAATAAACCTCAAAGGACTTTTGGACACAGGCGGATATGACGATCATACCCGAATGGATATGGCTGTCACATTGGGAACTGCAAAATGTGGCGGGCATGTACAAGGTGTAGGGGGAATGAAAGGGGCAAAACAATCAAAAAGTGTTGTGCAAATTGAGGGGCCAAACAGACAATTGGCTACAATACGTCCATTTGTTTTGGATTATTTGGAGCCCTTGTGGGGGAGAGATCTGATGGCCCAGTGGGGGGGTCACGATTGGCATTCCAGATGCTCTCTGGTTTTTCAGGCTGCGGCCACTGAAGAGCGCCCTACCCAGAAACTCAATTGGAAAACTGATTCACCAATCTGGGTAGAGCAGTGGCTGCTCAGTAAAGAAAAATTGAAGGGGCTTCAGGAGATAGTGGATGAACAGCTAGCTAAAGGCCACATTGTGGAAACCACGTCTCCATGGAATTCCCCAGTCTTTGTTATAAAAAAGGCAAACAAAGGCAAGTGGTGGCTCCTCCACAATCGCCGTCAAATTTATAATGTCATTGAGGACATGGGTTCTCTCCAACTAGGGACGCCATCCCCAGCGATGCTCCCCCAAAATTGGAATTTGGCAATTATTGATATCAAAGGTTGTTTTTGCCAGATTCCTCTGCACCCTGATGATGCCACATGTTTCACCTTCTCGGTCCCAATGATCAACCAAGAAGCCCCGAGGAAAAGATACCACTGGAAATTTCTTCCCCAAGGGATGAAAAACTCGCCATCTGTTTGTCAGTGGTACCTCTCTTCCCTGCTGTCCCCAGTGCACGCAGCTGTAGGAGAAGCCATCATCCTGCACTACATGGATGATGTGCTCATGTGTGCCCCCAATGATGACTTACTGTCCCACGCGCTTGACCTGACAATCGATTCTTTGGTTGCTGCAGGGTTCGAGCTTCAGGAGGAAAAGATTCAAAGGATGGTGCCTTGGAAGTAGCTGGGTCTGGAGATCGGTAAGCAGACCATTGTGCTGCAAAAATTCGTTGTCAGAAATAACATCAAGACCTTAGCAGATGTCCAGCAGTTGTGTGGGTCCTTAAATTGGGTAAGACCTTGGCTAGGTCTGATCACCAAGGACCTAGACCCCCCTCTTCAACATGTTAAAAGGGGGAGAGGAGCTAAGTTCTCCTAGGACCCTCACCCAAGAGGCAAGAGCAGCCCTAGAAAAGGTACAGGACTGTATGGCCATCAGACAGGCCAACAGGTGCAAATCAGACTTGCCATTCAAATTCATCATTTTATGCAAACTGCCACACTTACACAGGATGATCTTTCAATGGGAGAAAGTGGAAAAATCAAAAAAGGACAAAGACTGTAGGGATCTCCTCTTGATAATAGAGTGGGTTTTCCTCAGTCGCCACCGGTCCAAAAGAATGCCCAGGCCACAGGAACTGGTAGCAGAACTGATCTGGAAAGCCAGGACCCAGATCAGGGAGTTGGCAGGATGTGTTTTTGAGTATATTCACGTCCCAGTTGAGGGATGTGAATAAACTCAGGCCAAATCACAAAAGCAATGTTGGAGCACCTGCTTCATGAAAATGAAGCTTTGCAGTTTGCTCTGGATAGCTACACAGGTCCAATTTCAATTCATCGGCCTGCTCACAAATTATTTAGAGAACAAATTCAGTTCAAAGTGTCATTAAAAAGTTTTCAGAGCAGGAGGCCATTAAAAGCTCTAACCATTTTTACAGTTGCATCCAGAGCCTCTCATAAGTCAGTAATAACTTAGAAGGATCCTCGAACTCAGCAGTAGGAGGAAGATGTTGCCGATGCTCACCACCTGATCACAAGGATCACCTCAAGTAGCTGAGTTGAACGTAGTTGTTGGAGCTTTTGAAAAGCTTCCTGAACCATTCAATCTGATAACAGATTTGGCCTATGTAGCAGGTGTAGTATCCAGAGCTGAACAAGCTGTACTGAGTGAGGTCTCCAATTCTGCACTTTTCAACTTGCTCTCAAAACTAGTAAATCTGATCTCCCACCGAGAGCAACAATTTTATGTGATGCACATCAGATCACACACCGATTTACCAGGATTCATAGCCGAGGGCAACAGAAGGGCTGATGCTCTTGCTGTGCCTGTGCTGTCCCAGACATCTTTGGACGAGCCAAAATCAGCCATCAGCTTTTTCACCAGAATGCACCAGGCCTTGTCCGCCAGTTCCACCTAACTCGGGAACAGGCTCGGGCAATTGTGGCAATGTGTCCCTCGTGCCAGCAACACGCACTCCCAGCCCTGAGTGCAGGAGCAAACCCCAGGGGATTGAAGAGCTGTGAGGTATGGCAGACGGACGTGACACACATCATGTCCTTTGGTAGGCAGGGGTATGTCCATGTATCTGCATACATCTGT
This sequence comes from Hirundo rustica, assembly GCF_015227805.2. NCBI lineage: Eukaryota > Metazoa > Chordata > Aves > Passeriformes > Hirundinidae > Hirundo > Hirundo rustica. Next base: position 34,910,255 of record NC_053488.1, on the reverse strand, counting down.
TCTGGAGCTGTCTATGCCTCTGCCCACTCAGGGGAGAAGTCTAGTGATGCCATGAAACACCTAATACAGGCTTTCTCCTTCCTGGGCATCCCCAAATCAATAAAAACTGATAATGGACCCACGTACACATCCAAGGAGTTCAGAAGCTTCCTGCAGCAATGGGGAGCAGAGCACAAAACAGGCATCCCCTACTCCCCGACAGGTCAGGCCATCGTGGAAAGGACCCACCAAAATCTCAAAAGGGTCCTCAGCCAACAACATCAGTCTCTAAAACTAGAAACACCCCAGATCCAGTTGTCCAAGGCCTTGTTCACTCTGAACTTTTTAAATTGTACGTTTGAAAATCTTAACCCACCAATTGTGCGCCATTTCAGGAAGAACTGCCAACTGCAGCTGAAAGCAAAGCCATTGGTAATGGTAAAGGATCCAGCAACCAGGGAAACAGAGGGGCCTCATGATCTGATCACCTGGGGTTGTGGGTATGCCTGCGTGTCCACTCCCTCAGGTCCCAAGTGGGTGCCAGCCAAGTGGGTGAAACCTTTCATCCCTAAAACTGCAAAGCCACCTGCAGAGGGCCCACAAGTGGCCAGTGCTGCCTGGAGGAGGAGAAAGCACCGAACCCTCTGCTTCTAATTATCATTATTCCTTAACAGTGGGTTTTTTTGGACATTTTGTTTGCACTGGATGTCATTCTTTCATTTTTCATCTTTGAAGGTACTCAAGATCCGAACTCTGAGCATCTCCCACCGACTGAGCCTTCCTCCTCCTAAATTTGATTTAAAAAGGGAGATGTTTCTGTGTGTTGTTTCCATATTGTATTTTATTTTTATACTGGGTTTTATGTTACAATGGTTTGTTCTGTACTCCCCTGTTCTCCTGGAAAATGTTATATCCCAAGGTTTGTCCCTGCCCCTCTTCCCTGTCCATCCTCCCACACTCCTCCCAGTCTCCTCCTGCGGGCCCTGTCTGTCATTCGGCTGTTCCTCCCAGCTTCTGGAGAGTTCAGGTAAGGACATCGAATGATAGGGCAAGAGCCGAGGAAGTTCCTCCATTTATGTTCCACATTGGTTTCCTTGAATGTCCCTCCAAGCCTGTTCCATTCCCACCTTATCCCTCACTGGGTGTTGGTTTGTCCCCTCCTTTAGCCCCCTCCCCTGCATATAAGCCCAAGGCACACAAGGTCTAGCATGACTTGGTCAGGGCTGCGGGACCGGGGCAGAGGTCCAGACAGGACTGAACAAAGACTGAATAAAAGCCTTGGATTCGCCTCCAGATCAAATCTGACTCCTTCCTTCCACTGCTGACGGGGTCTCGTTCTATCTTGTAAGAGGAAAAGCTCTCTGCCACCTCCTGGATTTTTAGGACCCAGGGGAGCTTTTTTGTCTTGCCCTTGTCTCGAGGTAGCCTGGGTGAACTGGAGCCGGGAGCTCCAAGAGAGAAGAGCAACAAGCACCCAAGGCTTCGAGCCAGAAATCAAGATCTGCATACTGTGTTTGGCAACATGCTTCAGAACTGTCTGAAACCTACCTACTCATTAAGCCTCTCTGGCCTGATGAACCTTTTCTTTTATTCTAATTTTTGCTTTTTAAGCTTTTAAGGATGTAAGGGTAGAGGGATCATTGTTTACCTGTCTTTTTTGTTGTTGTTTTTTTTTCTTCTGGTAATTCTATATTCATTCATGTTACTGTATTTTCTATCCACAAAGTATGGACATAAATTGTGCATTCATTTTTCTTTCCCTTTGAAATCCATTGGGCTATGTAGGACACCAAGTATCACTGTCATGGTAGATATCCAGAATAGCTCAGGGTGGGGCACCAGCTGCTGGTTTGGGTCTGAGGAAGCCTGTTGATCAACATCAGTTTTGCTATGGACCCAATGAGACTGGTTTTGTGCAAGTGGTTGAAGTTCTGTTTGCTGTGGTGTTCTCTTTTCTGGTGAGGGATTGGGGAATGGCTGGGAAACAGTGAAGGCTGAATCTTCTAAATTCTGCCAGCTTTTAGTACCCATACAATGTAGCTCAGTAAATAGAAATGACCTGTAAAATATGACACTAGTTTTACAAATAGTTTATGATGACAACATTAATGAAACTCTTTTTATAATAAGGAGAAATACAGTATTTTACCTAAACCACCCCAAAATAGCTGTAGTGTGAATCAGGTTTTGGTATAACAGCAGAATATATAGAAAAAAATCTTCACTTATTTTTCAGAGAGGCTTTCTGTGTAAGATCTTAACAATGTATTTAGAATATTTTCTAATGCACTGCTCTTTAATAAAAAACATGGACAATACAAATATTCTCAGTAAGTGTTGTTCATGCATAACAACTATATAGTTTTTGAGATTTTATTGTTCAAAAACAATATGCTGATGCTGAACTTAAAATCTGATGAACTTATTATTTTCTGATTTTTAAGCGGTTGACGTGTAATTTGCTACACAAGGCATTAGAAAACTAAAAGACTGAATTAGAGAACTATTTGACTGATACCCGTTTGTGTGTAATTTTGCATACCTGCACAATCACTTATTTCCTCAAAGCATTTTGTATAATTGTCTGGGAGACTGAATCACAGTTAGTTTGGAAAGCTCTGTTTGTGGATAATAGGCATACTCAGATACATGTTTTAACACGATAATTTCTAGTTGGCTTATTATCCTAAGGAACAGACTCCCTAGAGCTGTCTGTTAAAGCAGCACCCCTCTGAGGTTTTTGTGTCTTAAAGGAAAAAAGCTAAAGAAGAAATCTGCAGTCTAGTCTCACTGGATTAACTTAAGCCATCTTGCATCACTGGTACAGCCGGTGAAATGGAGACTTTCACAGCCTGGGACACCAGCGGGACATCCTGTTTCAGTTTAGAAATCACCCCTGCGGCCCCCTACCTCCTCACTAATAAAACAAACCAACACAAGGAATAATCTCTGTCTGAAGAGCCTGCTCGGATATTGATTGTCACTCTGGCACCCAGCCAAGTCCAGTGTGTCACAAAAATGGGCCCAGGAGGGGAGCGGCTGGAAAGCCGTCAAAGAGCACTGAAAAGGGAAGTCATTAAACTACCACCATCAACAAAACTCTCACTTCTTCAGTCTTCCTTTCTTCTTGTCACCCCCCCCCTTTTTTTAAAAAAAAAAAGAATTAATTCAATACAAAATTTTCCTCCTGGCTGTAATGGAAGTCCAAATCCGCTTATTTCTATTGCCCCAGTGATGTTGCTGTTGCTCTTTTGTTTTGGTGATTTTTTTATGAACTGTAGCATAATTTGGCTTTCTTACTTAAAAAATAGTAATAATAAATAAGGAATAGACTGAGGTTTTTTCAGAATGAGAGGAAAAGTTTTGTAAGCAAGAGTCTTGTAAGTGTCTTTGTGATGACACTCCTACAGTAACAGAATGATTTATTTGTTCTTTTTCAGAATATAATGGGGAAAGGGAAGAGTGACATTTTTTACCATTTGAATGCTGGATTTCTGCTGGTGGAATTGATATCAATACACAGAAGAGAGTGAAGCTAGGTTCATTTATTCTATTTGAGAGTCTTTTCTTTAATAATATATTTTTATTTCAGAAGAATATAAATATATGGAGTTAGTGATGTTGAGCTGTAAATAATTAGTGTGTTTTCACTGGGAAATCAAAAGGTAAGCCATAGTAATTAAGATTTCACCTCATAAGATTAAAAAAGAGTTAGAAGATATTAAAACCTGCATTCAACAAAGCTTTTTCTTCACAGAAAATCAAGAAAAATTGTCCAAAGATTTTGTGATTTTGTGATCAAAAACCAGCCAAACAACCAACCTAACGAAACCAACTCGGTCTATTCACCAAAAGAAGTGACTTGTGTATATATATTGTAAACATCATTAGACCACCTGACAGTACTATCTCAACAGTGAGGGCCTAGCAAGCAAAATAATGAAGAAAGTAATGAATGTTTTGGCAGATGACAGAGAGAAATAGTGTCTACTTTTCCTAAATGCTGGTTTTAGTTAGCACCAGAGTCCTTCCTCTGTAACCATTTGGAGTGCAGCTTTGGAATTGGTCCTTTGACACAAGACAGCACTTAGGGCGGCAATTCACCTGTCATCACTTGACATTGTGGTGGAAAGATGCAACTTGAGACATCTCCTAACATATGGTTCAAGAGGAAAAGCTTTTTTGGGAGGGCAGGAAACTGAGGGTGTGACTGATCAAAAGTATTATGTTGGATCTAAAAATACTCTGAGAGTAGTCTTCATCCGGCTGGCACAATCACTTTGTTTATGACAATCTGGTAGGTCTTCTGAACAGATGAGGAACACCGACTTAGCACAGCAAAATCTTGAGCTTTTGAGAGTGCTGTATTTTGTATGCAGAGCCTGAAGTGTTGGGAGAGAATGGAGGGTATGTGTGTTTGTGTGTGTCTGGTGTCAGGGGAGGACTTTCTGAATGATGGGAAAACGACAGGTACTGGCTGTAGGTGTGTATCTAAAGCACCTCCTGTGATCATATGGTTTTATGACGCATACTTCACTGCAGCGGAGGTTTTATGCAAAGTTCCACTTTGCAACCCAAATCTGCCTCTGCAGAGAATCCTTTTTTTTAGTTCATTTGCTTAATGGTCAGAGAAACTTTAGCTTAAACTAAAGGGCAATGCCAAGTTCAGCCATTCGAAAGACAAAAGTATATTTGATTGCAGTACCTTTTTACTTACTGCATTACTATCTTTGCACATACAGAGAAATTTCTCAAATCTGCTTCAGATCAGATTCTTTGGTTTCATGTTCTCTTCTTCCCATACACGGTCTTTCATATAGTAATTTAGTAATAAATGCTTTCCTAATAAAACCTTTCAAAATACAGCTTATGTAAGTTCATTAGCTGAATGCATATGATGCAAATGAAAATATATTTGAGTAAATGTACTACAGACATACAACTTTGCATTCACACCATTTCCCCCCTTCCCCATCCACTCACATCCACCCACCTGCTGGCATGCTGTACACTATGACTTTTTGGCAGCAAGTAGGGTCCCTGTGTGGTTGCAACGAAGGCACAGAAGAGCTCCTTTTGTACCTTCACTGCAAACTTTCAAACTGATCTCCTGCTGCTTGTAGCTATATTGTCTTATTTTGTAATAGTTCCTACAGTTTTGGTATTTTTTAATAATTTCTGGATGTTGTAAGGTACTTACTCATAAAAATAAGGGAAAAGTAAGGCTATTGCCATTTTTAAAGAGTGTGGGTGCATGTTGTGGACATCAGTTCATGTGTGAAAACAGAGTTGTGGTGTTGCAGACAGGTGTTCTTACAGATCATGTTTTCTAAAATGTTACTGTCCTACTGAACCTGCCTACTTGAGCCACAGCAATGCTGCTGAAACTTTGGTCTGCAACGGGATTTTAAAGAGGCGTTTAAATCGCCCGTAAGAGATACGAGCACAGAGCTTGCAACTGGGCACCCAAACCCCACCTTTCAGTTAAGATTTGTAGTTGAGTGCAGCATTCCTTAACAGAATCCACCAAATCCTCTCTATCACTCCTCTCCACAGCTGGACAGGGGAGATATAAGGAAAGGTTCATAACTTGAGATAAGGACAGAGAGAGATCACTCACTAAGTACTGTCATGGGCAAAAGAGGCTCAGTTTGGGGTTATTAGTTGCATTTTTTCCTAACAAAATCAGAGCAGGATAATACTATGAAGTAAAAACAGGCCTTAAAAACATCTTGTCCCCACCCCTCCCTCCTTCCCAGCTCAACCTTCTTTTCCCAATAGTGCAGGGAGACAGGGAATGGGGGTTAGGGTCAGTCCACCACAGGTTTCTCCCAGTGCTCAGGAAAGGGAGTCATTCCCCTGTTCCAGCATACGGTACTTCACTCTTCCACAGGGTGCAGTCCTTCAAGGACAGGCTGCTCCAGCGTGGGTCCCTCATGGGATCACAAGTCCTCCCAGCAAATCTGCTCTGGTGTGGGCTCCTCTCTCTCCCCAGGTCTGCAGGTCCCTGCCAAGAGCCTGCTCCAGCACAGGCTTCCCACAGGGTCACAGCCGCATCTCTGGCATCCCCCTGTTCTGCTGTGGGTCTCCTCCCTAGGCTTCAGGTGGATCTCTGCATCCCCACAATCCTCCAAGGGCTGCAGCTGCTTCACCGTGGTCTGCACCACAGGCTGCAGGGGAATCTCAGCTCCAGCAGCTGGAGCACCTCCTGTCCCGCCTTCTGCGCTGACCTTGGTGTCTGCAGAATTGTTCCTCTCGCATTTCTCACTTGGCTCTTCTCTGGCTGCACTTATATCTGCACAGCAACTTCTATTTTCCTTCTTAAATCTGTTATCACAGAGGTATTACCACCATTTCTGATTGTCCCAGCCTTGGCCACTGACATATTTGTCTGGAAGCTAGATGGGATTGGCTCTTTTGGACATCATGGAAGCTTCAGGCAGCTTGTCAAAGAAACCACCCCAGTAACCCGTCCTGCTACCAAACCACCTGGCCATGCAAACCCAATTCAATTTTCAAGAGGATTTTCAGGCCTACATTTTAAATGTTAATAAATAAATTTTTGGTTATAAATTTATTGCATTTACATGGATCACCTAGTAACATACGCCACCAAAAAGCATTTAACTTTGTCTCTCAAGTGAAATCCTTTCATTACTTTTGGTTTTCACAACCCTCTGGGAGAAAGCTCAGCCAGATTCTGTTCAGCTGTTGCACAAAAAGAAGTGGTTATTTTTGGAAGTAACTTTTGGAAAAAAAGGGGGTTTGGTAGGTTGTGGCCAGGGAAGGTGAAGGTTACAGCACTGGGAGTCTATAAGTGATGGCATAGCAGCACACATCATTGTGCACACATTTTATTCAATATTTAAAAATGGCGTCTTCTCAAATTATAGTTTCTTTGTGTTGTCACAGCAGACCTGCCCCTCTGAGGATTAACAGCAAAGAGCTGATTTCAGGCTTCTGTTTCTATGTACAGTAACGTAAGATGTTTTCTACTGTGATTTTCAAAGCCTTAATGCTGAGAGTATGGAAAGATGTAGTGTGGAGTGTCTCCCAAGTAGGCCATATAGCACAGGTGCTTAAAACTATAAAGGGACTGATGCTGCCTAATTACAAAAAACATTGACTCCTCTATGTGTCGCTTAAGGTGTCTCAATGCAGCCCTCCTTCCAAAACCTCCATCAAAATCTGTTTACAACAAGCACTGGCAGCCACTCTTTTCTATTGAAACTTCCCTTGTCTTCACAGCTTTGGGATAAGGTTATGTGCAAAGTCATCACAGGGTGTAGCTTCAGCAAACACTAAGCAAGTACGCAGGACTGTAGGCAGTCAGGTAAGGAGGCAATCAACGATCTGGTCTGGAATCAGCACTACTTTAGTCTTCTTGTAGGGCAACATGTGGGAATGGACTGGAGACTGAGGAATTAGCCAGGTTTTTCTCCCAGTTATCTTTAGTCTAAGCTAGTGGACTTCTAATGCCTGTGCTTCCTTCTGCTCAGACCAGTACTCTCCCTAAGTGGCCTCTTTCTTTCCTCATGACAGTGAGCTATGACATAACCTATCTGATGGGCAACTCACATGTGCAGATGAGAATGTGAAAGTGTCCTTGATGATGAAACAGAGCAAGGACTATTAAGAGAGTTGCAATTCCCTTTCTTTAGAAATGTCAGCCAGAGTCATAATGAAATTTTCCTGGAAAAAAATGGAAGAGAGAACACTAAGGGGCTAAGATCATGTTTGCAGTATATAGATGTGCTCAATGTGCTAACCACAGACAGGGATTTATAAAATCACACTCTATCCTTAAAGCTATTCCTCAAGCTTCTGCTCAAAAATTTGCCATGGATTGGGAAAATCATCAACCGGAAAGTTTTTAAAAATCACAGCATGACCACAAAATATTTCCATTTCTGAAGCTTAACATTTTTCCATGTGAAACAATCTGGTTTGGTTTGTTCTGTTTTGGTGTACTTTTTGGGATCAATTTTTGTTAGGTCTTAACCATCAGAAGGATCTGAAAACATTGCAATACTAACAACAGCAGCCCAAATGCCCTTGTGAGGCAGTTTAACAAGACTGAAGCAGGAAATTAAATACGGATTGGAGAAACATGAAATAAATTAATGGGGCAGGGGTAGAGACAGGTGAAGGAGGGAAAAATAGCCGTCCAGCCTTTTTGTTTGGTGGGAAACAGAAGACTGTGGAGTATATGCTTACCCCCTGGCTGCAGCTGCTTCTTTCTTGGCTTGTCATGTTTCCTCACTCCCTAACCTTGTCCAAACTGCCTTACTGTGTGTCAGAAGAATTTTTCTTCCATCTCCACTGCTCTCCAGGGCCATCTGTTGACCCTTTCCCAGGTCCTTTTAATTCTGCTCTTCTCCTGCCCTCTTGAGCCATCACTGAAAGAACCAATGGAGAACCTGGTTCCCGAACAGTTTGCCTTGGTTGTGGCACCTCTTTTGGCTCTTCAGAAAATGGAGGTAAGATATGGCAACATGAGTAAAGTAAAATATGTGTGACACTCTCCTGTTTTGCCTTTAAAAAAAAGCCTTTCAGTGTACATAATTGAGGTTTTGTGATCTTTTTAAAGGTATTTATCCGTATTGTTGTATATGGACAGGATGAGGAAGGCTAAAGTGAGGCTTCTACATGTACATTAACCAGAAAAGGAAAGATAAAGAATGCATAAACAATGATAGACAATGCTGAAAACCTGGTAATAATGAATGAGGAGAAGACTGAAGTAATCAACAACATATTGCCTTAGTCTTCAATGACAATCTCTCTTCTCACATCTCTCAAGTGGATGTACAGCAGGATGAGGACTGAGGGAGCAAAATCCCTCCCACTGTAAGTAAAGACCAGGTTTGTGGCCATCTGAGGAACCTCTCCATGAAACCTGATGAGAGATGGATTTGATGGGCAGACTCTTTGGTGGATAAGGAATTGGTTGGATAGTGGCAGCCAGAAGGTAGTGATTAATATCTCAGGGTCCTGGTGAACATCAGTGAAGAATGGTGTCCTTCAGAAGACCATTCTAGGACAGCATTGTTCAGTGTTTTCATCAATGACATGGATAAAAGGATCAGGAGCATGCTCAGCAAGCATGCAGATGACACCAAGATGAACTGTGCAGCTGACACATCTGAAGGACAGGATCCCATGCTTGGACAAGCTCGAGAAGTGGGTCCATGGGAATCTCATGGGGGGCAACCCCCAGTATCAACACAGGCTGTTGAACAGATAGAGGGCAGCCCTGCCGAGAAGGACTTGGGGATGTTGGTGGAGGAGAGGCTGGACATGACCCAGCAATGAGCACCCACAATCTAGAAATCCAAATGTGTCCTGGGCTGCATCCAGAGCCTCATGGGCAACAGGGGAAGGGATTCTGCCCCTCTGCTCTGCTCTGGTGTGATCCCACCTGCAGTGCTACATCCAGCTCTGGGGTCCCAGCACAGGACATGAACCTGTTGAGTGAATCCACAGGAGATCCAACGAGATGATTAGAGGGATAAAGCAGGGGTTTTGGAACTAGATGATTTTTAATAAAGGTCCATTCCAATCCAATCATGATATGATTCTATGATGATATCTGCATTCAAAATAAATGTTAGGGGAGAAAGTTCAGCCCAGGTTTCTGAAGCCAAACAGCTCCAGGCTGCAGGTTGCCCAAAACACTTCAGGACACAGTTTACATACCCCAGTGAAATGTTTTCTGAATAAGTGACTACAAGGACTCTATGTGGGCAATATCTCTGCTTGTACTATTTAAAAGCAAGGCTTGTGTTTTTCTTATACACCTCAGCAGTGCTAAGTCTTGTTCTTGAAAGAGCAACTGCTGCCATTCTGCCTGTACTGTGAGAAGTGCCAATAATAGCCACTGTAAGCGAAACATCTAATTTTTCATCACTGTAAGTTAAATCTGTCTCTAGTTTGTTTTTTTTTTCCCCTTCTTTTTCTCCAATGTCCTTTCTGGAGAGAAGACGTGTGCTTTCTCTGCTCTTTTTGCTCTGTTTACTGTAAGTTTCCATGTAGTGCTAAATTCCTATTGATTCTGGTTGTTCTTCAAAGAAAAGCAACTTCTAGCACCATTATTTGTTGCAGATGCTTTTGGCTGTTGGCCTTTTATGCTCAAAGAATTCCCTTATTCTTCAAAGCTGAGAAAGCAATACGGTATTGTGAAAACCTGCTTCAAAAGAAATAACTGGAAATAGTACCTTTCTGGTTTTGTGCAGTACTTTTGGTCGCAGCTACCACTAGAGGAGAGTTGGCTCAGACAAGTAAAAATGTTCCTTTCAGGACCTCCTGTCAGACTGATCTAAGAACCTCTAAAGTCAGGGCATGAGTATAGTGAAATTGGATTTAATTCTAAAAGTCATTACATTGCATGAAACAGTGACCTTCACCAGGAGATGTCTGAGAAGGTCAGAACAGCTCACTAGTGTATATATGACTTTAAGAATTGTTATGTGATAGACTGGGGTGCCTAAGTACATCTTTCCCTATTATCCAAGTGAATAATTATTCATATATGTTGCCTAGATGTTTCCAAAAGTCTGGCAAGGTTGTGCCGCTGTGCTTAAAAATCTGGTCCCCATTAACTGGTTGTCCAGCAAGTCTATGACTGCCTTGCATAGGGGGCTGCCACTTTGTCTTGTAACTCGTCCTTAAAGGATATAACCACAAAATTATTGATTACTCAATTGTTCTTGCTGCTCTCACCTTATTGACAGTGCTTCTATTCAGATATATTTTACCTGCAGAGTAGAATTACCTTGGTTTGTAATTATCTTTCTGTTGTCATGAATTATTAGTTATTAAGAGCAGAAATGCCAATACTCTCTAGAAGAAGCCATGACTAGCCTGGTGGTCTGACACACCCATAATAATCTATAACTTCACTTCTTTATAACAGATTTTGTGTCACCAGATGGACCACGAAAATGTGTACGAAGCATTTCCTTTTCTAAGAGAATAATTTATTAAATTTATAATGTAACTTCTAATTCAGGTATTTTTACTAAAAAGGCAAAGAATTTTACTGAGCAGCCTTACGCAGGCAATCTGTGATAGGTAGCCTTGGCCATCAGATTGGGTCACCAGGTGACCATGCATTTTAGGGGCATGCAGGAAGCTGGCATACTGGGGCTGTAAGGCAGTGGCCAACTGGAAGGATGAACACTAGGGAAAGGGTGCTCGCTGGGGTAAAAGGCATGGAAACACTGCATTCTCAGGGCCTCTGGAGAGAGGGGGCAATAGCAGCATTTCCAAGTACACGGTCTGACACCAGCTCAGGTTGATGGGCCTCAAGAGGCATGGTGGGCTGCAGTAACAAATCCAAACTTCAGCAGAGGGCAGGCTGAGGTGACTAAAAGTGGTTGTGGGGGTGCTTGAGAACCATGGCAGTGGTGAAAAAAGCTGTGTGTATTTGAACGACTTCTTTTGAGATCTTAACTACAGAGAGACCACCAAGGGGGAAGCCTGTGAATGTTTCATTGTTTGAACCCCCCACAACTACAGATAAATAGTGCTGATGGATTTTGGAATCTGACAAATGGATCATTTATGTCCTCCTTGTGCCATCTGAAATTTGGAGGATCACTGTCTTCTCAGCTATTCTTTTTTCCTCCACCTTCTCCCTGAGTGCTGGCTAAAGAGGTGTCAATTAGGAGTTGTACTCTTTCTTTTCCTGTGGTTTTAAAAAATATTTTGCCTAAAGAAGCAGGTATTACTGCTCTGCATGGCACCATGTACCCACCTGTAACCTCTGGTCTTTCCCCCACATCTGCTGGATTCAGCTTTTCTTACAGTGAAATTTAGCAATGTTCTCTTTTAGCCTCAGACATTTGGCAGTAAAAAGGAGCTTTCTTCTCAATTTCTGACTCTGGAAAACATTTGGCACTGTTCAGGATAGTTCTCGGCTCTCCTCCATAACAAACTCATTGGCTTCTGGAAAGGAATAAAAATATTGGATGATTTGTCTAGTTCTAGTATACACTGGCTTTAGACTAATAAACTTCTTCCAAATGCCTTGAACAATTTGTCAGATAATCCATCAGCTACTGCTCTGAACTACCTTTAGCTTTAGCCTGGATATAGAATAATAAAAGCTGAAGGAGATTAAATAAATATTCCTGACAATGTTTCACTACTCCATTGTCATTAAATGCTTGATAGTAGCAGTGGTCTCTGAAAGACTACATCAGGTATGCATTTGGAAGGTCTATATATAGGAGCTGAATTTATTCCCCTGACACAATTTCTTCCATCTTTGACTTTCTGTGGTTTTCTGTCCAGTTATCAATGAGCAGCAAAGTTCCCTCAACATTACAGGTCCTCAGAACCTGCCCAAACACTGGTGCCCTCCACATTACTGGAGATCTGTATGACTTCCAGGGAAAGAGCACAGTTGTTTGATCATAGAAAGGAGTGATATTAACATAAATATTTCCTCCCTCCTTCTAATGTCTGCCCCTTCAGGCTCTACCAGTGCAAAAAGGAACCTGCGCTGGATTAGAAATCAATAAATATTTTGGTTAAGATTTTATTGAAAGCCATCCCTCCCTGATCTAGTTTACTGAAATTGGATTTACCTGCAAATGTATCTCTGCAGGGATGCTGCTAGGGAAGGAGGAAGCACAAAGGAGAGCTTCAACCATGAGCACAGCTGCATTGCACAGCTGCTGCCATGTCTGTTCTACAGCAGTGGGTCTGTAGTATACCCCAAGCTGCGCTGTTCTGCATGGGCTTGCAAATGATAGGAGACAACATGCAAATCAGTTGAGTGATGCTACTTTTTTGCTGATGAACCAGGTGAAGAACTGCAAACAAATTCAGGAATATCCTTTCAGTCTCCCACCTGAACTCATCTTGTCAGGGCATGTGCTGCTGCAGGACCACCCTTTAAGGTCTGATACATGTGGCAAGTGGCTAGATTCACCACCAGGACAATCCATTCCACTGAATTCATCCATGTAACACACATTCTGTATGTGATATCAAGAGCTGATTTGTTTGCACTATAATGTATTTTGTACGGTCAAATGGTCTGCAAGTCCAGGCTCAAAAAAGTCTTCAAATATAAAACAAAACTCTAGCAAATAGACTGCAATTTAAAGCTCTCTATAAATAAGTGTAGCTTTATGAAACAACTTATCATACCAAATACAATGGGAAAACTGTTGTCTTATAGATAAAATTTCAAAATGGGGAGAGACTGAATGAATGTTGTTATGCATTAATAATTTCATTTTATTGCAGATACGTGTAGTGGCCAGAAATAGAAGCATGTGGCATGACACATGTGGGGGCGGTGTCCTGAAATATCTCTTAAAACAATACTTTAGCCTTGATGCTGCCAATATGACAGAACTCCAGCTCATTTCCTAAAATACTGGACAGTGCATGACCTTGCTTATGTAAGCCACATAACACACTTTTAATAAATACTATGGGCAACAAAGGTAATTTTATAAGGATTTACAGATTCTTCATGACTTTTATTGAAGAAAATGGGGATGACTCATAGAGATATTTCCACACACACCTTCATGTGTCAGCATATCAACAACCTTTCTGAAGCCTTATGTAAGGGTAGAAAGACCACCTGAAGTGCAGTGCATGCAAACACTTCCCTGTCCTCTCCTGTTGCACTGAGTCAGTGCCCAGCATTTTGTTTGCATATCTGAGGGTGTCATGGTTTAACCCTAAATAGCAATCGAATGCCACACATGCACTTGCTCACTCCTCCCTGGTGGAATGGGGGAAAGAATCAGAAGGCTAGAAGTAAAAAAAAACATTATGAGTTATGAAAAATTTAATAGGTAGAGCAAAAGCCACTCATGCAAGCAAAGCAAGACAAGGAATCCAGCTGTCACTTCCGATGGGCAGGCAGGTGTCCAACAATACCCAGCAAAGAAGGGCTCCATCACGTGTATCTGGGGAAGACAAACATCATCACTTTAAATGTCCCCTCTGGCTTCCTCCTTCTTCCCCTCTCTTTGTATACTGAGCACAGCACCATGTGATCTGGGATATCACTTATGTTAGTTGGGGTCAGCTGTTCCAGCTGTGTCCCCTCCTAACTCCCAGTGTACCCTCAACCCCTTCTGATGGGGTGGTATGAGGAGCAGAAAAGGCCCTGATGCTGCTCAGTGATATTGAAAACATTCTTGATTTATCAATACTCTCTCCAGCACAATCTTAAAACATTAACACCATCCCAGCCAAAACCAGCAAAGGAGGAAAACCTGACCTAGACACAAAGCACTAATCTTACGGAGTTTTGTGCTCTCAATGTAGCTCAGGCCCTGTTTTGAGGTTCCAACAGTAGCTGAATCTTAAACAGTTCTACTTTGCATCATCTTTTGTAGAGATTGTCAGAAATACTCTCAAAAATGCCACTTGAAAAAAAAAAAAAAGTGTATCTTGAGGGGGCCCATGAATTCTGGAGAAGTATGCTAGGCTGGTATCCTACCAGAGATGTAGGAGATATAATCAGAAATTTTGAACATGCAACACAACCCAAGTGCTGACTGACCTGGACAACTATGTTGGTTTTGCATGGCCTGGTTTGATAGCAGGGGGCCCACAGAGGTGGCTTCTGTGATAAGATTTTGGAAGCTTCTACCACGTCCGGCAGAGCCAATTCCTGACGGCTCTGAAGATGGACATGCTGCTGGCCAAGGCTGGGCTAATTAGAGACATTGGCATCAGATCTGTAATGACATGTTTAAGAAGAAAAGCAAAACAAAGTGCACAGTTAATTTCTAGCCAAAGATGAGGAGGTGAGACCATGTGAGGGAAACAACATGACGACACCAAGGTCAGGGGAGAAGGAGGGGCAGGGGGTGCTCCAGGTGCCAGAGCCAAGATTCCTCTGCAGGTCATGGTGATGACCATGGTGAAGCAGCTGTGCCCCTGCAGCCCATGGAGATCCACGGGGAAGGCAGAAATCCACCCACAGCCCGTGGGGATCAACAGGGCATGCAGAGATCCATCTACAGCCTGTGGGGACCCACAGGGGATGCAGAGATCCACCCACAGCCTGTGGGGATCCACAGGGCATGCAGAGATCCACCCACAGCCCGTGTGGATCCACAGGGCATGCAGAGATCCACCCACAGCCTGTGGGGATCCACGGGGTGTACAGAGATCCACCCACAGCCCGTGGGGATCCATGGGGGATGCAGAGATCCATCTACAGCCTGTGGGGACCCACAGGGCATGCAGAGATCCATCTACAGCCTGTGGGGATCCATGAGGGATGCAGAGATCCACCCAAAGCCTGTGGGGACCCACAGGGGATGCAGAGACCCACCCAAAGCCTGTGGGGATCCACAGGGCATGCAGAGATCCATCTACAGCCTGTGGGGACCCACAGGGGATGCAGAGATCCACCCACAGCCTGTGGGGATCCACAGGGCATGCAGAGATCCACCCACAGCCTGTGGGGACCCATAGGGCATGCAGAGATCCACCCACAGCCTGTGGGGATCCATGGGGTGTACAGAGATCCACCCACAGCCTGTGGGGACCCACAGGGCATGCAGAGAACCATCCACAGCCCGTGGGGATTCACAGGGCATGCAGAGAACCATCCACAGCCTGTGGGGATCCATGAGGGATGCAGAGATCCACCCACAGCCCGTGGGGATTCACAGGGCATGCAGAGATCCACCCCCAGCCCATGTGGGAGGTGCTCATGTTGGAGCACCTGGATTCCTGGAGAAGGCTGTGATCCAGTGGGAGACCAGGTGGAGAGAGGGGGCCCTTGCTCCCAGGCTGGAGCAGCCTGTCCTTGGAAGACTGCACCCTGTGGAAAGAAAGACCCGAGCCACAGCGGTTTGGGGAGGAGTGTGTGCCTGTGGGAGGGACTCACATTGCAGCAGTTTTGGCAGGACTGCTGCTCATGACAGTGGAGCCATGCTGCAGAAGGTGATGGAGAGATGTGTCCCATGGGAAGGGACTCCACAGTCCCTCAAAAGGGAAGCACTCCTCTCCCAGAGCAGTAAAAGATCTTGGGTGACAAACTGACCAAATCTCCACACCCTCTCTCTCTGCAATGTCGGTGGGAAGAAGAGAGGGATTGGGGGAGGACAAGTGTTTTTTAAGGGCTTATTTTACGTCTTCTCATTTCACTCCCCTGACTCTCTTAGTGAAAAATTCACTTTGTGACTTTAAGCTGATCCTGTTTTGCCCTTGGAGTGTTTTCTCCTGGTCCTTAATTCGGCAACCCTTGGTTAATTTTTTTCTTTCCTCTGCCTAGCTGTGTCAGGATAGGGTGAACAAGCTTTTGTGGGTGCCTGGTGTTTGGCCAGTGTCAAATCCTGACAACAACAAATTCTGTTTTAAAATAGAATTTTTTCTTCCTCTCACTCAGGCCTGAAAACCACTATCAACAGTGCTTTTGAAAAAGGACCATTGGGAACTTGTTAGGTTAGCTATATTTGTTCTTTCAATGTCTGACAAATAAAAAGGTTCAACAAGAATTTTTTAGTGCGCATCTTGTGATTCCTGGAATGTAAAGAAATGAAGACAGATGCAGGAGAAACAATCTGTTCTCACTTGTTCGCTTAAAGCTTTGAATGATACTTGAATAAAGAAAAAGAGTTTAAAAAATTGTAGACCTAGGTAAAACGAATTTGTCCATCAGCAGAAATACTTGTTACTCAATTGCTGAATGAGAACTTCTGAAACAATATTAAGGTTTCAGGGCTCAGGTAATACTTATTCTCAATATAAACAAATTAAAAGCTAAATCTCCTGAATTCACAGAATCCAGCCTGTAAAGCAAGTTGCTACTATTAGATAAATTATGAAATGAGAAAATCATTTCATAAGAGAGATCTTTAATGGAAAAAAAAATGTTTATATTTATTCTTTTCTGATTTTAGTTTGAGACTGCTTACACTTTGGTTCTTACATTTCTTTTTAACCAAAGAGGCTGATGTTTCTATGCTAGCCTGTGTAACAGTAGCAGGTTGGTCAGATGAGAAACGCATAAAAACTGTCATTAAACAAATATTCTCTTTCTTGACTGATAAACAGGTTGTTCCCTCCAGTAACAGCATTAAAATTCACTGTGTGAAGCTAGAAGTAAGCACCAAATTTCCAGTGAAACATGACACCTGGCACTCACATCTTCATGGTTTAGTGAAATTGTTTAGTAAGTGGAGAATGGAGAAGTCTTCTGGCTTCTGGGCAGCTGGACAGGATTGGCAGTGCTATGTTAGCAGTTATACCTGATCGTCTTGATGGTCCATTCCAATCTAAATGATGCTATGATTCTATGATACTCTGCATCATCTGTTCAAAAAATAAACATAATCGTTGAAAACACCATCTACATTTGCCATTTTCACAACTTGAAGGAAATCTCTCTGTCACTGTCTCTGTCTTTAGAGCACAAAAGACTGAGCCAAAACTGGGCCTTAAGCAAGGCCTTTAACAGAGAACACCAAGGCTAAGCAGAAGGAGAGCAATGAGCTCCTGCTTGCCTCTGTGAATTAGAAAGGCATGGTTGACCCCTCAGCCAACACACCTCATCCTGAAGTCCAAGAACTTAGCTCCAAGAAGGTCTCCAATTTCTGGGCAAATTTCTGGAGACAGCCGCCTACCAGGAGACAGTATCCTTGGAGACCACTGCTTCTACAGTCAGTGTCTGTTTTTTGCTGGATAAATGGCTATTCAAGGCTCAGATGCAATGAAGTTGCTTCACAGTTTTTTTCTCTTTTTCAGCCCTATTTTCCAGGAATGAGCTGTGGATGCAGTGAGCTGAGAGCTCAGTGACATGTATGGGAGGCTCAGTAAGGCTGGACATGGGCTGTGGCCACATATGGAGCACCAGGGGTGGTGCAGGCTGAGGAGAGCCAACTGGTCAGCTGGATTGCTCACAGGAAGCTCTCTGAGCTTGAGATGTTGGGGAAAGGTGTTGAGCTGTAGGGGAGGTCTCTACATGGTCATACTAGAGAGCAGAAACCTTACCACTATTTGAACCCTTGGGAGATTCTTTGCCTGTGTATGGGGAAATACTGCAACCAACACTGAAATTGCATAATATCTCTGCTGGCAGAGATGAACAGCGAAGTCCAGCAAGAAGGGGTGGGCTGTTCTCAAGGGCAGTCTCAGGAAAGAGGCTTCTCACTCGGAGGAGCTGTGAGAAGTCCATGTGAATACTAAGCACTGGGCTAACTGAAGGCAGAAGCTTTCATGGCGCTGTTTCATGAGAAATGATGAGCTTTGCAGAGTGCTGTGCTTTCCCATCTACATCAGTTCAGTAACATGATGATTCAGCTTAGTCAGAGCTCTCTGTATTTGGGAACAGCTCAATGCCAGAAACAGTGCTGCTGCTAAACAAAGTAAACTTAATAAATCACAGCCATTGTCTGAATAGATCAGACTTCAGATCTGCCTATTCCAGACTCCCCTGTCTCAGATTGATGAGACCATTCAAAGACAGTGGTGGAAAATAACAGCAAGCAGATGTGGGTTAAGCTGCCTTGTTCCTTCTCTGCCACTGTATTAAGTCTCACTTTGGCCCATAATAAATATTGGCTTGAGCCCTAAAGTATGAGTTTTAATAGCCCTTCCAAAATATTTTCCACTGATTGTAACTCTGGCTGTTGTTAGTATTCCTTTATAGAAGTTCAGCCTTTTAAAAAGGCCAAATGTGATTCTTCTAAGTGATTCCAAAACAAAATCCACAGTGCTCATCCTAGAAGTAATTTGGTTTTCATTTTTTGCAAGATATTGGCAAAATCCAATAAGTGGCCTTGGTATAAGAGCAGTAGCTAGTACACACAAAAATTTCCTACAAAATTAGTTTTGAATCCAAATTATGAATGGTAGATAATAGAAAAAAATTACAACAAAGTAGAAGAAACACAAGTCTTACTAACTCTGTAATGCAGACAGAATTCTAGTGCACTTTTTTTTCCTGCTCGCTAGAGATAGCCTATAATTTTGTTGTTCTGCTTTTCTGAGTCCCTGAGTATTTCAGGTTTTGTAGAATATTTTAGTTTTCAGTTGGTGGATATCATAATGTGAAAAGTATAGAATAGTTTGAAAAATGCAGAGCATTTAAAGAAAGCACAGTTTTTAGTTGTTCTTCATAGCTTTAACCCTCCCTCTGTTCTGCTATCATATTAGAGGAATGCTATTGTCAGGCTTTCCCCAAATATTTTCTGCTTTCCCGTATTTGTTATTTGTAGGGAAGAGATGAGCGAGGAGTTGTGTGGAGTCGGGTGAGGGAGGAAGGGAGGAAGGAGGAAGGGGGGAGGAAGGGAGGGAGGAAGGAGGGGAAAAGGGAAGGGAAGGGGAGGGGAAGGGGAAGGGAAGGGAAGGGAAGGGGAAGGGAAGGGAAGGGAAGGGAAGGGCGAGAGGGAAGGGACGGGGAAGGGAAGGGGAAGGGAGGAAGGGAAGGGAAGGGAAGGGAAGGAAGAGGGACGGGACTTGGAAGGAAGGGAAGGGAAGGCAGGGCACGTGGCTTTCCTTTACTTCCTTTCCTTTCCTTTCCTTTCCTTTCCTTTCCTTTCCTTTCCTTTCCTTTCCTTTCCTTTCCTTTCCTTTCCTTTCCTTTATTTCTCTATCCCAAACTTTCCCACCACAAAATCCATCCCATTCCTACAGTAAATTCATTCTGCCTGATGGTAAATTCACATACAGAATTCTGGGTGGCAGGTTCTGACCAGGGCTGCATACAAATTAGATTGTAGAAAATTGCATCAAGTTAGGTAAAGAACAAAAGCAAACTGACTTCAAAGGGAAGAAACCAAGTGGAATCTATAGTTACTATGCACTAGGCGTTTAACAGGCCCTGTGTTAACAAAAACAAAAACCACCTACAAAACAAGCAATAATCAGACCCACCTTTTTTTTTGTGATACTTAGGAATTGCTTGGACTGCTTTTAGAAGAAATTAAAATCAAAAAGTAGAACTTTGATATTGTTTGGGTTGCAACCATTGCTAACAGTGCTTTGTTCTTCCTGGTATTCCACAGTAATTCACTGTGGCTCCCTGACTCACCATGTCTGCACCAGTCTACAGACACAGAGAAAGTCTCAGCTGGCAAAGCTGACTTGGCTGGCTATAGATGAAATCTGGCTA
The DNA here is from genome assembly GCF_015227805.2 of Hirundo rustica. Lineage (NCBI taxonomy): Eukaryota > Metazoa > Chordata > Aves > Passeriformes > Hirundinidae > Hirundo > Hirundo rustica. The sequence continues at coordinate 34,890,169 of NC_053488.1, read as the reverse complement.
GCTTCCCAAAGATTAGGTGCCTGAACATGTTTCCTCTTGCTGCTTTTGGTTTTTTTGTGCTTTTCTTTCCCTTTCCCCTTTCTAGTCAGTCACTGATGTGTGTATATCTAGCAAAGACACCGTGAACTCACAAACTGTCTGGCATGTTCTCATGCTTGTTCTCCTTGTTTCTTTATCTTCCTTTCTTTGGGGAGGATGAAAAAGAGTTTCAAAACAGAGAGAAGGTTAATAAGACTTTTAAAGAGTCCATTTCTCCCCTTTTTGTTCACATCAGATTTTTTTCTCATCAGCTGATTACATTAAGAAAGATCTTATTAAAACCATGTCTGCTCTCCTTTATGAGATGGCAAGTATTAAAATGTTATTGCCACTTTAATTAGGTCTTTCCACTTATGGGTTTTATTATAGTTTTTAAGATTCTTACCTTTTGAAGGAAAAATTACTTTACTTGACTGGAATCAGAGACAGCCCTTACTTGTGGGTGGGTCTTGCTGTCTGTCTTTAACCATGCACAGAAAATCTTAAACCTGTATCAGACAACAGGAATGCACCTACTCATGCATACTGAAGGTTATGGGAGGGAAGTAAGAGGAGGAAGCAAAGGGGGATAAAAAGAAAACTTTTTATCCTACTCATGCATACTGAAGGTTATGGGAGGGAAGTAAGAGGAGGAAGCAAAGGGGGATAAAAAGAAAACTTATGTCCTGAAGTATATAAAGGACTGTTACAGTGTATGCCTTAGGTCTGAAAAGGCAAACATCCAGCAAGTTTGGACTTGAGCACCTGAACTATATCACAGTCACTTAATCTTATTTTACTTTTAGGCACTCTCCTGTGTGCAGGGTATGAAGCCAGAATGTTAATATCTTAGTCACAGCTTTATAATATCATTCTAAGGGAACTTTTTTCTCTATCCCTCACTCTTTACTCCCCCCACAAAATCCGTTAAAATAGTTGATTGTCCCTGACTTGTCAGGTGCAAAAGAAATGAGTCGCATTGCTCCTGGAGATGAAAGGCACTCAGTTGTTTGATGTGGGGCTCTGGGATGGGTACCCCACTGTCTACATGAGGTGCAAACACCAAACACTGCTCCCAAGACAGGTCAAATATCCATTCTCTGAGTAAAAAATAACAGCTTTTTAGACTCCTGCTTGTAGCATGGTGATGTAAGAGAGCATATGTCCACTGCAAAAATCCTCTCATAGAAGTATGTAACCATAGGAATATCAAATAATTCCCTCTTTGTCCACTGACTGCCTTTTTCAGCTATCACAGATGAGTCTGCTAAACCTGGCTTTGGATACTTGTTAATGAGTACAGAGTAAGTAGGGAGAAAAGATTAAAGGAAGAATACAATCTGTGTGAAACAGTGGCCCTGACTCTAAAGAAGCAGATGATCTAAGGGAAGGAAGAGCTTCCCTTTAAACAAGAGACTCCTCATGCAATGCAAATGATCCCATATGCAGCTGCTACTGGCAGACAGCCACCCGTCTACAGAAGAATAAAGTCAAAGCAACAATTCCCCCGAACCCTGAAGCTCAGTGACTTCAAACAAGAGAAAAAGAAAAAGTGACATTTTTTTTCCACTGAACCCTTTCCATCTCTAAACTGTATTGATGACCTCATCAGCTACAGCTGTCAACTTAGCTTCTTCCCATCCAATGGACAACATCTGGTACCATCTATGTATTTGTACCTAGGATGGGAAACATGTGGACTATACTGCCTAAAATGTGCAATGATGGTCTTAAAAAAATAAACCTTAATTTTGCCCACAGTGGCAAGCACATACAAATCCATTAGCTCAGTGGGAACTAAGAAGGGTACATTGGCACAGATAATTCAGGAACTCCTGCCTCCTTAGGCAAATTTTACTGACATCTAGCTGTGACCACCTCAGTTTTATATACTTGTGTAGTCTCTGCAGAGAGTCACAATGATAAAGAGTCTGTCAATTAGCGAGGTAAAGCCACCATCTCTCCTGGAGGCATCTATACTTCTCTACAGAAGATTCTGGGCTCTTGGAAAGTGCATCTAGATGTTTTCAGATGATGAGGTATTGTTCACCTTAAAAATGTGACCCTTGCCTTTCTTCAGGGGCAAATTTTCAAATCCAACAATGGTTGGATGTCTCTTATTGGTTGTAATGTCTCTTATTCCCTAGACATGATGTTCCAGATGCTTGGAATGCGCTGGGATTATAGCACCTTTGGTGCTGCAAACATGCTAGACTTAAGACGTTGTCTATACCGTATAGCAATATGTATATAAATGTGTCATATTATTCTTTATGACTTCCCAGTAAATCCCTTCAATGTATAAAGGCATCATTGGATTATTCTCACTATGTGGCTGCCAAACTATGAAGCTTGGTAGCTGCCATTACTGGGATTGTTGTTCACCAAGGAACTCCTTCAAGGATCCATACAGTCTTAAGTCTTGGTGCAAGTATTTTGCAAATGCATGGAAGGGGCCATTAAGAAAACTTACAATGCAAGGCCAAATTCAGCAAAATGTGTTTTGCTGTGTGCCCACACACACTTGAGTTGTGGAGGGGAGGAGTCTACTTGGGTGATGGTTACAACCACATCTTAAAGTCTATGGCAAATTTCGGTGCTTTACTGAATCAAACTTTACTGTGAGACAAGAAAAAAGAACAAGAGAGAGAAAGTGAGAAGACATGGCAAATTTAAAAGATGCTTGTGTTTTGTGTCTTGCTAACATGCCGCTAGAAAGCATACTGTGACATCTAGCTGCTAGATGCTCAGTTTTTAAAGTATGTGAGAATGGATTTGATGCCAGGATTTGAGGAAATGTGGAGATTTAGACAGTTTTGGAAAAACACCCCGTGTGGGAGCAGCAGATAAGCTCACAGCTGGGACAGATACTATAAGGTGGAGGAGTAGAAACTGACTTTTGAAAATACAGTGGATAAAAAGCCACAAAAAAACCTGTGGAAGAAGCTTAGGAATGAAAAACACTACTGGCTTTTTCTCTCCATTTGTTTTGGCACATGTGCTGCCATCTTCCACAGAAGTTAAGCTTTTGGAAGTCTCTTTGCAAATGAGCTTTCAAGTATTATTACATTAGTTAGTGTATTTAGCTATGAATGCCACCCTGCTTCCTTGTTCCTGTCCTTTCAAAGATCTGTATTTTGTACATTTTAGATGAATGAAAAATCAGCACTAAAAACGAGATAAACAATAGAGTAAAGTGAAGGCAGAATACCAGATAACTTTGTGTCTCCTGCCTCCTGCCTAATATCTAAAATCTGTCAATTTAAATGGTGAAAGGGAAGATGGAATTTGTTTCAAATGCTGGGTGAAGAATGACTGAAAAATGATCACACTAAGATTTGCTCATGGAAGATGTTCTTCTCAATCATTTGTCCTATATAATGGACCCTCTATTTTACCACTGAAAAAAAAGCAGAAACAAGAATGGGCTCAACCCAGAATCTCTACAGCTATCTCTGCTTGCAACTGAAACGTGAGCACAGGAGCACAGGACTTTCTGGGCTGTATTTTTGCTCACAGCCCTGAATTTGGATATCAACAGACTTCACTGACTTTGTGTTGTCAAAGAATTTATTTACTGCTCTCCCCGCATAGATCCAAGGCATTAAGGCTGGGAAATGAAGGGAATTCATTAATGCAGCTGAAGCCCCCCCCCCCCCCCCCCCCCCCCCCCCCCCCCACCCCCCCCCCCCCCCCACCAAAAAATTAAATCTGGAATAAATGTATCTTTATCTTACCCATTTTTAGTTACTATAGTTATCAGGAAATAGAGTTGGTGATCCATACCAAAAAACCAAAAAAACAACCCAATGTCAAGAGCATCATTATCTGTTTTCCAACTATTTATATATTATATATCAAATTTTGAGACGTTGGTCAAAATGAGAGATAGCTGTGTTATAATGTTCAAGTTGAATCCAGCAGAATAGAACTGACCTTGGAAGTATTTAAATTGATAGTAATTTCACAGAAAAATTTCCTAATTTGTCTTAGATATCTAGGATTTTCTAGACTTATTAGAAGCAAGGGTAAGGTTACAGTTGCTGCAACTTATTAAGATGCATGTATACCTTTTCAGCATCAAAAATTCATACACAAACACAAATAAACTGTGAGTGTGATCTCTTTCTTATTTACAAATGCAAGTTCCATGATTTTACTGCTACATACATAGAACATTTATAGACTGCTTACACTAGGCATTCACTCTTACAGCTTTGCCAAATAACTGTCCTTGTCAAAGAGGAAGAGGGCCAAGAGTTCAGTTTAATTCTTTTTCAGATGAAAATGGCTAACTTCTACTAGAATTGTGTACTTAGAGACTTGTGTTTAAAACATGCAGTCAGACATGCTGAGGTTTATCAAGAATGATAGGAATTACTTCTCTGCTAATATTCATACTTGCCTACAGTACCCCAGCTGAAATTTCATTCTGCTCCTACTATCTCTTTCTACTCACAGCATTATTGCAAAGAATCTGATTTCTAGTGTGTCTGTAGATTTCCTGCTATGATTTCAAGTTTAGTATGAGAAACACGTATCATAGGAACTGTGTCTTCTGAGGAACAGACAAGATGCAAAGACACTAGCAGATGTGTGCCTCATCACAAACTGAGACAGCTGTGAGTGAATTATTTGTGATCTAAGGTGATAGTGGAAGTGAGAAACACAGGTCTTGGGTTTTTTCCCCTTAGCTGGATAAGGATGTAGAATTCATTTTATTTCCTAAAATTGAATAGAAAATTCATATGTGAACTTCACTGTTATTCCCTCAGCAAAATTTTTACTGGACTCTCTCAGAAAATTGCTATATGTTATACCAACCTAATAGAGAAAATCTAGTGTTAATCAACTATATGGGAAATACACGGTACCAATACCAGCCCTGTCAAGAAGAAAGGCCTGCAAAGAAAAGCTAGATAAGTGTATGCATAGCATAGTCTATTTCAAGAACTGGGCTTTTGAATTTCAAGAATGGTTTAGAAAAAAATGTGAAAAGAGATTATTCTGATTTGCTCAAAAGCTTGAAGTACTGTTCTTTCCTCAAGGTGTATGATGCTGTCTTGATATGGACCGTATCTTGAAACAAAACTATTTATACATACTAATTTCTCTCATGTGAATTTGTGAGTCAGGACCACAATTTTAGGGCTGACTTGTGCACTAGATTGTGCTATACTTTTCATTGAAGTGTATTTTTTTTTCACAGCAAAACAGTCTACTAGGCAATGTAATGGAATGTAGTTTCACACAAAATCCCAAAAACACAAGATAAAAAATAGCATTTTATTTCTGAAAATATCTTTGCGTTGCTCTCTGGCTATTATTCATTGTGATGTTTCTTAAAGTGTATTTTTAAATTTATTCTTCTCTTTATCAGGAAACACTAGTACAAGTTTTCTTCATCCTTCTGCAAGATATTTGGTTGGTTTTTGTTACCAGTATTACTTCCTTCAACGGAGATGCTCAGCAGGCTTGGGAGACAGTGGATGGTAGCTCACTGCATTTGGACACTGCAGTCTACACTGGCTCTCTGCACCAATATTGTCAAGTATATACACTGCTGGGAGATCAGTTGTATGATGATGCTTCTGAAGCAGCAAAAGTCTATTCCAACCCTTCTCTCTCTGGCTGTATGACCTTGTTACAACAACTGTAGAACTTATAAGGCACACAAGTTCAGAAAGCAGGGATGAGGGAAACTACAAGCAACTCGTGGTGCTTTATTATTTATGAGCAGCATGTGGTGCTTCTCTGTGTGTGATCTCTGAATGGTATCATTAGACTGATAAAGGTTTTGATCAATACCATGTACCAAAAGTGAAACTATTGGATTTTCTGCAAGTTTTTCTGAACTAAATGCCTGCTATCCCACACTATGCTATCTATGATGGAGGGAGGTGGCTCTAGGAGTTCCTACTAGTCTTGCTTCTCCAGCATAGAATCAAAGAGTGTCTTGAGTTGGAAAGGAACTTAAAGATAATCTAGTTCCCAACCCCATGCCATGGGCAGGGACACCTTCCACCAGACCAGGTTGCATCCAGCCTGGCCTTGAACACTGCCAGGGATGTGCCATTCACAGCTTCTCTGGGAAACCTGTTCTAGCGCCTCACCACCCTCACAATAAAGAATTTCTTCCTAATATGGAATCTAAACCTATCCTCTTTCAGTTTGAAGCCATTTGCCCTAGTCCTGTCACTACATGCTCTTGTAAATAGTCTCCTCCATCTTTCTTGTAGGCTCTCTTTAGGTACTGAAAGGCTGCGATAAAGTCATCCTGAAGTCTTTTCCAAGCTGCACAATCCCTCTCCTCCTAAGAGAGGCACTCTGATAATATTCCTGCATGTGGGTGAGACTGATTCTGAGAAATTATTCTGATAACCTTTAAGTGAAGTTATTAGACTAGAAAATTGTAATTGAAGCAGTGTGAGATGATGTGCATACAGTTTCGACTAGTGACAAACACGTAAGTTAATTTCATTCTCTGCATGAGACCTGGTGCTGGATATACTGTGGTGTAGTGCAGCTGTGAGACATCAGATCTCACAGGAAGTTGTGTGGCTGTGAAATGAACTCACCTGTATCACTGCTACACAGCAAGGGTTACGATTAAGCTGCAATTCTCCCCAAAGGGTTTCACAGTTGTCCTTTTCCAGCCATCACTAATTCAAAACCATTGCTCTTCTGACTTTAACCCTCTCTAGACCCACAGAGACTCCACTAAGTAGGACATAAGTATTTGACAGCTGAGACTTTCTTCTTTTCTTGCTCAATCAGTTCTTCTTGAGGCACAAATTTAGGGGTAAACTGAGTACAGGCACTTGCATTGAAAAATGGAGAGGACTTTTTAAGAGTATGTCACTTGCGTGAAAAGCTGAATTGTGTAGCAGCTTTACTTGGAAAGATAAAAGAGGGTTTAGCTTTAGATGAAGAGGAGAATATGTAGTATTCAAACTCTAGCATTCTGGACAAGCTCATTGTTAGCTATCCAAAGGAAGTATCATCCATGGTAAATGTAAACCCTTTAAAAGCTTTTCTTCTGATGAGATCTTTCAAAACGGATAGGTCAAAGATTCTCTAAGATTCATAATGTCGAATTAATTTCATGGTAGAGATAGATCTAACATAGTTTTTTAAGGCTTCCCCATAAAACAGCACTATTGAAAATTTCTGAAGTTCTCCTGGGAGGGCACTGCCTTTTGTATTTTTATATTTTTTTCATTGAAAGCGCTATTTTTTTCAAACATTTTTGCCCTTGGATTATTTTCCCTTGGATTGCTATGACTGATTAGCCTTGTTGCCAAGATTCAGAAGCCTGAAACTGCTGACTTACTTCATTACGATAGATAACATCTTCATTGTTGGTATGGGAGTTTTGGCCTTCACAGAATAAACAGAGTCTGAGAGTGCAAAGATTATGCTGAAAAGGATAAGCAAGTCACAAATAACAATGCTATTTTAAAAAAGAATTAACCTTAAAGTTTAGTATAATTGGGTTATGCATTACAAAATCTTCTAGTTTAAGAACTTTAGGATAAAATATTCAGATTTTCCTCTCTCATCATATCTCTCATGTATTCTTGAATCTTTGGAGATTTATCAGTTATTTTTGGACCCATACATTTTGTTTTCTACTCTCACTTGTCTGAGTTCTCTTTCTCACTTATTTAGGATCATAAATTTCAGATAAAGGAAAAAAGATTAGCCTGATATGCCTGTTGGAGGTACTTCTAAAAGCACCCCCACAGTGTAATTATTGATACCTTGAAAAATGTGACTGAAAAGAATTTTACTTCTTTTTCATTATTATGCTTTTGAATTTTTGTTCAGCAAGCCCATATGAAACTGTACATCACAATATTGCTTCCATGATAGGCTGCTCAAAATTCTGAATGTAGGTTACTGCAGATTCTGGTGATGGCTCTGCATTTTCTCTTAAAAATGTGTAAGCAAACATCTCTACTTGCTGTTATTAATGAGATAGTAGATCTCTGAGACACTTTTGCTTCTCTGCGCAGCAGAAGTTTTCCTCAGAACTAAAAGATTTAGTTCATATTCTGCACTATGAAGGTAGAATGTGTAAAATGTGTAAGGGAGTAGGAAATCTGCAGTACCAATAGTGTCAGTGTGCCAAGCCCCCATGTGACAAACAGCCTGCAATATGACATCACTGCTCTGGCCACATCTCTGCTGTGTGCTAGCACAGTTATATTGCTGTTATCACCCAGGAAAGCTTCTTGTTTTTTGTCATGAGCAGTTCAAATGTTTGTTACAGTTTGATATCTTATTATTTATTTTGATTGTCATCTAGGATATCATTGAGTAGCTGCATGCATTTGAACAGGTAGAAAATTATGGTCTTTTTTCTGTTGCTAAAATAAACATTAGAACAAAACAGTCCTAATCCACATGTTAGTGCTGTCTGCAGCAGGTTTGAAGATAGCAACATGTTTACTGAAGTGGAGGATTACCAAGATTTCCACAGCATGGTTCACTGCAAATGGTGCCTAAATTCAGACATCTGCTGGTAAGAAGCTGCTGTTTCTCATTACAATAGTCCAAAATAACGGATTAAATCCAGACTTGGTGACAGGTTTTTTACCACATAATTTCCCTAAGAGAAAAAGGGTTGCCCTGGTGTGGTAAGCATAGTTATTTGCGATGGCATGAATCTGGACATTTGTCTGTTCTTGAGACATTTCATGATTTTACCTCCCAGTAGCACTCAGCAAACCAACTGATTTTCATGTACAGACAAATAGATGGTTTATTGCTCAGCTAGTAATGAGAGACCTTCCTTCAATGCCATGAGTCTTCAGGACTCTGGCATAGGACTACAGAGGGACATGAGCTGTTTAACTAGCCCTCAGAAAGACTATTCTGCCCAGGGCAATCCACACAGATAAGCTTCAGCTGTCAAATTTGTGCAACTATATATGAGAAAGTTGCATCCAGGTTATGACTTGTGATTGTTTGCCTCTTTAAACTCTGTCCAAGTGCTGGGAGTCAAACAGTGTCAAGTGATGCTGGGAGCCTTGTGATAAGCTCACTGGAAGGAGAATGAAGTTGGCTGCAATCTCTCCCAATCACCTTGGTAATCATGTTCAAAGCAGAGTGAAGCCTTGTTCAGGTTTTCTAAATCATTGTATCCCAAGTAATGGACAAATGTGGAAAGAGAATTTATGTTGTACAAACCGTAATTGCCTAGGCTTAAAAGTGAAGCTTATAATACATTTTTTTTTTGAATCTCACGTCATGTTCATGTGTTCATGTCATTCTGTGTTCAACTGGTTATCAAAATATCATCGATAATGTGCTGAAATTTTTGCCCAGGTATTTGCTATAAGAAAAGGTTTTTTTAATGATACAGACACATATCCGAATTTCTTAAAAGTTTCTGTATTTCTTAAATATTTGACATATTTTCAAGGCTTCAGTGAAGAGGAAATTTCAGTTGGATATAAAAAGGTTCTGACTGTTTTAGGAAGCATTTAAGGAAGCATTTAGGAAGCATTTAAGGAGTGGGCAAAAGAGGAGAAAGACATTCTCATGTCTTTCTGACAATAGTAAGTGTAAGTCTACATATTCATTGGAAAGACTAGAGAAAAAAGCAGAAATTGCTTTGGTACTCAGGGACTATAGAAGGCAATTAAGAGGTCAGAGAAGCCCAGTTTGTGAAAACACCTGGTGACGATAGGAGCCAAAAAAAAGAAAAAAAAGAAAAAAAAAAAAAAATCAATAAATAAATAAAATTAGTTACTTTTATGGAAAATACTGTAAATGTACTGCAATAACTGTGTTTTTTGCAACACCATCCAGGAGTTTTATGCTGTAGTCCTATTCTAGATATCATGCTGGAGATAAAGGCAGTAGGATTCTTCCTGCTGTCAAAAGTGATCAGGAAAAAACATTCTTGCTTTTCCATGAGACGGAATATTATAAAGAGACAAAGATTTCCATGTTGTCAGCTATATCAGTTTTGTTCTGTGAATGGACTTCCTGTAAAAAATAGTGTCACCACACACGGTCTACCACATGTAAATCCAGAGGGGAGCATGCCTCGGAGATATCCTTGTGAGGATGTGAGAATTTAACATGCCATTTGTTGCTGGACAGGACCTCACATTAAAAATAAATTTTCTGCAGGTTGCTTTGAGTTGTTCCAGAACATGTTTTCAGAAAGCAATTTTCAATTCTCTGACCTCTTTATCTACATGTATATACAATTAGGGTGATTATATAGTGAGCTTTATCGAGCATTTTTAATAACACTTATTTGTTGTTTTTATTCCAATTCTTATTCAGATGAAAATGGAATAACTGAATTTTCCAAAGAATTGTTTGTGCTTTCCAGACATGATTCTTTTTAGGTGTCTATGCTGGGACTTCTATAAGCACCAAAATATGACTTTTGAGGCAGTAAGACCAATTAATACAAAGTCTCCTCAAAGATTTTCACTTCCATAAATGAAGGACTGGATTAGCAGACAAGGAAGTAAAAGGAATGAAAGGATGATGGAGAAAGACTTTTTTATATTTACCATGAAAAGAAATGAACCTGGAACAGAGAATATAGGATTGAGGTAATCCTAACCCTATGCTGTTGCCATATTATATGAGCTTTTTGAGATGTATACAGCTCTGTAGCTGAGTTCTCACAGTTTGTACTATAAACAATCTGTGTTTTTCACATTCCTTTCTGATGAGAGTCAACTGATTGACTTCTAGCCTGGCCAGTGGGATGCAGAGGTAGTAACCTTGTTCACCAAATCCCTGGTCATCGTTCAGATCCTATATAAGCTAGGTCTTTGTAAATAATAAAAAGCTTTTCAGCCTTCATCTTCATAGAATCAGATTCTGTGAGTATCTTTTGTGTCTAGCAACACTATGCTCCATGCTTTTGATTGAATAATTTTTGTTTCCCTTCTTTTGTATACCCATGAGAACTAAACGCTCTCATATAAGAGAAAAAAACTAAGAACTTAATAACTTCAGGTTTCCTAGAAAGTTGTTACAGTGTGTTAATTTGGTTCATAATGTGTTTATTTTTTATACTGGGCTTTGTAATGTTTTCTATTGTATCCCCTTGGAAACTGTATCTTGTGGTTTTTCCCTGCTGGGCCTCACTCATCCCCCACGCTGGAATGTAACCCAGCTCTGTTCCACTCCCACCTTGTCCCTGATCGGGTGGTGGCTTGTCCCTGCCCCTAGGCCCGTCCCCCCCGGGAAAAAGCCCCACGACAGCCAGGGCCTCACGCTCTCTGACACCAGCGGGGACGGGAAGAGAGCTCTGTCCTGAGCTCAGGCTGGTGGGGGCAGGACGCCAGAATAAAGCCGTGATATCCCCCCAGACAGAGAGCAAGCTCTGTGCCTTTTGCTATCAACGGTCATCTGGGTCTCTCAAAAGAACTCCCACAGAAAGTAGTAACAAAATAATATGCTTTATGTAGGGACTCTGAATAACTAGACGTATTTTATAGTTTGAACTGTGCCAGATATACTGCTTTTTACTGATTTGCAGAGTGGTGTTACAGTATATCTGGAGTCAGCAGTTTGGGGATGGAGTCCTTTAGCTTACTAATGTCATACTAATGACCTCTAATTTTCCAGAATTTCCTCTTGCAAATACGGTGCCTTTTTTTTTTTTTTTTGTCTACATCTTTCCCACTGTGTTATTTCAGGGCCAAATTGTCCTTGCATTAGCTAAGTGTAGCTAGTCTAATATGGTGATGGTCCTGGAAAATCAAAGATATGTAGAAGAACATTCAGATAATGAGACTAATAATGAATGAACATAATAACATACTTTGTGTTTCTCTTCTTACTTTTTTTTGACAACCACAGCAATCTGAGTATCTTTGTTTTTTTCTTGACATAAATTGTCGAAAGGTGTTACAATACAGCTAACACACCCACTCTTAACATGTCCATTTGTACTCAACTAGAAACAGAGATTATGAAGATTCCCTTTTTGTGCAAACTATGAATTAATAGTCTTTTGAGATTTCTCCTTTCTTTTTACCCACTTTGTGGTGGTTTCATCAAGCTGTTTACTGGCTATAAAAACGAATATGTTATTAAAATGTTTCCTGAAATGGGTAGCCATGTTTTCAGTCTAATCATAATTTCATTTTCAATATGAAAAGGTTTGCTGACATTCTTTAGAAGTAGGAAATTTTCTATGTCCCTAAAGTGGAATCCAGAAAGTAAAATAGAAAGTTTTCCTATTTCTTTAGATACTTTTTTATCCTCCAGATTTTTTTATTTGTCCGGCAGTTGACAGATTTGCTGAAGTTTCTAAGACCTAAATAGCCCTTGAGAGGGGTGGGTTATATTCATAAGATGTGTTAGGCTAGATAGAACAGCAGCAGATGTTGTTGTTTTAATCCATGAATATTTGAACCTCCTGAGTTCTAGTTCCTGTAATAAATACATTTCCTGAGCAAAACTGCAATTTACATGAGTCTGGATTTTTCTGTTTCTACTTTTTGAAGTTAGTGTATATGGCTAGTGAAATTAGTGAAAATCTGCTCCTCACATTCTGGAAGTACAACAGAAATCGTCATAGAATCATAGAATCACCATATCATAGAATTTGCCGAGTTGGAAGCTGTGGGAAATGGATTTGTAGAGAATTCTCAAAGCTTGATAGAAGGCTCACATAGTATACATCTATATGCAAACTCTGAGATAAAATATGCTGACTTAGAAAGGCCATGGAATAGGACAGGTACGGTTGAGAGAGAAATTGAACTAGAAATAAGTATCAAATTATGACCTTACAAATAAACTAGATATTTTAGAGAAATAAAGCTATGAAAAATCTACTGTAGTAAGACTCATGAGGGGTATTTTTAGATAATTAGCTTAGAAGCACTAGCAGCATTGTGTGGCAAAATCTGATAGGCCAAAACTGTCTTATAATATATTGTAATTAGGAAATTGTTTGCTTCTGATTTTGTTGGTGTAAATTGTGACATCTGTAATGTCTCACCCTGCACATGAGACTGAAAATGGAGTAAAAGTCTTTAAAATGCCTCTTAAAAGCTCCACCTCTAGATCAGAAAAAAGGATAATCCGACAGGAAGTGGCCCATCATGATCATCAAAATCCAGCTCCTGGCTCAGTACAGGACAGCCCCAACAATCACACCATGTCCAAATGAGTGCATTGTCCAAATGCTTGAACTCTCTCAGGCTGGCACAGTGACCACTTCATTGGGGAGCTGTTCCAGTGCCCAACCATCCTCTGGGGGAATAACCTTTTCCTGATATCCAGTCTAAACCTTCTTTGACACAGATTAAGGCCATTCCCTCACGTCATGCCACTGTTGTGAAAGTTAAGAGATCAGTGTCTTCCCCTCCTCTGCCCCTCACAAGGAATCTGTAACTGCAATGAGCTCTGTCCTCAGTCTCCTTCAGGTTGAACAGACCAAGTGACCTCAATCTCTCCTCACACAGCTTCCCCCCAAGGCCCTTCACCATCCTTGTTGCCCTCCTT